>NC_090444.1:1287234565-1287549565 GCF_031143425.1 Pleurodeles waltl | reverse complement strand
CATTAAAGAGTGCGATGAAGGGGGAGTCTTACATTAAAGCGAGCGTAGGAGAGGAGACGCCACCCGAAGGTACACCAGCTTACATTGTAATGGAGGAAAGGGGGGTAGCTCCGTGCCTTTGGCTAAAGCAATGGCACAAGCTGACAGAGAAACATGGGAGCGTAGCGTTCCCGATCCATGGGACATTCAATATAAGGATCCTAGAGAATTTGAGATTCGCGATGTACGACATGAAGGTACCTCCAAGGCCAGCACAGTTTGAGGCTCTAGCGATTTGGGAATTAATGGCTAGACAGCAACAGCAAAAGAAGTTCGAGACTAGGATAAGAAAGGCAGAAAAGACACTAGCGGACGCTAGGTGGGATAATGCACAGAAGGTGTGGAGGTCAGATATATTGCAGGGGATAAAATTGTTTCCCGCAATTGCTAAGGAAGAAGAGGCGACAGGCAAGAAAGCTACCTGTAAGACAAACAGGAGGTGTTCCAAAGATAGAGAGGACGAGTGTTGGACTTTTGCTTTTGCAGGGTCATCCCCAGACTTTTTTGCCTCCTGCCTCCTATATTTTTCTGACATGTTGCTGTTGGCTTTTCAACTCTGAGCACTTTACCACTGCTAACCAGTGCTAAAGTGCATATGCTCTCCTGTTTAAATTGTATGTAAGTGGTTTATCCATGATTGGCATATTTGATTTACTAGTAAGTCCCTAGTAAGGTGCACTAGAGGTGCCAGGGCCTGTAAATCAAATGCTACTAGTGGGCCTGCAGCACTGGTTGTGCCACCCACATAAGTAGCTCTGTAATCATGTCTCAGACCTGCCACTGCAGTGTCTGTGTGTGTATTTTTACACTGTAAATTCGACTTGGCAAGTGTACCCACTTGCCAGGCCTAAACCTTCCCTTTCCTTACATGTAAGGCACCCCTAAGGTATGCCCTAGGTAGCCCCAAGGGCAGGGTGCAGTGTATGGATAAGGTAGGACATATAGTAATGTGGTTTATATGTCCTGACAGTGAAATACTGCCAATTTCGTTTTCACTGTTGCAAGGTCTGTCTCTCTCTCATAGGATAATATGGGGGCTACCTTTAAATATGATTAAAGTGTAGATTCCCCTAGAGAAGAGATGGACAGGTGGAGTTTGGGATCCCTGAACTCACAATTTAAAAATGCATCTTTTAGTAAAGTTGATTTTGAGATTGTGCGTTTGAAAATGCCACTTTTAGAAAGTGAGCATTTTCTTGCTTAAACCATTCTGTGACTCTGCCTTGTTTGTGGATTCCCTGTCTGGGTCAGTTTACAGTTGGGTTGTTTTTCACCTCACACCAGACAGTGACACAAAGGGAGCTGGGGTGTGATCTGCATTCCTGATTAGCCATCTCTGCTAGGAGGGAGGGGTGGAGTGGTCACTCTCATCTGAAAGGACTGTGCCTGCCTCTGACAATGCTGTCTCCAGCCCCCTGGTGTGTGTCTGAGGCCTTGCCTGGGCAAGGCAGGATTTCACAAGAAGGTGTGAGTCCCCTTTGAAGGAAGGTGACTTCAAAGACTAAAATGGGTATAAGAAGGGCATCCAAACTTACAAACTTCAGAAACACTTCTGGAATCAAGGGGAACCTCTGCCTGGAGAAGAGCTGATCGCTGAGGAACAAGTGCTGCCCTGCCTGTGACTGTGCTTTGTGGAGCTTTCCTGCAGTGCTGCTTCTGCCAGAGTAAGAGGGCAAAGACTGGACTTTGTGTGCCTTCCATCTTGAAGAAGAAATCTCCAAGGGCTTGATGTAGAGCTTGCCTCCTGTTATTGAAGTCTCAGGGATAGCAAAGACTTCTTCCTGCCAGCACCTGGAGTCTCTGGAGAGACCCCTACTCTGCTCTGTGGTGCCCTTCCAGTTCCTGGGACCCTGAAAGGAGAGGCTGGCAGCCTAAGGACAAAAATACACGCACCGAGCGCCGTGCGGAGAAAAGATCGACGCGAATCCGATCGCGGCTGAGAAAACGACGCGACGCCGGCTCCGCAGCTGAGAAACGACGCCGCAGGAAACGCGACCGGAGAATCGACGCCCGGAGCAGGAGAAACGACGCGCAGCATCGCTGACGAAGGCTGAGAGATCGCAACCTGCGCCGCGGGACTTTCGGACCGTCGCGTGGCTGGCTGTTTCGACGCGCATCGCCGTGCCGAGTTGTTTTCGACGCATATAACCGTGCAGGGTTATTTTCGACGCGCACCGCCCGTGCGGGGTTATTTTTGACGCAAACCAGGTACATTTACACGCTAGCAGCGCTAGTGTGTTGTTACAACTACCTAAAGACTCTTTTTATTTTAAACCTTTAAAAAAATCATAACTTGACTTGTGTATGTTGGATTTTTGTCGTTTTGGTCTTGTTTTGTCTAGATAAATATTTCCTATTTTTCTAAACTGGTGTTGTGTCATTTTGTAGTGTTTTCATTAAGTTACTGTGTGTGTTGGTACAAATACTTTACGCCCAGCACTCTGAGGTTAAGCCTACTGCTCTGCCAAGCTACCAAGGGGGTAAGCAGGGGTTAGCTGAGGGTGATTCTCTTTTATCCTAACTAGAGTGAGGGTCCTTGCTTGAACAGGGGGTAACCTGACTGTCAACCAAAGACCCCATTTCTAACATTGGTGACCAGCGGTCGGGATTTGGACTTGTATTTGTACTTGACATACAGTAATTGAGTGTACACTACTGTTTTTGATCTCAGACCACTACGTGACCACATACTACTTGTCTTGTGATTCTGCTTTTTGTTCTCTGATGTCCTCCTGGAAGTATTGCTAATATTTTTGGACTTTGGTTTTTGGTTGTGAAGCCTTTGCAGAAATGGAAGTCAATTTCTGGCACCTATCTATGTATAAAAAGTGGCAGCTTAAAGCATTCTGCATGGAAAGGGGACTGGCTGTGAACAAGGAATCCAGAAGGGAGGATCTTGAGTCAGCCCTGTTTCAGGATGAATTGAAACGTTGTCAGGCAACACCACCAAATGAGTCTGAGGAGGATAACTACTCTGAGGAGGAGGACTACTCCAAAGAGGAGGGCAGTGGCCCTGAGGAGGGAACAGAAAGAGATGATAGGCTCCTAGCTCGAATCCGGAGTCTGGAAGAGCTTAAGAGGGCCGAGGAGAAGAGAGCCTTAGTCCTGGCAGAAAGGAGGAGGGACTTAGAGATTAAAAAAATGATTTATGCTTACGAGCTTAAATTGAAAGAGCTGGAAGTCATGAGGGCTGAGTCCAGCTGGAATGGTGGCAGCAACAATTGTATATCCAGTGATGCTGCAGAAGTGCACATGCCCAGAGAGGTGGTGCCCTACTTGAAGGAGGGAGTTAACACACGCCAGGAGGTTCAGGGGTATGAGGTAGCTCCAGTGATGCACAGGGTCTCTGAGGTAGATTGGGGAACTGGCATGGGGAGTCATATTCCTACTGGTGGGAGGGACACTCTACTGACTCTAGGTGAGAGTGACAGGGAGAGGGGTTCCCCCCAAGTAGAAGTCCTGGTTATGGAGTGTGAAGACATCCCAGAAGAGTGTGGGTTGAGTGTCAGGGACAGTCAGGTACTGTCTCACCAGTCTCAGGAGGGTGATGTGGGGTGCTTTGTCAAAGCAGAGTCACTGGATGGTTGGGTGAAGGGTACTTTGGTTAATTCATGTGAGGGGCTGAGTGATGTAATTGCTGGAGAGCAGATGTCTAGTCCTTATTTTCCAGAGCTATGCCAACACCAGGTGGAGTGTGAGTTCTCTGACCCCAGGGAGCTTACAATGGAGGCAGACTTCTGGGTGAGTACCAGAGAGTCTGAAGAGGCATTTGGGGGTGCTCCTGAGAGGAGTGGTCTAGGTAGTTCCCAACCAGGTGAGGTAGGGAAGGATTGTAGTGTCCCAGGTAGGTCCCAGTGTAGTGGGATGGGTGAGGGACCCCATGTCCAGTCTCAGAGGAGAGGGAATGGGGATGGGTTGAGGCCCAAGGTGCCCGAGATCCGGTCCCAGGTCCTGGAGGGTTCCCTGCGGGAACCCCAGGAGGGGAGCCTAGCCTGTACCATAGGGCCATCTGTTGAGGGAGACCCCACAGTGTCAGGAGAACTTGGGGGGGCGGCTGTAGCCAGCGTCCCACCAGTTCTGGTGTCTGGCAGTACCACTCCTAGTGAGGGGTTGCAGAAGTCCAGACAGAGGGTTGAGAGGGGGTTGCGGACCCCAGTGGAGAACCTGGAGGGTCAGGGGTCAGCTCTGAGAGCAGAGCCCCCCATGAATGACCTTGGTGAGACCATTTCTGGGTTGGGGGGAATCCAGACTCTGTCAGATGGGCAGAGGTCAGGAGACCTGCGCCAGCCAGACTCTTGTGTGGCCCTTCGGGACAGTGTGTCCCTTGAGGGGGGTAAGTGTGCCCCCCTGGAAGTCCTGGTGTGCCAGGCAATGGTTCAACCGCAGGGTGGTGACTCTGGGTTGAATGATCAGGTTCAGGGGGTAAACTCTGACCTGATGGGGGGTAAGTGTGCTCCCAAGGAAGTCCTGGTGGGCCAGGCAGTGGTTCAACCGCAGGGTGGTGACCCTGGGTTGGATGACCAGGTTCAGAGGGTAAACTCTGACCTGGTAGGGGGTAGGTATGCCCCCCAGGAAGTCCTGGGTTGCCAGGCAGTGATCCAGTCTGTGGGTACAGGCCCTGGATTGGGAGGCCAGGTTAAGGGTGTCCCCCCTGACCTGGAGGAAGGGGCTACTGCTAACAGTGCCCCTACCATGTTGTCTTCTGGGGGGGCCGCTCCTAGTTGGGTGGTTCAGGACCCCAGAAGAGAGGGCAGGGGGAGGGAAGCCTCACCCCTGGCCCTGGTCCAACCTGAAGGTACAGACCCCAGGTTGGAGGATCAGTTGCAGGTTAACATCCCTGCACTGATGGAAGAATTGTGCAGGACTGCTTCTACAAGCACCCTGACAGTTTTTGACTCTGAGGGTGCCGCTTCTGCAGGGAGGGTACAGAGCCCCAGAGGGGAGGACCAGGGTCAGGTTGTCATCCCTGACCTGGTGGAAGAGAGAGTGGTCAAAGGGTACCAGGCACCGGGGGCTACCACCCCCCACTCTCCACAGTCACAGTGGTTAGAGAGGCCTGAGGTCGGGCTCTCATCCCTGACAGTTGTCTGGGGCCACTGTGGCTTGCTGTCCTGGTGGACAGAGTTGCCCCTGGGGGGGGAAGGACGAGAGTCACACCCCAGGGGTGGAGTGGGCAACACCATTGTGTTGGCCCTGGTGGTACTATCTGCCCATTGCAATACATCTGTGAGCAAAGTAAAGTTAGGTGTTGCACAGATGGTGTCTGTAGATGTGGAGAAGGGTTCCCCATGGGTTAGCTTAGTGGGCCCTGAGAGTATGGACAGAGGGATCCAACTGGAGTCAGGAAGGCGTAGAACTGGAGCATGCCCCTGCTGTTGTGGGCCTGGGTCCCTGTTCTATCGCCCCAATCAGGGAAGTACATCAAGGTATTGATTGTTCTCCCCTGGCTTTAGGCTGGTAGGGGGTCGTGTTGGACTTTTGCTTTTGCAGGGTCATCCCCAGACTTTTTTGCCTCCTGCCTCCTATATTTTTCTGACATGTTGCTGTTGGCTTTTCAACTCTGAGCACTTTACCACTGCTAACCAGTGCTAAAGTGCATATGCTCTCCTGTTTAAATTGTATGTAAGTGGTTTATCCATGATTGGCATATTTGATTTACTAGTAAGTCCCTAGTAAGGTGCACTAGAGGTGCCAGGGCCTGTAAATCAAATGCTACTAGTGGGCCTGCAGCACTGGTTGTGCCACCCACATAAGTAGCTCTGTAATCATGTCTCAGACCTGCCACTGCAGTGTCTGTGTGTGTATTTTTACACTGTAAATTCGACTTGGCAAGTGTACCCACTTGCCAGGCCTAAACCTTCCCTTTCCTTACATGTAAGGCACCCCTAAGGTATGCCCTAGGTAGCCCCAAGGGCAGGGTGCAGTGTATGGATAAGGTAGGACATATAGTAATGTGGTTTATATGTCCTGACAGTGAAATACTGCCAATTTCGTTTTCACTGTTGCAAGGTCTGTCTCTCTCTCACAGGATAATATGGGGGCTACCGTTAAATATGATTAAAGTGTAGATTCCCCTAGAGAAGAGATGGACAGGTGGAGTTTGGGATCCCTGAACTCACAATTTAAAAATGCATCTTTTAGTAAAGTTGATTTTGAGATTGTGCGTTTGAAAATGCCACTTTTAGAAAGTGAGCATTTTCTTGCTTAAACCATTCTGTGACTCTGCCTTGTTTGTGGATTCCCTGTCTGGGTCAGTTGACAGTTGGGTTGTTTTTCACCTCACACCAGACAGTGACACAAAGGGAGCTGGGGTGTGATCTGCATTCCTGATTAGCCATCTCTGCTAGGAGGGAGGGGTGGAGTGGTCACTCTCATCTGAAAGGACTGTGCCTGCCTCTGACAATGCTGTCTCCAGCCCCCTGGTGTGTGTCTGAGGCCTTGCCTGGGCAAGGCAGGATTTCACAAGAAGGTGTGAGTCCCCTTTGAAGGAAGGTGACTTCAAAGACTAAAATGGGTATAAGAAGGGCATCCAAACTTACAAACTTCAGAAACACTTCTGGAATCAAGGGGAACCTCTGCCTGGAGAAGAGCTGATCGCTGAGGAACAAGTGCTGCCCTGCCTGTGACTGTGCTTTGTGGAGCTTTCCTGCAGTGCTGCTTCTGCCAGAGTAAGAGGGCAAAGACTGGACTTTGTGTGCCTTCCATCTTGAAGAAGAAATCTCCAAGGGCTTGATGTAGAGCTTGCCTCCTGTTATTGAAGTCTCAGGGATAGCAAAGACTTCTTCCTGCCAGCACCTGGAGTCTCTGGAGAGACCCCTACTCTGCTCTGTGGTGCCCTTCCAGTTCCTGGGACCCTGAAAGGAGAGGCTGGCAGCCTAAGGACAAAAATACACGCACCGAGCGCCGTGCGGAGAAAAGATCGACGCGAATCCGATCGCGGCTGAGAAAACGACGCGACGCCGGCTCCGCAGCTGAGAAACGACGCCGCAGGAAACGCGACCGGAGAATCGACGCCCGGAGCAGGAGAAACGACGCGCAGCATCGCTGACGAAGGCTGAGAGATCGCAACCTGCGCCGCGGGACTTTCGGACCGTCGCGTGGCTGGCTGTTTCGACGCGCATCGCCGTGCCGAGTTGTTTTCGACGCATATAACCGTGCAGGGTTATTTTCGACGCGCACCGCCCGTGCGGGGTTATTTTTGACGCAAACCAGGTACATTTACACGCTAGCAGCGCTAGTGTGTTGTTACAACTACCTAAAGACTCTTTTTATTTTAAACCTTTAAAAAAATCATAACTTGACTTGTGTATGTTGGATTTTTGTCGTTTTGGTCTTGTTTTGTCTAGATAAATATTTCCTATTTTTCTAAACTGGTGTTGTGTCATTTTGTAGTGTTTTCATTAAGTTACTGTGTGTGTTGGTACAAATACTTTACGCCCAGCACTCTGAGGTTAAGCCTACTGCTCTGCCAAGCTACCAAGGGGGTAAGCAGGGGTTAGCTGAGGGTGATTCTCTTTTATCCTAACTAGAGTGAGGGTCCTTGCTTGAACAGGGGGTAACCTGACTGTCAACCAAAGACCCCATTTCTAACAACGAGGAAAAGTTAAGGAGAGAAGACGAGTCAGAGGATGAGGAGTTCATCATGCAATTGCTGAACGACCGTCCACCACCTTATGTAGAGAGTGAACAAGGTCCAAGTACCAGTTATGCCCCTCCGGCACCAGTACAGAATAATGAAACTCCGAGTTCAGAAACGCCATCGGGATCTAAGGACCCGAGTTTACTGTTCACCCCGCAGGTACCGCAGGTTAGGAGAATATATCCAGATGTGCCTATATTGAAAACAGCAGAAAATTATCAGCCGCAGGTCCCAAGGTACTACAGCAGTGACAACAGTACGGGAATGATTCTAGATCCAACCGTAATGGGAGTACAGAATGGTCGCAACCCAACATTGGCACAAGCTGAATCAACCCAGCTTTTGATGCCTCAAAAGCAGATGCAGGGGGGAACCGCACATGCTCAGATGACGGGGAGTCAGACGGGCATTCCGGCAATGATGACCCATAGTGTGGGAATGAACATGCCTCAGAACCTGGGGAATGGACAGAACCCAGATGCGATATCCTTACCCATTACTGTAGGTCCACCGGTACCTTTGTACATTCAGCCTAACTCAGGTATGAGCGGTCAAGGATCAATGGTGCAGAATGGGACGGAAAGGAGGTGCATAGAAAACACTCCAGAGACAACTCCGATAGCGGCTCTGCCAACTGGATCTGGGTCCTTGATGGAGTTTAGTCCCATATGTGCTCAGTCAACAGTGGTGAGGTCGAGTCCCCCACTGATGATACCGCTATCATCGAACACTGAAAAGTTGCCGCAACCATCAATGGCAGTCGATGTGAATGCTACACTGATGGGGTTGAATGCGCAACAGCTGACACAGTGGTTCAACAGTCTGAATTCCACACAAAGTTCAGCCAGTGGGAAGGGAGAAGACTATCTGAATAGGGTCAGGTTGAACATGGAAGCAGAAGAATTGGTGGAAGGGACTATGGGTGTGAATAGGTTAGAGTTCTACTCGGAAGAAGAGCTGAGGTATCTATGTCCTAGGATTACGAGAGAAGTGAACAAGGTACATAGAAGGTTGCAAGAAATAGCTGACAAAAACGGGGTTGAGATAGACAAGACAAAACACTTGAGCAGGAGCTATAGATTGGATTTCGGGACCACAGACTTTGAACACATGAGGTCAGCAGGCATGAAAACGCACCTTAGAGAATTGCTGCAGAGTGCACAAGTGTGGAGGTGCTTAGACACATGGGAGAGCAGATGGGCAAGGAAAAAGGAAAAGAAGAAAGACAGTGTCCCAGAGCATAAGGAGAAAAGACCACAGAGTAGTGATGCAATAACTATGTTACCAATGAGGGAGACAGCAGGGGGAAAATTAATACATGTACCGTGGCACAGAAGCGACATTCAGTCTTTTACGGATGATTTTCCCAAACTGAGAGAGAAACCGATTGAATGGTATCAACAGACTGATAGGTTTGTGAAGCTTGCAAAATGTCTTTGGGAAGACCTGAACACCCTCTTTGAGATTGTGGTTCCGGCAGATTTGTGGGAAGACTGCAAAAGGGCTGTAGGTTGGCCGACAAGTGAACCAGAGAGAGACAGGGATACGGGTGCACCATCACCTATGGTGATGAGCTTGTACTATAAGGTGATTGAGCATTTGAAGACGAAGGTTGCCGCGAAAAATGTGGATTGGCAGAAGATTGATCGAACTGCCCAAGAGGCTAAAGAGTCGATTCATGGTTACTATGGCCCATATTTATACTTTTTGACGCTAAACTGCGCTAACGCAGTTTAGCGTCAAAAAGTTTTGCGCCGGCTAACGCCATTCTGAAGCGCCATGCGGGCGCCGTATTTATTGAATGGCGTTAGCCGGCGCAAGCAGACCGGCGCTGCCTGGTGTGCGCGAGAAAAACCACGTACACCAGGCAGCGCCGGCGTAGGGGGAAAATGGCGCATGGGCGTCTTAAAATGGGGCAAGTCAGGTTACGTCGAAAAAATCGTCGTAACTCGACTTGCGCCATTTTTTTTCGACGCCCATCCCCCATCAACATGACTCCTATCATTGTAAAGATAGGAGTCATGCCCCCTTGCCCAATGGCCATGCCCAGGGGACTTATGTCCCCTGGGCATGGTCATTGGGCATAGTGGCATGTAGGGGGGCACAAATAAGGCCCCCCTATGCCACAAAAAAAATTGAAAAATAACAAAAATTATACTTACCTGAACTTACCTGTACTTCACTGGGATGGGTCCCTCCATCCTTGGGTGTCCTCCTGGGGTGGGCAGGGGTGGCAGGGGGGGTCCCTGGGGGCAGGGGAGGGCACTGTGGGCTCATTTTGAGCCCACTTGTCCCTTAACGCCATCCCTGACCCAGGCGTTAAAAAGCGGCGCAAATGCGCCGTTTTTGGCCACGCCCACTCCCGGGCGTCATTTTTGCCCGGGAGTATAAATACCACGTAAAGGCCTGGGAGTCATTTTTTTAGACGGGAACGCCTCCCTTGCATCTCATTAACGCAAGGAAGGGGTTCACGCTAAAAAATGACGCTCACTCCGGGCACTTTGGCGCCCGAAGCGTCTAACGCCATAGTATAAATATGGCGTTAGTTGGCGTTAGTTTAGCGTCGAATTTGCGTCGAAAAAAACGACGCAAATTCGGCGCAACCAGAGTATAAATACGGCCCTATGAGAGGTTGTTGAAGGCGTTCAAGAACTACAGTGGCACGGAAACAATAGAGGCGAAGGACATGCTTCATTTTGTGTTTAGATTTGTGGAAGGGCTGAGACCAGAGATAAGTCAGATGATAAAGACGCATTTGATTTGTTGGCAGTCGAAACCTATTGATGAGGTGTTGAATTATGCGAAATACTGTAGCGACGAAATTGAAGTGAAACAGAAAAGGTTGAAAGAGAAAGTGATGATGATGCAACTTAAAGCAGCTCAGACAGGTTTGCAAGGGTTGCAAGGGTTCCAACAGCAGATACCGCAGCCGCAGCCGCAGGGATATATGGTGTTTCAGCCACAGGCGAGAGGCAGAGGCAGAGGAGGCTTTGGGAGTAATGGTCCGGATTTGAACACTGTTGTGATTCCGAATGGTGTGCAGGCAATGAAAAGGGTGATGCTGTGTCACGTGTGCGGAATCGTCGGACATTGGAAACGCGAGTGCCCGATGGTGGTGCAGGAAGGTGCAGGTGTTGGTCAGCAAAACAATGATGTCAATGCATTCCAGACAATGAGGGGACCGAAAATGAGAGGTCCAAACCCAAATTTTCAGACCATAAATCAGCTGCAGGGATTACAGCCCATGCAGCCGCAGCAGATGCAGATGCCCCGTATGCAGATGACGCAAATGCAGCAAATGCAACAGCAGTTTCCCATGGTACCTAATCAGCAAATGCAAATACCCTTGGCACCAGTGAGTCAGCAGCAAGTGATGCTTCCTCCACAGGTCTCGGGTCAGGTGATGAATACAAATGGCACAGTACAACAGTTCCCATTACACAGTGAGAATGGAATAAACAATGTATGGGAGAGTGAAAGTTCAGATGAGGAGGGAAATTGTGTGCTTGCAGCATCCTTGGAAGTTGATCAAAAGGGTCCATATGTGGAGGAAAGAGTCATGGGTCATCGTGTTTCATTCTTGGTTGACACAGGAGCCACACGTTCAACTGTTAGGAGCATTGAAGTACCAAATTTGCCACTCTCAGGGAGAACAGTTCAAGTAGTGGGAGTAGCAAACAGGCACCTGACGAACCCAATCACAGATCCAGTACCAGTCAGCATTGGTAACTATCAAGGGTTACATAATTTTGTGGTATGTGACTCAAGCCCGATAGCACTGTTAGGGAGAGATCTATTGTGCAAATTGGGATGTTCGATTATGTGTTCGCACGATGGAATTAGAATTCAGACGAGCAGTGATGGGGAAGAAGAGGACAGCGTAGAAGGGGATGAGATGGAAACTGTCGATGAAGAATATCCTCTGATTAACCTTTTCCCGATGATAACTGAAGAAGATATTCCCGCTGAATTACGGGAAACAGTCGGAAAGGAAGTGTGGGATATGACAGGAAAAGAGGTGGGATTGGTGAAAGGAGTGGAACCAGTGAAAGTGACCGTAAAACCCAATGTAACCTTTCCCCAGACCCCACAATACCACATGGCACAAGACACCCTCATGAAAGTCGCCCAACTCATTGACGAGTTTGTAAAACAGGGAGTATTGAAAGAAGTGTTAAGCAGTCCATGTAATTCACCAATCATGGGACTAATAAAGCCAAGTGGAAAGGTCCGAATCGTGCAGGACTTGAGGAAAATAAATGACATCATAATTAAATGCTGCCCTGTAGTACCGAATCCAGCTGTGATAATGTTTCAAGTCACTTGCGATGCCGAGTGGTTCTCAGTCATCGACTTGTCACAAGCATTCTTTTCGGTGCCTCTTCATGAGGACAGCCAATTTCTCTTTTGTTTCAAATTCTTAGACAGAGTTTACAGTTGGTGTCGAATTCCTCAAGGGTTTTCGGAGTCACCGTCAATTTTCCATCAGATTCTAAAGAAAGACTTGGAAGCGTTAGAATTGCCATTCGAGTCAACCCTAGTACAGTACATTGATGACTTACTGATTGCATCTAAGACAGAAAGTGGCTGCACAGCCGACACCATTGCTCTACTGAACCATTTGGGAAGGAATGGACAAAAGGTGTCTCCTTCAAAGTTGCAGTTCTGTCAGAAGAAAGTAAAATACTTGGGTCATCAAACAGAGAAAGGGTCACGGAGAATAATGAAGGAAAGAATAACAAGTGTACTCCAAATGAGTCCACCAAAGAAGAGGAGGGAGGTGAGGAAGTTTTGGGGGATGGTGAGCTACTGTCTTCAGTGGATTCCCAACTTCTCAACTCTAGCAAAGCCTTTACTGAAACTGACCCAGAAGGATGCCTTGGATGAAATTGAGCTGAAAGGAGATGAGATGGATGCTTTTATTGAATTGAAAGAATGCATGTGCAGGGCTCCAGCTTTAGGTATGCCTGATTACACAAAGCCTTTCACATTGTTTTGTCATGAACGTGATGCATGTTCTTTGTCTGTCTTGACCCAAGCCCATGGTGGCATAAACAGACCAGTAGCATATTTTTCAGCTACTTTGGATCCGGTCGCAGCAGCACTGCCAGGGTGTTTGCGCGCCGTAGCAGCAGTTGGTATCAGCCTCACTCAGAGTGAAGGAATAGTGATGGGACACCCATTAACAGTCATGGTCCCTCACTCAGTTGAGATACTTTTGACCCGCTCCCGAACGCAACACATGACTGGAGCAAGACTCACAAGGTATGAAACAATAATTCTGGGCTCACCGAATGTGCAGCTGAAAAGGTGCACTACGTTGAATCCAGCAACCTTGCTTCCCGGTGAAAATGCTGAAATTGAGAACGCTGAAGACGTCGAGCACGACTGCCTTCAGGTGACTGAATTCTGCACAAAACCCCGACCTGACATTAAGGATACTAAGCTTGATGAAAATGACCAAATTGTTTTTGTTGATGGGTCATGTTTAAGAGATGCATTGGGAATATTGAAAGCAGGATATGCTGTATGTACTGTAACAGGTGTCTTGGAAGCGTCCTGGCTTCAAGGAGTCTATTCCGCACAACTAGTAGAGCTTGTAGCCCTTACAAGAGCATGCCAACTGTCTACATTGATGAAGGTTACCATTTACACTGATAGTCAGTACGGGTTTGGAATTGTGCATGACTTTGGGCAACTATGGTCACAGAGAGGTTTCCTGACCTCTTCAGGGTCCCCAGTGAAAAACGGGGAGAGAATAAGGGAATTGTTACACGCCATTCAGATGCCACCCGAAATTGCAGTGGTAAAGTGTAGTGCTCATACAAAAGGACAGGACTATGTTTCCCTGGGAAATGCATATGCGGATCAAGTCGCAAGATTTTGTGCCTTGAACTGTATATTGCTCAGGGATGAATGGAATTTGATAAGTGAACCAGAACTCGAACCAGCTGAAGCATTTGCCTTGAAGGTCGTGGATACAATGGATGAACTAAAAGCATTACAGAATAGCGTCAGGGAGGATGAAAGGGCTTCCTGGATTAAGTCACAATGTACAAAGAGACCAGATGAGATATGGGTTTCAAACGAGGGAAAATATGTTTTACCAAATAGTCTCTTATCGCAGCTAGCGCGGTTCTATCATGGGCAGGCTCACCTAGGGAGAGATGCCATGATAAGATTGTTCAAAACTGATTGGTTTAACCCCAGATTCCGTCAAGTTGCAGAAGCAGTTTGCCATCGATGTGTCATTTGTCAGCAGATGAACCCAGGAAAGGGAACGGTTGTGAACGTGAGCCACATTGGTAGGGCGGGTGGCCCATTCAGCAGAATGCAGATGGACTTTATTGAGATGCCTGTGCATAGAGGTCTGAAGTATGTGTTGGTGATTGTGTGCATTTTTAGTCACTGGATTGAAGCATACCCCACACGTAGAAATGACAGCCTTACAGTTGCAAAATTATTGTTGAGGGAGTTGATACCACGTTTCGGATTCCCGATCTCTTTAGAATCAGATAGAGGAAGTCACTTCAATAACGAGGTGATAAAGTTACTTTGCGCAGCGCTGAACATTGAGCAAAAACTGCATTGTAGCTATCGCCCTGAAGCATCAGGACTGGTGGAGCAGATGAATGGTACACTGAAATCAAGAATGGCGAAAATATGTGCATCGACAAATTTGAAATGGCCTGACGCATTGCCTTTGGTGTTAATGTCAATGAGAAACACCCCTGACAGAAAGACTGGATTGTCCCCGCACGAAATTCTCATGGGCAGGGCCATGAGACTTCCTGCAGTTCCCGCAAACGCGCTTTTGAATATTACAGATGATATGGTGTTAGACTACTGCAAAGGTCTAGCTGACGTGGTTCGCTCTTTCTCTCACCAGGTGGAAGCAACCACCTTGTCACCGATCCAAGGTCCAGGACACACACTGAAAGCAGGTGACTGGGTCGTGATAAAGAAGCACGTGAGGAAGTCGTGTCTGGAACCCCGTTGGAAAGGCCCTTTCCAAGTGATCCTGACGACCACTACCGCTGTGAAGTGTGCGGGAGTTCCCAACTGGATTCACGCCAGTCATACAAAGAAAGTGTTGTGTCCCACAGATGAGGAAGTTGAAGCGCTGAAACTGCCAATACCTGATAACAAAGTGCCGAGCGCTGAGACAGAGCAAACAGAACTAGAAGCGAACAGGCAGAAATAGAAGAGAGAGAAATATTCTCTGAGGACGAAACAACCGATTCACTTGGGGAAGACCAAGGAGAAACCTCAGACAGCGACGAAGCAGCTGAAGGCAACAAAGAGCCTGAAGCAGCTGAAGGTAACAAAGAGCCTGAAGCAGCTGAAGGTGACAAGGAGCCTGAAGCAGCTGAAAGTGACAAAGAGCCTGAAGACAGTAACAGTGACAAAGGGCTCGAAAGAGGTGAAAAAGCAGGAGAGCCTGATCAGAGGAGGGCTTTCCCAGAAGCAGACGATACAGACAAAGGAAAGAAAAACTTAATTGACTCCCCAGGAGGAGGGGACGAGGCAGAACAGAACGAAACTGTTAAAACTTCTTCAGAAGAGATCGCAGGTCCATCAAGTGGACACAGTGCAAAGAGAAAACCAAGTATATCACCAGTAAAACTAAGGACTAGAGAAAAGTTGAATGATGGTGAAGGGCCAAGAGTGAAAGAGAAAAGAAAAGAAGTGTCTGTCGTGGTACCAACGTCAAGTAAAGAGAAAGACTTGGCCAAAGAGGAAAGTACCAGTGAGGCAGAATCAAAGAGAGATGCAAAATTGAAAAGGAAAAGGATACCAAACAGGAGATATTCCGGTCCAGAATGGGCATATGCAGTCAATGACGATTGGACTGATGAATTTGTATCTCTTAGCCTCGAGAACGAAGAAGAAGAGATACCAATAGAAAAGAAAAGTTTTATGGACACTATTGACTGAAAAAAAACAAAAAAAAAAAAAACTGATAAATGACATTGCTTGCTATAATCTAACGTGATACAACCAGCTGAGACATTGCTAAACCGGATGAGACATTTGCTAACTTGATAAGACTTTGATAACCTGATTGACTCTTAAACCCGATTTGAGACAACGTTGCTAACTGAAAAAAAAAAAAGAAAGAAAAAAAAAAGACTGAGTTATTGCCGAATTGAGACAAATGCTGCTAACCGATAAGTGACTGAGCTCCTGAAACAAAACTGTGTGAACAGTGCGCTCGTTCAGCTTTGTAACTAATTGCTAAATCGTTTCTTTATAAGTGCTTCTAGCTCTCTGATTCTATAAAGATCATGACACAAAACAGTAGAGTGAAATATTGTAAATATGCGTGTATAGGCTTGATAACTGCATGTGTACTAATAATAATGGCAATAGTGCTTGCAACGCGTGGTAAGGGTGAGAATGAGAAAATTGATGCTTCTACTTCTGCTCCTGTTACTGTCACTGAACTAACCGCATTGAAAAGACTAGAATTAGATGAGAGACACTTGCATGATAAGAAGGAACTTTCGTATAATGTTTTCTATCGCCTACTAACAGAATATGTTGAGACTATGGATGCGAAAGATTGTTATGTGTGTACACAGATACCGACATCGGTAAAGGAAGGGATGACTTATCACCACATGCCTCTTACATATGGGATTACATGTAGTATAGTAACTTCTAGATTTTATGGTCAAACTAACATACAGTATTTTTATTCAAATTATGATGTTACCTTTGCATATGTTCCTATAATAACGCAACTAAGCCAGATTGCTAAAGATTGGGATGCTAAAATAATGAGGGAATTTTTCGAGCCAATGCAACCTTTTGAAACAGCTCACGCTCATAGGGAAAATCTTACCTGCTCGCTCTCAGCAGTAGAAATAAGCTTTTTAGATCGCACAGATGATAGAAGGGCACAAATGAATGTGAAATTAGAAAAAGAGCTAAGTAAGAGGACTTCAGTAGATAATTATGCTTTTGCCGCAATAAAAACACAAGGGAGAATAGCTTTAGATGCTTGGCATGTAGGGAAATTTTGTATATATCGTGGTGAATCTTATTATGAAAACATTTTCGTGGGAGCGAGTGAATGTAAACATACGTATATCTTTAAGGCCAAATGGACATTCATGCTGAACGGACTTGACCCTGTCATACCGGGTGTATATTACATTTGTGGGCATAATGCCTATTATCGTCTTCCAAAGGGATGGTGGGGGAGATGTTATTTGGGTATAGTGTTCCCAAAGGTTTATCAACTGGATGACCTATCGGTGATTCCAAAGACGCCTGGATCTCATCGTATCCAGAAAAGAGAGACCGCAGCTGCTGTGGTAGGAGATATATTTGGAGCCATGATTCCTTCATTGGGAGTTGTGTTGAATTCCATCAAAATAAGAAAGTTGTCTACTATAGTGGATAACATGTTGACAAAGTTTTCAGGTGCTATAATCCTGATGGATGCTGAACTTGCTGCAGAAAGAGCTATGACTCTTCAAAACAGGCTTGCCCTATTCATTCTTTTAGCAAAGGATGGCGGCGTTTACAAAATGCTTGGTGCGCGTCACTGTTGCACGTATATACCAGACAACAGTGTGAAAATTAAAACAATGCTTGCAAATCTAACAAAAGAGAGTGCAGACTTGAAGGAATTGAAAGAACCAGGAGTGTGGGAGAAGGTTGGAAAGGGAATTGCTTCAGTGGGAAATTGGCTTGGTGGCATTTGGAATGGAATATTACTAAAAATAATACAGGGAATACTAATAGTACTAATTTGCATCTTTGGGATTTGGGGAATAAAGAGGGGAATACTAATGATCATGGCAAGAATTAAGAGAAGGAAGGAAGAGAAAATGATGAAAAGAATGGCAGAAGAATACAAGGCAAGAACAAGGGGAACTAAAAGGAAAAGAGAACTGACAGAATTTTAATGGAATAAAATTTGTGGGAATAGTTTTGTGTGATGACAAGTAGTCATCAGAGGAGGGATTGATGACGCAGAAATGATGGTTTTACATTTATTAGCGCATAAACGTAGTGCTGCAATAATCAAGTGTGACTTTAACCGGACTAATAAAGAATGTACGGGGACAAATGTGCCCTCAGAGTAGTTTGCCAACATTTATAAGCGTGCTTTATATAACGTGATGTATTAGAATTGTACTAATCTAACATAATCGTAAACATGTGCCATGATTTGCTTGTTTGAAATGTTTTAACTTAGCATAACTTTAGTGGAGGCTTCGGCCTAGTTGCCTTGTCTCACGGTTTAGATGCTCGTGTTTTTCTAATGTGCTAATAAAACGTGTATTCTTGCTTGAAGCTGTACTTTTCCAGTGAGATCGGTTCACATGCTTATCTTTAAGGTTTCGTGCCAGCCTGGCATCTTCTTCTTTGCTCCAAGGTCAATCTGCAGGTGCAGACAATGGACGCTCTGAAAGTGAGTTAATTGGTAAAATATGTTGCAACTTACGTTCCCGACTCCAAGGATAATGTATGCCTAGGTAGAAGCTTGTGAACTGTAGTTTTTGATTGGACAATTTGAAGCCAACCTATGAACCCTCCAATGGAAGACCCTACTGGATTTGAACTGTTGTCTATTTAAACCTGGTGCACGAGAAGAAAGCAGCCATTATTTGCCATTTTTTTAGCCTTTACCAGCCCATTACCCGCCATTAGCCATTGGACATTACCCGCTATTGCCGACTTTGTCATTTTGCCATCTTCTACGATGCCAATTGATGTTCGATGAGACTTTGATGCTTTCTCTAATCGAGAGAAAGAGACTTTAAGTAATTCTCGCCCTAGAGACTTTAACTTTGATTCGTCCCTTTGCATGAAGTAATAGTTTTGTCCTTTTTGCCGCTGTGAGGCAATTGCCCCGTCCACCCTGCCCCTTTGCCCCCGTCCCATGCTGATGGAAACCGGTACCTGTGAGACGAAGACTTCCTTGAATGCTGATTGAATTTGGTAAATATGAAGGGAAAATGTACAATTGCATTGTGTTTCTTTTAGGTAACCAACTGCTGATTTTGATAAGAGCCCTAGTTAGGAGTTTTCCAAATTAATGTTGCTAAATTGTTTTTGCATGAAGTCCCACATGCAGATGCTAATTTGAGGTTAGATGAGGATTCATTTGTTGCACGATGCAATTTGAGACCTTGTTATGCTGACTAATGTATGCAATTAGCTCATTACAGATTATAGTTTTAGTGGTTTGCGTTGCTATTATCGAATGCATTGTTATTCAAATGCTGCATAGATTGCATCTGTTTCGCCGTTATGGACAGCTATTAATGTTCATTTACATATATCATTTGGTGTTGAGACATATTTATATCATGCTAGCTTTGTTAATATAGGGAAATAAATTCATTAACTTTGCATAAACTGGTGTGGTTATTCATGGCCGAAAGGTCATGGTTCGCCGAAATGTTTTCGGGATTAATTGTGAAGTGTTATGTTGATCAGGGTATTGCTTATGTTCGTTATTGATTATTGTTTGATTAAATTGACTAATCTCGGGTGAAGAGAGCCCCACTTGGTCAAAAGATTCATCGACCTAAGAGCGTCCAAATACAGGTAATTTATTAGGTCGGAACGCTCTATCAGACCCTAAGAAGTTATTTCAAAACAGTGAACGCAATACCTAGAAGAGGTATCCGCAATTTTCAAAGTATTGTGATCATTTCATTTTCTTTCACTTTAAAAGGCTGGAGAGAAAGTTAGCAATGTACATAATTAAAATAAAGTAACCAGCACTGGCTGTACACTGCAAGAAGTACATGCTTATAGAGTAGAATTTATGACTCCATCAGTACAGATAAAGGGGCTTCGGGTAGTGTGTTTTCCATAGAATCAGAATCTATTTGAGAACAAAAATAGGGTAGATGCTGCAAAAAGGCTCAATAAAGCAGATTTAAGGAAAGTGCAATACTCAGTGTTTTTTTCTACAAGAGAAGAAAGATGAGGGTTAGAGAGCAGTTATACACCCAGGAGAGTTAAAGAAATTTGTGGTGTACTGGCATTTCATGACTTATGGAATCCATTGTTTGGAAGATTCTTGAAGAGAGAGATAGCTTAGATAACCTGGACCACACCCAGGCTTACTTAATTACTCTAGTTGTGTTGCAGTCAAAAATATTTTCATCTCAGAAAACTATTTCAGGTGCCTACCGCCAACACCTTCACTAAGGTCTTCTGGTAAGTGGCAGCTTACCTCAAATCGAAATATTTAGGGTCAATAGTGCATATGGGCGACATCCTCTTCATGTCATAGGAGTTAAACTGAAAGAACAGATGATGATGGTGACAAACGTGTTACAGGTTAGGGACTGTGATAAACGAGGAGCTCTCTCTATTGGAGCCATGTCACAAATTAGTTTTGGGGTTTCCAAGTGGACATGAATTCATCTCTTTTGGAGCTTCCACCCAAGAAAATGAGGATGTAAAGATTTATCTTTTTACTTTGATGCATGTGGCTGGTTTGCTAGTTGCTTCCATTTATGCCACATTCCCTGAATTTCTGAATTATCAAGCTCTCCATTGCTTAGGAGCAGTAAAATTGGTGCAGCGGTTTTTGGTACAGACATTTTTTGACGAGGAAGCCAGGGAGCTTTTTGCAAGCTACAAAATTAGGAGGTATTGAATGTAGGGTGAATTTAGGAACATGGCTGATTGTTATGGTACAGTCTGATTCAAGTCAACCTGGGCTTGGATGAACGCATTGAAGACATGAAGCCAGACGGACTATGGTCACCTTCAGAAAAGTATAGGCACATCAACTGTCTGGATCGACTCCAGGAACTTTTGCTTTGAAAAGTGTTTTGGCATGGGGCCATACATATTCTGTGCTTTTACACCTAAAAACATCTCTGCACTGTGCTACATAAATTGCCTTGATGGTTGTTGGTCAAAAAACACCTGCCAAAGTTAGCAAAGGGGCCAGATGCAAAATAACTAAATCATTTTCAGGGAAGAGTGCCTTCCAGGACAAGTGTACTGGGTAGCAGACTGGAATTTCAGAAATCCTGTGATTTCACCACATGAATGTTGAGTTTAAATATTTTGGCTGTAAATCAAAAAGGATGGGATCATCTCGAGGTGGATCTGTTTGGTACTTCTTTATAGTCACTTCTGACTCCTCAAGGTTGGGGGCTCGCTAGATCTGGGGACATCAGCAGAAGGAGCAGCTGTTGAGTGATCTCTCACAAGAATCTTTTGAACTCTGCAAGTAGTAGATACCAGGAAGAGATGGCGTGTAGCATGTAGGGACATTTTTGTTTTTAGCATACATTTTTATTAGCATTTTCTATTTAACATACAGCAATACAATGATTTAAACAGTACTTTATGATTAGCAAATATATCCAGAACCCCCCTTCCCACCACCACCCCTGGCTCAGTGGTTCAAACATGTTCATATATCATTAAATGTACAATTCCATGTGTTGTGCGGGATAGAAAACCGAAACACGGGTTCTGTGTAAAACCATCTCCACAGACATTCTCATCTCCACCATAAGTCACTCGCACATGGTCTGACAACTCGCACCAGCATACACATCTATGGAGGTAGCGTGTCCTGGGGCTCCAAAAGCTGGGTGAGCATCACCGCCCAGGCTCTCAAGTCATCGTCCAGTTTATCATCTCTGCATGGTTTACGCACTACACTCTTTAGCCATCACCCATGTCGTTTTAACCAGTCTTAGGACGGGTGTAGCGGGTACAGCCAGCATATGGCAATTGTACGTTTGGCCAAGATCAAGCCCAACAGGAAGAATTTGCTACTAAGTTTGTTCTTCTTTTTGACCCAACAGGCACTGTGTCGCATCCCAAGGGACAGCCCAACCCGAGGCTGCATTTAGACTCTTAAGAATTACCTCCCAACAGCTCGCAAGCACCAGACATTCCCAAATCATGTGTATGAAGTCCATCCTTGGTTCTAAGCAGCAAGAGCAGGAAGAAGGTCTTGCCCTAGCAGCTTAGAACAAAGGATGGACTCCATACACCAGTTTATCTCACTCCGAGCATTGAGTGTGCTCAGAGTAGGAAACATGGTGAACCACATTAAACTGGAGCAGTCTAAATCGTTTATTAGTGGAGGCGATTTTCACCCCGCCATGGATTTCACCCCAATTTTTAGTCATGAGGGGAGCCTCTAGCACGTCCTGCCATTTGGCCTGCACTGGCAGCGCACACAAAGGCATATTCTCTCTCAGTGCTCTGTATATATGAGAGATCAGTTTCCGGCCACCAGCAATATTTAGTAGCATTCCCAAGGTTTGGGATACCCTGGGAACCACAGGGAAGAACGGCAAAAAGCCATGGGCCGTCGCCGCAATTTTTGCAACTTGCAGGAATTGTCCTGTGCCCAGCCGAAATGTTTCTATGGTGTTTGCCATTGTGAAAAATCTATCATTGGGTTAAAGGTCCCACAAGAGCTCACATCCAACTCATCAACAGACATTGCCTGAGCAATGAGCTTAGAGGGACGAAACATACAGATGGGCAAATGCGGCGTGTAGGAAGCCCTCTTCAGGGCATGCCCGATGGCTGTTTCACCACGCACCACATACTCATCGGACTATAAAAGGCAGCGCATCTAGGGCTCTCACACTCATCATTAAAAGTTTGGGCTAGAAGATGTCACCACACGTACCTCTCAGTGGCAGACTCTCTCAGTTCTATTGCTTATCAAGCCAATGAACCGCATGATGTAGCTGTGCTACAAGCTAATACAGTTCTAGGTTAGTCAATTCAAGAACCCCCCCACGTACCCAGAGAACATTTGAGTGTGGGTAGGCTAACTCTCTCTGAAGGACCACAATAATTCAACAATCAGTCCGACGAGATCAATTAAGATTTATTTACGGATCTCATACATTGTCCCTTTGAACACAAAGGTACAGTAGGAGTAGGATAATTTTTAGTAGTGGCAGTTTCCCCTTGAGCGTATTCCAGAATTTCACCGCAGGTTTCAGGCTCTCCAGCACCCTGCCTATATTTTGCCTATATTTACGGGCTCAAACTCTGCCACGCTAAGTGTAATTCTGATCCCAATATACCCAACCATTTTCAATGCCCATGTTAGGTCCAAATTTGGCAAGTGTGGCCTGTGTCAACCAACCAGCTGCCCCAGTGGAAATAATTTTGATTTGGTTCTGTTAACGCACAACCTGGACACATCGTCAAACTCATCAAGCACAGCCAGCATTATTGGCACCACGTTTTGCAGTAGACGTAAATAAATTAACACATCCGCATACAGGGAGACCATGTGGGTGTTTTCTCCCATCGGTATCCCATAACCCCGCAGCATCCAGCACAGCCTACATGCCAGTGGTTCCATTGCCAAGAGCAGGGGCGATCGGGGACAGCCCTTTCTGGTACCTCTTTGCAGGGTAAATTGCTGCAATACTGCACCCCCCTCCCACTCTCACCTGCGCAATGGGGCCTCCATAGAGCAACTGCACCCAACGGACATATGTTTCTCCAATGCTCACTTCCTGCAAAACCCTCCACAAAACAATTCCAGGCGAGGGAGTGGAATGCTTGTTAGATACCCAGGAGTGTTATTGTGGATTGGTCCTCTCACATATTTGTCTCATGCAGAACTAGGGACAACCTTCTCAAATTGCGCAGTGTGTTTCTCCAGGCTATAAACCTGCTTTGGTGCGCATGGACCAATTTCTGGAGGTGTATCATCAATCTCGTTGCCAGGACCTTGCTAAGTACTTTTGCATCTACACTGAACATCAACTGGGAGTGGCGGTATGAAGACACCATCCCACTGTCCCTGTCAGGTTTAGGGATCATGACAACAAACGCCTCTTTCATAGGGGCAGGGAACACATTTTTTTTTTTTAAACATCTTTATAAATCTTTAACAACAGATTGCCATACTCCCTTCCCTCCTTTGGTAAAATTCATCCAGTCGGCTATCTCTCCCCACCGCCTCCGCAGTCCTCAATTCCCCGATTGCAACCATGATTTCTTCTTCAGTTATGGGGACGTCCAGAGTGTCCCTCTCTTCCCTAGTTAGCGAAGTCATCATTAAGTCAGCTAAGTATGTTGTTCCGGCTGAACATACATCTTTAGGCAGCGCTGTATACACCGACTACAAGTTAACTGCAAATAACTCCAACAATACCCTCCTGTGTGTTTACCAGTCACTGCAGCAGTAAACACCGGGTCCCACATGGCACCACATAGGTACCCTCGGGGCCTTCCCACTCATCCTAAAAGTGAGCAGCAGGGGCAAATGATCTGAGAGATACCGCACCAAATTAGTGACAGTCACACATGCAGCATGGCACCAGACAATAATTTATGCAGCTATAGGTCCAATGGCAGGCAAATAGCATTAGTACTCTTTAGATCAGAAGAAACGCACTCTCCACATATCTTACAGCCCTAGTCTCCCTGAGATCCCAGCGAGGGGGTAACCGGTCCAAGTCTCTGTCCAGAACACAGTTGAGGTCTCCCACCAGTATTGTCCCAGGTCCCACATACTCCACGTCAGCACTCACAGTCCCGAAGAACCCAGTGTCCTCTACATTTGGAGCATACATAATTATCTGAGATTGCCATGGCATCCAGTGGCCAGAGACAATGACATAACAGCCCTATGGATCAATTTTATTCCCCTTAGCCACAAAGGGGACTCCAGGTAAAACCCATATCAGGGCCCCTCCGGGACTGCTGGAATACGAAGTGGGGAAATAACTGTCCCCTCCACCTGTGCTGTAGTTGTTTAATAAATGCTCCCCAGGTGTGAGTTTCTTGCAGAAAGGCCACAGTGATCCCATAACACCTAAGATAAGAGTACACACTATGCTTTTTAATGGGCTGCCCCACTCCTCGGAATCCCCAGGTGAATAACTTCCAAGTAGTAGCCATAATCCCTACAATAGAGCACACCTCCATCCCACTGTGCTCCACAGTCGAAGTCCCCTCACCCCATCACATCATAGAGTCCAGGTTGTGATTGATCAGTATAGAGCCAGTCTCCCACAATCACCCATTTCACTCAAAAAACAAAGTCAACCCAAAACACCCCCACCCCCACCCCCCCACCGATGGGCAATGAGTCCCAACAACTGAGGCCACAACTAAAAAGGCCAACCCCTAGGTCCCACCGCCCGTCCTCCCCTCCCCTCCGAGGCCAAATCCTTAACAGAACTAGGCGCATTGAGCTGAGGGCTTGGCATTCCTCCAAGATTGCGAGGACTGAAGCTCTCAACCGTCCCAAGAGGACCGTAGCCCCCCAGAGCACCGCCAGCAATAATGGTTGTCCAATTGCAACTTCCTTCGGTATAGATCACTTCAAAATCTGGGTGGTAGTCTAATCTGCCACTCTACTCATAATCTGTGCCACCTGCCACAGTCCAGTCAGCATAACCATAATTGCTTCCCAATTAGTTACCCTCTTTTCCGGACAGCAAAAAAGGGGAGTAGGATAGAAGGGAGACAGCATAATATTTGCATGACAATTATGAGACACATTACAAGTTCAGTCTGCACATGGGTCACCTGAGGTCCTGATCCGTGGCACGACAGTTGATAACCCCTCTGTGTGTTTGAAAGGATTCTCCAGTGTCGGCACCAAGTTAGAATCCTCTAAAGTACCATCTGGGCACACCGGGATTTTACCACTCACAGATGCTGGATCAAGGAGTTGTATCCGTCAAATGGGGCCTGGATCTGGTTGTTCTATGACTGGCCAGACTCTCCATTAGTTTACGGCCCAGAGGGCCCTGCTGGGCTGCACCCCCCCCCTCTCCCACCCCCTAAAGTGTCCAGCCAGTCGCCAGCCTACTCATGAGTTACAAAAAAGTACACCTTTCCTTCATACTGCACTCTCAGATTCGCAGGGAACATGAGGCTGCTCTGGATATTGTGCTCTCTGACCCGTTTTTTATTGGACATAAAGTTCCTGCGAAGATCTTGCACCATTTGAGTGTAGGGAGATCGTAATGTCCCAACCTTCAAACTGTGGGGAAGCCACGAGTGTGGACATGCTGCAAGATCCCGTCTCTATCCCTTAAGTTGAATAGTCTACCAATGATGGCATGAGGCAGCGCCCCAGATTTGGGCACAGGAGTCAATGCCCAGTGGGCCCAACTCTATAGTAAAAAACTTGGATAATTGTTTCCATTTCAGGGCCTTTATAAACCAGTCTGCCAGGAAGAGCTCCATGGACGACATCTCCACTCTCTCGGGGAAACCCACAGAGCGAATAACTATTTCTCCTTGAGCATCCCTCAGCATCTTCCATACTGTCCTCCATGGGGTGCTGAGTTTGTTTGCAACTCGGCCACAGTCTTTTGAGGGAAGCCACATCTAGCTGGAGTGTCTCAACCTATTATTCAGCCCCGAGACCCTCTCATATATTTTTTTAAAATCTGCTCAGAACAGGCCTAGATCAGGAGCCACCGTGTTGATCTTCACAAACATGGCATCTCGGGAGCCCTTAATCTCTGCCATAAGGTCAGCCATTGTGGGGACCCCTTGTTGTCCACGCCACATGCCCAGGGGACAGCACACTATCAGGACACAACAAACACACTTTCTCGCCCACGGCTCCCCTCATCAAATAGCAGGTTTACGCAGGATTACGAGATCAAGGCGAGGGCTAGGCCCACCACAGCACTGGCAGATTGATATTGCCAAGGACCAGGATTGCCTTCCAGGACTGCAGGAACCAGGCCTTCACATACAGAGGGCAGTCCCCAGGGTGTCACTTGTAGTGCACCACGCCTGCTTCTTTCTCCTCTCTCACCGTGCACATGCATCCTCAGTAGAGCCCCTGCAGCCCAGAGGGATTGGGGGGGGGGGAAGAGGGGTTCCAGTCACAAAGTCTAGGATCGGGAGCAAGTAAGGTGGTAAAGCCAAAACTTCAAAGGGCAAATAGCACTTGCAACCAAGGATGTTGGCAGATATTTTAGAGCCCCGGCAGGAGCTTCGGAAAAGCATGTCTAGGCAACCATCTTGCCCCGCCACGCTCCCTCATATGGATATATTGTTGCATGGAAAGGGATTGGAATTCCATGGAAATATGTGTTGGTAACAAAATTTATGATTATTTTTTTCCAAAATACTTTGCCTGCAAAAAAAGGGCACAGGTATAGATCTGCAGTTTCTGTGGCTCACAGCTTCAAGTAGCAGAGATGTGGAATTCTATAAAGTATCTCCTCTTCAATGGACCAGAAAGTTCAAAAATCTACTTGCCTGTAACAGCACATCCACTTGTCCCATCTGGCGATATGTGCTGAGGTGACAGATAATACCAGGGTTAATATTATGTCAGGGTTTGGATTCTAGCAATGCGCTGATTATGCCACCTTTCTGATTATCCAAGACTGAACATAACAATGCTCTATTATGGCAAATGTGTGAATAATCACAGTCTTTACGAATGCAAAGGCTCTATCTGTGCACAGGTTCTGTACAGACCAGTTTACCAACTACAGAGTTCTGGATATAGCATTGGTCTAGTTGAGTAATTTCTCCTTCTTACTTTAGTTTCTGAGGAAGTGTTGTGGATTGCGTTGGCACATTTACTTTTAAGAATTCATTCGATTTCACAATACTTTAGCCCAAGAAAATCCAGAAAATACTTGCAGTCAAGTGCCTAGGTTGCCAACTGAGTATCAAACAGGCAGTTCCCAGTATGACCTTCTCCACATCATGTTTCAGGAATATATCATATTTCCATCCTTCTTTTGGGCTATAGGAATTCCCCACCCCTAAATAGAATGTCAGTTGGTACCAATTGGTTAGGTCTTAATAATATGAGGGCGTAAGGGTTAAGAAACCACTTAGACTTCATTAAAGCTGCTTCTCAACTGTCACTTTGTTCATGCCTCTGAAGACTCTTCCTCTTTTTAGTGAATCTTGAGCAAGGCTTTTAACACACTTGGATCCAACCTTGGATGGGGAGTTGTTTTGTCTGTAAAGATCATGATCTCCTTTGGACTAGTGCATTTCTTTTATCACCTCTTGCGCAGTAAAAGTCATTCAACATTTTAGGTTTTCTTTGTCACATGTATTCGCCCTCAACCGTACATTGGATTGGTTCTGTAGATAGATGAAGATGTGCACGAAACTGACAAGTACTTTTTATAGAACCAAGGCCATGTCGTCTACAGCTGATGCAGATTTGTACATGTGAAATGTCTGAAGTGTCTGAAGTGTCAGACCGGAATGATGGGTCATCATCCTCTATATAAAGGAGCAACTGTTGATTCCTCCCAAAAAGCCCCCTACAGGCAGTTTCTGCTTCCTCTAGTTTGGTTTGTGAAGACATATGTGAGAGCCTGAGCATTAAGCACACTTGTATCAACACCATTCAAATTGTGGTGCAACGGCTACAAACAGATGGAAGCTGGAGTAGGTGACTGGTCTACTGCTAGATGTTTTCTGATATTTGAAGTCCTTTAACCATGTTTCTATATTAGCCTGTTAAGTGCTCAAAATATGCATACTGCTACCCTCCAGTCTTGATATAAACTAATGACTGTCCAAATTGGTAATAGGAGAAGCTGGATTTTACCAAAGAGAGAAGCATGCATTAATCTCTCTGCCAATTGCGGACCAGTATGAAATTAAATATATATAATATGAAAGAGCAAAATGAGCTATTGGTAAAATGAAGTGAAAAGTATTGTTTTAGGGCAAGCGCAGGTGCTTTGACCTGTTTTAAGTATTGTGGGCTTTTAACCACACCCACCGCACACCCATCACCTTCACTCGTTCCTGGGCCTGCCCCCCAAAAATCCCCTATCATCACTGGCAAATGCCCCACGTCGGTCCCTCCCTGGGGGAGATCCGCTACCGCATTGCAGACTGCCCCTGCCGCCTGGACAATTGCACGATTGCTGATACAAAAAGAAGTTAGCTTGCGGTCAAACGTATCTCTCTTTCACGCTCACGGTGGCCATGGCACTTTGAATCGGCTCGCTTATGCCAACTGTTTTACTTTTCATTTTCAATTGAAGTGGCAAGAAAAGTCCAGTTAGGAACCCAAAACGCCAATAGCTCCAACTCAAGCAGACGCGAGACCCACTGAAGTGCAAATGCCTGTTTGTACTGCATTTGACAGATGGACTATTTGTGTTTCATTTTAGGTGTCTTCGCATCGAGGGAGATATGTTTCTTATAAGCTTCATTTATTTACAGAGACACAGTGGAATGGTGTGTAATGCTGAGAAGTTTGATTTGGAAGAGGTTCAAGAATGTAATGTGTTCAGGAATGGAAAGGCTCTTATCATGGTCTTAGAAGCATTTAAGAGAGGGATTCTGAAATGAGATTGAGGTTTATAGTGTGGTGGACATTCTTCATTTAGTGTTCTCCATGATCTTTAAAGGTTGCTTCAGGTCGAAGAGATACAAAAATAACAAATGCATGATGCTAGCCTTCGTGTATAGAAGAAAGAAGGAAAGAAGAAGGAAATCACAATTTCTTTTTATTGCATTTGGAGAATCATTTTCTCCTTGAGCAATTTGTAGGTTTTGCTAGACACATTCTATAATACTGCAGCTTGTAACAAATGACTGTGCATTGTATTATGTTATGCGTATTTGTAAGCGCAACTTTACCCATGAGGGCTTCCTGGTGACGAATAGGAGTGTATGCCTAGCCTTGCCTATGGTGGGCTGGGTAATTGAAAAGCCAGTATTCTGTTTCTTGTGGAACTCAGGAAGTGGAGTGGGAAACTGTTGCATGCTTTAGGAGAGATGCAAGAGAACACCTGTCCACCTGATCTGAGGTGTCTGAGTGGTTGGTGGAAGGAGATGCGATTGTTCAGGTAGGTGGGGCCCAAGTTATGTAGCATCTTGAATGCGAGTTTAAGGAGTCTAAATTGAGTGCATTTGTTTATCAGGAGCCAGTGGAGCTTCCTGTGGTGTGGTGAGATGCGAGTTCTGAGTGGGAGGTTGAGGACAAGTCTAGCTGCCTAGTTCTGTATGGTATGTAATCTTCTGGTGCGTTGTGGTCCCAAAATAGAGGCATGTCATTGTGTGGCACATCATTTGATTAACACCTCCAAGACCAAATTGAAAAGCTCTTTTAAGCCAATATATGTAACATGATGACCAACTATAAACTGGCCCGTTTTGTGATCACCTAGGGTAGTGCATCTGTCTCTCGATATAAACTCCTTCAGTTATGTGGTTTATGTTTCTCTTGCTTGCATTAGGAGACCATAAGAAGGCTAAAACAGGATAAATAAAAAAGCACAAAACACACACGTTGTTATATGCAGCCATTTTTCCACTAGTCCTGTATGTATATTCCATCACTCTGTGCACTTTCACTCAAACAGAAATGAGTGCAGATCTTACCAGAACAGAATAGGAAGAAAAATAAGTAAAAGGGCTACATCACGTTTACTCCATTTGTCCAACATCTTAATGGAGATTCCGCGTACAACTGGTGCAAGTCCTAAACAGTTCTCACCTCCTAGGGAGGCAATACTTTACCAGTGTTTTCCCTTTTCTTTATCTTTTTATTTCTTTTAGTCATACTTGTGTGTTTAAATTATTTATACATTCACAGCCAATAGTACTATTTTCTCATACCTACAAGAAGCAGATTTTACTGGGATATGCATAAAAGCTGAAAAGGGGTTCCAGGTATATTTTTTGTACCCTTGCATCTTAAGAGGCACTAATACTGCTCTATTAAAAGATACAAACAGTGGCTATATTTAAACAAATAAAATACATTTTAACAGCAAGCATACGACCCCCATATTTAAGCGGTTGTGTGATTTCTTTTACTTTTTTTGGCATATGTACTCAATAAAAACAAGCATTTGCAGTACAATGGGTCTCGCATCTACTGGAGCCAGAGCTACCGGTGGTGTAAATTCATAACTGGACCTTTCTTGCCTCATAATTTGGTCTTTTCCGGCCACATAATTCCAGTGGCCCTGCACATAACTAAAGCATTTCCATTTACATTATTCCTCTATCTGCAGCCAAAAATGAAAATATTGCTATTTAGCATCACAATTTAAATCTGCCATGCTAATTCCAATAGAATACCACTCTCATCACCCCACCATCAGAGTTGCTGGCTGCCTAACAATTCCCAAAACAAGACAGCCACGGAGGAGTAACAGGAGAAATAAACTAAAAGGGTCACCCAAACATATCAAGAGTGTTAAAACAGTCAGTGTATAAGGATGTTAAGTTGGCCTGAATCATGGTCATACTTGCAATAAGGAGAGATTAATATAACATATACAATTATCATATAAACCCCCAAAAAAACCTTCATCAGAAATAAATGTTCGGGATTAGGCTTAATACTCAGAACAGCGCCTAGAGGACACAACAATGAAAGTACAATTTGTAAGAAACATGGTCATGTTACCAAATAGTAGGAAAACAAAATGGCTGAAAGTATCGCAGTGTAACCATACATTTAGACCCTAGAGAGCATAGTACATTTCATATTTTCAGAGCTAGCAGGTCTACTGCAAAATTACAAACAAGACCCTTAAAAACACAAAGTACTATCAGCTGTAAAACAAAAGTTCCAGTCATGAAAAAAAAAAAAAGGTTAAAAAGACACTGAATGGAGGGAGGGGTTATTATTTTCAGGTCCCCAATTACCTAGTGTGGGGACACAGATGATCTGGACAGAAATAGCAGGTTGTGGTGATGTTCTGAAGGTGGTCCCATTGTCCTAGAACCACCACAGGCTGAGATATGAGCACAAATGTTTTGTAAAATAGTGCCCTGCAATGCATTATGGGACGACCGAGTGCAGCAATTATTGCAATATGTTGATTGTAATGCATAGAACAGCCCCTAGGGGGACACCACAGTAAAAATATCATTTGTAAAAAACATGGTCATGTAACCATTTAATTAGCCACTAGAGGGCATAACACCATGAAAATTGAATGGCACAAAGTAATGCGGTACAACTTTATATTTAGCCCTCATAGGCCGCAGTGCCTTACACATTTTCAGGCCTGGCAGGCCTACTGCAATACTAAGGCCCTTAGAACAAAAGTTCCCAGCTATAAGAGCTCAAAAAGAGACTGCATGGTGGGAGGGGTTATTATTTTGGGGTCATCACTAACCTACTATGGGGGCCCACTGATGGCCTAAACAGAAAGTGTGAATCATGCTGAACGTTTTAGTGGTGGTCCCATTGTCCTCGGTCCAGAACAGACTGAGTTATGGGGAAAAATGTTTTGAAAAAGAATGCTTGCAAAGCATTATGGGACGACTTTTCCTGAGTGCAGTCAATGTGCAGTGCTTTGTAGAGAGAGCCAGTTTGGATTTCTGTGTTTTTTGCATAAAGCATATATGAATGCTAAGTGTTTTTGGGAAAGCTAAAGAGCGTAAAGGGGAGAGCCAGAATAAATGACTGATTAGGTAACAGTGGGAACAATGTGCTGAGTGCTCCAATACCGCTGATGGAGATTGCACTGTTAGGGCCATGGCTGCCAAGGAGCATGATGGAGAGAGACAAAATTGTTCACCCACACTGAAGTATATTGGCAATCGTGCAATTATCCATGCAACAGGAGGTAACAAAACCACTCCAAGGCAGGACAAACGCAAAGCAACCACCAACGACATCAAGGGACCCCTGAAAGGCAAGCCCACGAACGAATGAAAGTGATGGACTTGAGGTGGGCACACTTAAAAGCCTGTAACGCTAATAGCTCTAACTCAAGCAAAACGCGAGACCCACTGCATTGCAAATGTTTTTTGTTTTTTTTGGCCTGGCTCTGCCCAGGTTAAGTGCTCGTGTTTTATTTACTTTGTGCGACAGCTTATACCTTTTGTGTTCGTGCACTCTTTTTGTTGTAAAGTGCATGGGTTTACCTGGCTCAGTGCGCTTTAACTTTTACAGATGCTCACTCTCCTCCCAGTTATTTACAGGACAGCAGCAGTGAAAAGCACCCAGCTAAATGACACACCTTAAGGAGTGGTGACAAACACGCTCGTTTTTTCCACCTATCAGGACCCCCTTTGAAATCGCACAAAGGCACCGATAAATGGCAGCATTTTGTTCACTCTCGCCAATGTTCCAGAGCAGCACTTCTCAGCATTTTATTTTTGGAAGGCAAGGGGAGAGACGATGTTGAGACTTGAACCCTGTCCCTCGGGTTCCAAAGTCGGCAGTAGTGAATGTCATGCCACATCCCCTCTCCGAAAAAAATCAGCATTTTTTGTGGATTTGTCTCAGTTTCCCTGACCGAGTTTCCCTCCCACCATGCAACCGCTCTTAATACCATTCTCCTTTTTGTTTCCATGAGCACTCATGTGAGTGCATGGGAAGGGCTTTCCCTCAATTACACAGATGTGTGCTGTTAGGAAGTGGCCGTTGATGATGACGACAGCGTTTTACTTTATTTCAAGGCCCCAAATTTAGGACGGCACAGACAACCTGTACTCCTCCATTATGCAACAAGGTCAGACATGGACACCATCCTTTATCTTTTACAGACTCTTGCTCTCCTTCCCATAACTTACAGGACAGCAGGACTGAAAAACGCCTCCCCAGCCCTGTGAAATGCGTCAAGGAGTTGTAACAAACATGCTTGTTTTTTCCCCCCTTAAGATCCCCTTTGAAATAGCACAAAGGCACCAATAAACGGCAGCATTTGGTTTGCTTTTGCCATTGTTTTTTCAGCTCAGAATGTATCAGCATTTTATTTTTGGAAGGCACTGGGAGAGAACACTTTAAATAAATATATCTTAATGCACTGCTATAACGTGCCTATTGGTGTCAAAGCTACCACGTTAAAGGGTAGATGTTATGGCACCCAGGATGATGTTAGCGTGAGGTCTCAGGGCTGCTGAGCCCTCAACATTCCTTTCTCTAGCCCGGGGAGGGGCAAGGCTTGTTATTTTTTCTTTGGAGGGGGGTTTGGGGGCAGGGCTGGGGCAAAAGTGCCTTGTAGGTACTTCTGGGCACAAAGCTCAGACCCCTAAGGGGCCTCGCACCTGCCTTACATGGTGAATATTTGGTTAGAGGTGGCAGGTCTGCCACCCTCCTACACACATCCTGTAGTTTTGTTTCAGCTGCTTTAGTGGCCTAAAGGTGTGTATCCTGGTGAGGATATTATGTTATATTATTCATGTGCAAATTTCTGGGTGCCTTTCTAGTCAGCGTATTTACTCCCTGAAAGTCTTTATAAATGAAGATTGAATTTGTCAGCATCTATTCCTGTTCTGTCTTTATGACATGGAACCGTGAATAATTCACCGTCTAACTTGTCCCTTTCAAACGAGATAAACTATAACAAATTGTTTCACTCTTTTTTGCTAATCTCACAAAAGACTGCCACGTTTCAATCAATCAGGTATTTGTAAATTGAGGCTAATCACCCGTGAGGGTCTCAAGGTGCTGGCGGGTAGTAGATCAGTCGAACTGCCAAGTTTTGAGGTTCTTCTTGAATTGAGGTAGTGAGGTTGAATGCCTGAGGTTTAGCGGAACAGCGTTCCAGGTCTCTGTGGCGAGGTAAGAAAAGGATCTTCCACCAGCTGAGTTCTTGTATATCTGAGGCAAGAGCCAGTGGTGTAGACCGGAGGCGTCTGGTGAGCATGTGGAAGGTCAAGCGGCGGTTTAAGTATGCAGGTCTGATGTTGTGGAGGGCCTTGTACACATGGGTGAGGAGCTTTAAAGTGATTATTTTGTTAATTGGGAGCTAGTGAAGGTCTCTCAGGTGACCTGAAATGGGGCTGCATGGTGGATGTCCAGGATGAGTTTGGCCTAGGCGTTCTGGATCCTCTGCAGCTTGGGTAGTGCTGCCTAGAGTGCGTTGCTGTAGTCTAGTTTGCCGATGACAAGCGCCTGGGTGACTGTTCTCCTGGATTCGATTGGGTTCAATTTGAATATCTTTTGGAGCAGGCGTAGTGTGTGGAACCATGAGAATGTGACAGCATTGACTTGACGGTTCATGGTCAGTGGGTGTGGGGGGGTGAGGTGCTGTGTGCTGGAAGCCACCAGGAGTGTTCCCAGGATGAGGACCTCAGTCTTGTTGGAGTCGAGTTTCAGGCAGCTGTCCTTCATCCAGGCGGGGACTGCTCTCATTCTGTTGTGAAAGTTGATTTTTGCAGGTGTAGGCTTGTCGGTGAGGGAGAGGATCAGATGGGCGTCATTGTGTAGGAAACAATGTTGAGCCTGTGGTTTCAGACGATGTTAGCTAGCAGGTATATGTAGATGTCGAAGAGGGTGGGGCTCAGGGAGGAGCCCTGATGAACTCTGCAGCTGATCTCTGTCGGTCGTGAAGTGACCAGTGGGAGCCTGACTCTCTGGATGCTGCCGGTGAGGAAGGAGCGGATCCATCCTAAGGCTTTGCTGCAGATGCTAGCATCATGCAGCCTAGTGCAGAGGGTGTGGTGGGAGACGATGTTGAAGGCTGCAGAGAGGTCCAGTAGGTTAAGGCCTGCAGTTTTGCCTCGATTGAGGAGAGTGCAAAAATGTTGTACTTTGCTGTGAGAGTTTCCTCACTCATCACCGCCTGCTAAGGTGGGGAGAGGGCCCCAAGATTTTAGTGTTTCAATACAATACACACTATTAATATGTTTATTACTATTAGAAGAATTCAAAACATTTAAATACTATATGTGACACATACATCAAATCAACAGGCCAAATAGTCTGCTTCAGGCTCACTTTTGTCACCGAGAGGGGCATATCCGAGAATAACTCATAGCCAATTGTTAAACTTGTTCAACTCTGGCAGTATTAGAGTACTATATTATGCATACACAGTGCATAATTTAAGCATAAATTCATGCTCATGCCATGCTGTCATGTGTTAACAAATAAGACAAAAGTACATTAATCCTACTGCCGGGCTGTCTCCTAATCCAACTCTTGCTTATTCTACCCCCAGTGGTATGACAAGAGAACCCTGCATCAAAACTGTGCCCCTTTGATGTATCTGTATGTTTAGCTGACGTCGCTGTCTCCCTCATTGGCAACGGACAGAGCTCTCAGGAAAACAGGACTGTTGCCATTGCGACATCCGATAGCTAGATTTTTTTCTGTAAAGGAGGGTGACTGCCTGGCCCCAGGCCGGTGTTTCTGCCCCTTAACTGTCCACTCAGACAGGCATGAAGGTGTCCTGCTAGGAGTGTCTGTGCATGCTGGTCTGTATATGTTTGAGCTTCTGCTGTGTGCATGTCTCCTAGTCTATGCAAGTGTCTATGTATAAGTAAGTGTCTATGTATATGTAGGTGTGTGTATGACAGTGTTTCTGGTGTGTGCCGTTTCTGCATGCTTTGTGTACAACCCTGTATCTTTGTATTTATGTATGTGTGTTTGTGTGACGCTATGTGACTCAGAAGCTACAGATCATCTGCGCTCAGAGTGACGTCATCCTTTGGCACCAGAAACGTGCACCTAAGTATATGATTTGGTTGTCTTCACTCTTTCGCGAGAGGTTGCACTGGGCAAGAGAAGCTGGGGCTTTGGCAGTAGACAGAGGCCCCTGGCTCCCTCTGCCCATCTCCGGCTGCACTGCTAAGCACAAGGTCACCAGCTTCACCCCTGCTGCCCTTGTGTAAACTGATTTACAGAGCGTGCCTCCGCCATGTCTTCTGGGAGATTGACCCACAAACTAACTCTCTATTGGGCGAATAAATATTCCCCATCATCCCACACTGCACCTCCAGTCTCTTACTTTTTTTGTAGGGAGCTCTCATTCACTAAAAGGTGCAGCCTCGTGCACTCTCTTCTGTTCAAAACGTTGAATGTCAAAAATTGCTCCGCGCCGAGAAGGGCCTTGAAGCCTGGCATGCTTGCGCTGCTCTATTGAGCTGGACTTTGAGGCCTTACATGTTCACATATGTAGAGGGATGCCAGACTAGTCCCTTTGTTCATATCTCTGCCTTGTGCAACAGACCTGCTCAAGTGGGCACCAGCTGTCTTTGATGTGCTATAAATTGTACCCCTGCCCTTAAGGCACTTCTTCACCAAGGAGAAAGTTACACATACCCTTCATGTGCGACTTGCTTGTGCCAACAAGGCCCCCCTCTCCCCTCCACAATTTAACACCTAAATTCATCAATAAGCAATTTAAAACTGGCCAGTCAACCTTTGCGAAAAGCGCTCCAGTGTGCAGGAGCCTAAGACGCCATATTTTTTGTAACTTTTGATCCGTTTGAGCTAGAATGTGATTTTTTTTAATATGCAAGTTATGCAGCAGATGGATTGCGTGGCAAATCCACAATTATGCGAAAATCGCTGCAGCCGCAGAAATCTCATTCCAGTGGCCCTGAGCAGTAGATGTCAATGCAGCGAACCATTTTTCAACTTATAGTAGAAAATATAAAGGGAAAAAGAGCACCTGTATCAATTTTCTTCTTCTGTCGTGATTGATGCAGCTTGCTCAATAGTTGCTTGCTCCCCTATAGTTTGTGCTTTCCCTATGCCCCCTCCTGTGTCCTTGCATGCCAGTTGGCCCTCCTCCTCGCACCTCCTTCTTTGCCCGTTCTTTGTGCTTGCCCTGTGTCTTCACTCTGTTGTTGTGTTGGGACTCCCCCGCTCCCTGAACTTGTTTTTTGCCCTTCACCCCAGACATCCAGTCCAAAACAAAACACATGGGTAAGAGACATTATTATTTACAATGCCAATGGCTCTAACTCTCGCAAATGAGACCTATTGGCATTGCCAATGCTGGTTTCCTTTACTAAAATGCAAGCCTGACAGTAAACCTGCATGTAAGATGCCAAGTGGAGCACAAGGAGCCCTTGTTTTGTCGCGGCTTGAAGTAAGAATGTGTTTATGTACCTACCTGGGACACAGCTGGCAAAGGTGGGTGAAGCCTCAACTCAGCAACGAACGCTGCCCCTCCCCGTTTGCCTGACATGAATTTGAATAGAACTCCTCACATACGCATTAGTCAGTCTGAAAATCTGACATGGCCAGGGTCGGACTGGTCTATAGGGCAATCAGGCAGTGCTTGATGTTCCGGTCTGACAAGTCAATGTGTGGGCCAGGTTTGTGGCTGCTGGTGTGCCCGTTTATGGTCTGCTGGGCCACTTTTTACTGCTAATTTCCCCGATACTAAACACTGCCTGCAGCAAATTCAAACACATGCGGGCTTCCATACCTTACAAAACACAACAGCGTGTCTTTACAAGTTCAGTACTGCTCGACTTTGCAAACATGGACCAATTTTTTTAGCTTCCTAATTCATTAATGGGAGGCGCTTTTATTAAGGTGCCCGGGCAATTTTTTTCTCCCAGTCCGACCATGGACATGGCCGCGTCCCTCATCAACTAACTAGGACACCCTTGATGTCTGATGGGCCACGAGGAGAGACGGATGCATTGTGACTTCGAGGGACTGCAGGAAGGGGTGGTGACATTCCTGCTGGCACCTCAGGCCTCAAGCATTTCAGTCCTCTACAGTATAAATATAAACAAGGAAGTGAAAAGAAGGGGGGGGAGTGGCAGGGTCTAACCACCTTCACAAGTAACATCCCTTCCCCCAGTGACCTTCTGGTGACAGTGTCTCACCCGGGCTTCCTTCCTGTGGCAGGGCAGGGAGTGTGAGAGATTTACAGTGCACACACATCAGTGTGTGTAAAACAACAAAATTATCTGCGGAAGGACGTGAAACCACTTGAGGGCAGTCGGGATCTCATGTACACCGCGCCACTCAAAACCGTTCTTAAACCCTTTACTAGCACCTTGCTTCCATACGAAGAGCACAGACGCACGTTAATGACAATACCCTTCATACGAACCGTACTTAGAGTTCTTAGCCAACTCAGCGCATTCCACGTAAATTGTAACTAAAGCATTCGACAGCACATTTCATCGAAAGTGCAACTGAAGCACTTTTTCTAGATAGCACCTTAAATACAGAGTGTACCAAAACATTTTACGGAAAGCGTCTGGGCTAAGTGTAGTTATACATAGTATATTTAAAAGAAATTGTACTTAAAGCACTTTTGTTAAAGACCACGCCGTGTAAACTGAACCGATGCACCTTACATATATGTGCCCTTCTTACAAGTTATACGAAAGGCACTTTGTAAACGCCACATTTTCATACGAGTACGACGTGACTTTGGCCATCACATTTCTTACTAACTGCACCAAAAATATACCACAGACTGTACCAAAACCCTTTAGACACCACCTTTCAAGAGGCACCCAAGCATTTTACAGTGTCTCGCTGTATAAATGTTCAAGATACGCGAGGTTAGATACAGCACCTCTCAAAACACAAAAATTAAAGCCTTTTATATACAATGCCTAGGATCAGAAGCCAAAGTGGATACAGGCAGGGCGACTGCACAAATGCGGTTGCACGCCATGAACATGCCACATATTCCATCATATGCTTCATAGTTGGCACATTATAAAAAATGTTTTTTAGCTCCAGCGAATCAAAAGTTAACAAAACAATGCCACAGCGGCCACTTCACAAAAGTTAATCTATCGCGTTTCAACTGCTAATTGCTTTATTTGGCTAGTGCAAGAGGTGCAAATGTTGACCACGTACTGTGAGCATCTCCACTTAATGTACTGGCGGAAGGGTCTGCAGAAATAAGAACTGTTACATTTTAAATCTAATTCACACAGGGTGGGCAGAACTATTACCTATCTTGACTGTATTTCAAAACCAACAAATGGAAATTATTATTCACATTACTGACAGTATCTAGAAAGGGGGATTTATTCCAACTAGGGCTCCGACATCAAAAGAATCACAAATATCTTGCGGTTCTTTGGAGGTCACGTGCTCAGTGCTAAAGTACATTCTAGGAGTCATTTGTATATAAAATATTTCACTATTTCCATATACTCCGCGGTCCTGTAGAGCAGATTTTGTTGTAAAAAGGTGTAGCATAAATTGCTTTTTCTTGCTGCATTATTTATCTGTTTTGCACAGTGGCCCTGGATATAAAGCACAGCTACCTTAACACTGCAGAAAGTAATCCACATAAACCATTTATCTATCCACCTGTCACTGGAGCGCCTGAACAGACCATACAAGAACCACGAAAAAACGAACTTGATAGTCAAGACTGCCAAGCAAAAAGAATCTCGAGATCTACTAACCGCTCTCCAGGTACCTGTAAAAATTAGAAGCTTTTTCTTAATTGGAAAAAAAAAATGTATACCAAACTTGGATAAGTATCTGAGGAAAATGTGTGTATTTTCAGAACTCAGAAGCTGATGTTTGAGAAACATGGCAACATTTCCAAAATAGGTTTAAATGTGAGAGCTAAGGAATAAGTTATGCGGAATTGGGGGCTACCAATAAATTGGTACCAGAAGAATTGCAGCTACGGCCGTTGTGTATTTCCCATGTAGTGGCTTTCCAGACTTTAATTTTTTTTTTTACATTACTGCTGGCAGTCCCGCTTGACTTAATGATGTGACGGCTGCTAATTATCTTGAATAGGGTGGCCGCTAAAGTAGTCTTGTCTGATGTGGTGACTATTCGAACACTAATAACGTTAGTAGCGCGAGCTGATTTCTCTTAAACATAACCAACTCAAACTCGGAGCTCAGAAGCAAAGGGTCAGGGTCGACAGGGCTGGGCATAAAGCTGGAGACCACGTGAGATCGGTGTACTGCGCCTGGAGGAGGAAGACCGGATAGACCAACAAAACAACAGGCCGTTTTTTAATTGGTTTATTTGGGACTGGCAGAGTGGTGCTCTCACAAGAGAAAATAAATGAGAGAGGCATTGACTTACCGTCATGGCGGGGGTGGGGGCGCCCCCGTCTGTCCCTCTCCAGGCTCCTCTTTCCTCCGCCAACTTCACAGGGCGAATAAAGTAAAATAATAATCCGAAGGGGCGGGAGAAGACAACACGGGAAGCCTGTCACACACTATAATCCCCCTTCGTTTCTAAAATAATTTTAGGCCTAAAAACTACACTTTTTCCTCCACATTGCCTCCTGCTCCTCCACAGCACCCACCAGCTATTCTTCAGTTGGTTCCTATTCCTCCGGTGCAGCCTCCTCAAGGGCCACCGGCTTTGACATCTGCTCTGCCTTTACTTCCTACAACTTTGACTACTATAGCGACTACCACTCCTGGTATTGTTTCTGACACTGCTTCTGTCTCTGCCTTGTCTCATTCTGTTTTTCCTCCTGTTCATTTGTCAACCTCTCCCTCTATCCGTCAGAGAATGACAAACACTGTGACTAGTCTTTTATTCCCTCTCTTTGGGTCATTAGCTACGACCCCAGTTTCAGAGCGTAAACAATTGCGTAGCCAATTGCCTGATGGTAGGGAGAAAGAGACACTGAATTATTTGGCGCATAAATGGGTTACTGAACCAGCGAGATATGAACTAGAGTCTGTTATGGATGTCTTCCATCAGTGGGAAGAACCGAAACAGAGATACGTTTTTGAGAAAATGTGTACTTTTCTTTCTGAGGATTTAGAGGAAAATGGTTTGGAGCCCAATCCGCCTAAGTTGTGTCGTGTACGGTTCAATTTTGCGACAGGTTTGATTGTGGGTTCAGATATCGAGAAAGCAGTTGTGATGTTATTGTCGTTTAGGACTGAAGGTGTTTCCAGGTAATTGTTTAAATATGATTCTTCTGCTAAAAAGAAAGGTAAACAGTACCCCATGAGAGAAGTTCCCCCACAATGGAGGGAAGGGGACCCAAATGCTAATCCACCTGTCCTGCCTCATTTCCAGCGTGTATGGGTACACGTTCCATGGAAGCGAGCTGAAGTTTTAGCCCTTAAGCAGACATTGCCTGATCCCCGTAAGAATCCCACAGGGTATTACAAGGAATTGTCACAGACTGCGGGGTCTTGCATTATGAATTTAGCTGACATAGACATGTTGTTTGGGAATGTTGTTCCACAGCTTTTATGGGGAAAGATTCGCCATACAGACCATGCTCAAGAATTAGGTGACACATGGGCTAATATTGCTGCTGCAGATGCCCGACAAATTGGTGGTGCTAAACCTGAGCCTTTAGTGACAGAGCTTCCTGGTAGGATTATTGATTACATGAAAACTATAATGCCTGCGATGCGTGTAAACTGGGATAAATTGTCTGCATGTAAGCAAAAGAAAGAAGAAACGGTATCAGATTTCTTCACCAGGTTTGAAGAAACGTTTGTGGACCACAGTGGTCAAGATATGAGCACGGAAGGTGGTCAACGTTTGTTCGTCGATAAATTTGTGCATAATCTGCTTCCTGAGTTGTGTAAAAAGTTAAAAGATTCAGAAAGTTCTTGGGCAGTTTCCTCTTCAGCGCAGATATTGGCTACTGCACAGTACTACGAAAATAGAGATAAAGATGAGAGAGATAGACTAGAGAAGAAAACTAAAGAATTGAAAACGAAGGTTCTGTTACAACAAGCGTACCCGCCACGTGGTGGTCAAAATAGTGGTGCACAGAGTAACTATCAGAACAACTATCAGAATAACTATCAGCCCCAACCGTTTCAGAGAAACTCGCAAAGAGCCGAGTATGCTCAACCACGTATCCCAGTAGGTCCCAATCAGTGTTCATATTGCAAGGAAGAGGGTCATTTCAAGTATAGTTGCCCTGCTTTGCTACAGCGCGCAAATGGTACTTCTGGTTTAAGAGGTCGAGGTGTTCCACAAGCACCTAGAGGAAGAGGACGTGGATATGTTCCCCAGAGCACGCGCCCATTCCTCCCTCAAAACTCAATGAACAGATTTGATCAACAGGTTAATGCATCTGGTAGGACGGCTCAGTACTATACTGATGATTACTATACAGAGGATGAGCATTTGGACAGTAATGATTGCTAGGACAGCCATAGACAAAGAGAGGGAGTTGTTTCAGTTCCAGTAGATTAGAGTGGGCCTTATGTTAAGGTGATTGCATCAGGTGTGTCAGAACCTTTTCTGTTGGATACTGGTGCTACCAAGAGTTCTATTATGCACTCAAAACTCACTGGCGCACCTTTGTCTGGCGAAACTAATGTATCAGTAGGGTTTTCCGGCGCCCCAGTTAGAAATCCGATTTCTAACCCTATATCTCTTTCTGTTGGACCTTGTAAATTTGAAACACCCCTTATTTTGACGACAGGTTGTGGCGAGAACTTGTTAGGATTAGATCTGTTAAAGAGATTGTATGCGACATTGTATTGCTCTCCTGGAGTGCAACTCACATTGGGTAAGAAAGTGGTTTCACCAATGTATTTGTCAAAGGACAGATTTCCACCAGAATTTTCGTCTCTTCCTAATACTCTTGGGGCTACTGGACCTAATGATGTAGGTCTTTTGGAAATTCAGCCATATGTGATAACATTAAAAGCCAATGTTAAAATGCCACGTATTCCCCAATACAAGATCTCTAGTGAAGGGGAAAAAGCGTTGTTAGCAATTATTTGTGATCTGATTGAGAAGGATGTAATTGAAGAGACAAGAGGCAACGTTTGCAATAGTCCTGTTTTGCCTGTCTTGAAGCATACTGACCCTACTCAGCCACATGTTTAGAGGTTTGTAATTGATCTTAGAGAGGTGAACAAAATAGTTGTGACACAGTTTCCAGTCGTCCCCGATATCACTGCATTGTTGACAATGATTCCAGCTTCAGCCACTTGGTTTTCAGTGATAGACCTGAAAAATGCTTTCTTCAGCATCCCTATTGCAGAAGAGAGCAGGGACATTTTTGGCTTCAATTTGGGAGGACGAAGCTTCAGATTTAAGAGAGCTCCTCAAGGCTATTGTGAAAGTCCATCTATCTATAGTCAGGCTTTGAAAGCACAACTTGACACTCTTATGTTACCTGATGGCGCCACTCTCATTCAATATGTCGAGGATTTGCTAGTTGCTGCAGATACTAAGGAGATCTGCAAAGAAGCAACATTGTCATTATTGCGTCATTTGTCTGATTTACACCACAAAGTGTCCCTTTCAAAGTTACAGTATTGTCAAAAAGAAGTGACCTATTTAGGTCATCTCTTTTCGAAGGAGGGAAGGCAACTGACCCCAGAGAGAATCAGGGCTGTTGCAGCAATGAGTGTGCCAAGAACACAGAGAGAAGTGCGTGCTTTCTTGGGTATTACATCATATTGCAGACAATGGATACCTAATTTTTCGTTAATAGCCAAACCCTTGGTGGCATTAACTTGTAAAGATACACCAAATCCCGTCCCATGGTCTGAAGATTGTCAGAAAAGTTTTGTCGAATTACGTGATGCATTATGTTCAGCTCATGTGTTGGGTACCCCCAACTACAGCAAGCCTTTTACATTGTATGTCCATGAGAAAGAAGGTTGTGCGTTAGCAGTTTTGACATAACAGTTTGGAGACAGGGAGCGTCCATGCGCCTATTTCTCTTCAACCTTAGACCCAGTAGCTAAGGCACTACCAAGCTGCTTAAGAGCGGCAGCGGCAACTGCTGTTTCTATCCGACAGTCTGCTGGTTTAGTGATGAATAACACATTAATCGTAATGGTTCCACATGCAGTGGACACGTTGTTAAACAGAACCAAGACACAGTATTTAACTAGTGCTCGATTGTCAGGTTACGAGTTGACATTGTTAGCAAGCCATGTACATATAAAAAGATGCACTACACTTAACCCAGCTACGTTATTGCCAATTGTGACGGGGTTAGATACTTCTGAACAACATGATTGTCTCCATAGAACAGAAGAAGAAACGAAAGGGAGAATAGACCTTCTGGACACTCCCCTTGCAAAGAGTGATGGTACTTTGTGGGTGGATGGTTCATGCTTTAAGCTCACGAATGGTGACACGACTGCGGCGTATGCTGTGACAACTTTGCGTACGATTGTTGAAGCTGCACGTATCCCACACAATTCAGCCCAAGCAGCTGAGTTAATAGCCCTAACAAGAGCATGTACAGTATCAAAAGGAATGAAAGTGACTATCTATACCGATAGCCAATATGCGTTTGGTGTGGCCCATAGTTTTGGGCGTTTGTGGAAGGAACGTGGGTTCCTGACCTCGCATGGAACTAAAATACAGCATGGTCAGTTGGTAAATGAGCTCCTTGATTCACTTACTTTACCGTTGCAAGTTGCGATTGTGAAGTGTAGCGCACATAAAAAGGTGACTGATGATGTTGGTCGTGGGAATGCATTTGCTGACGAGGTCGCAAAAGAAACGGCAAGGAATGTGATGAGCCGAATGTATGTCGCGGGCCCTGCAAGATGGATTGGTGATGTTGGAATGTGTGGAGACACGATAGAAAGCGTGAAATCGATTCAAGCTGAAGCCACAGAGAGAGAATTGAGTGTGTGGAGAGAAAGTACGGGTAAATTGGATGCGAATGGTTGTTGGGTCGAGTTGTCAGAACATCAAAGATGGTTGCTACCCGATGCGTATGTGCTTGCAGTAGTTACAATGGCTCATGGAATGGCTCACATCAGTGTGAAAGGGATTTGTAAGTTGTTGGCCCCAGTATGGCAAAATGCAGGAATTCCCAAGTGCGCAGAAAATGTGGTTAAAAATTGCATGGTATGCCTGAAACACAACCCTGGTAGAGGAACCCCAACTCCAGCTGGTCATTTTGCACCTCCTACGTATCCGTTTGAGGTTTTGCAGCTAGATTTCATCCACATGGAGAGGTGCAACAACTTAAAATACGTACTCGTTGTTGTTTGTGCCTTTTCAAGATGGGTGGAAGCCTATCCCCTAAAAGACAATACTGCGCTATCCACAGCCAAAGCCCTTGTGAAATAGTTCTTCCCTAGATTCGGAATGCCGAGAATGATCTGGAGTGACTATGGAAGTGAATTTGTGGGTCAAGTGATGAAGAAAGTATGCGAAGGGCTAGGCATAAACCAAAAGTTTCACGCTGCAAATCACCCCCAATCAGCTGGATTAGTGGAGTGCTATAATGGCACTCTAAAGCTAAAATTGGCCAAGATACAAGCGAGCTCTGGTCTTAAATGGCCTGACGCTCTACCCTTAGCACTCCTATCAACCAGAATGACTGTGCATTCACGAGTGAAACTTAGTCCTTATGAAATAGTCTTTGGCCGCCCGGCCAATATATGGGGAGTGCCCAGGCCCAAGAAGTTTAGCGAGATAGAGCATCCTGTTTTGCTTGACTATCTGTATGAATTGACGGCTAAATTGGGTGTTTTACATCAACAGGTCCACGACACCCTGCCTCCGGTCTCTGAATCTCCAGGTCATCCCATTGAGCCTGGATCCTGGGTTTTAATAAAGAACTTTCAGCGAACCAAAAACGAGCATCCCAGGTGGACCGGACCGCACCTCGTTCTTCTCTCCACAAGATCAGCTGTTCGAGTAGAAGGGAAGAAACACTGGATCCATGGGACCCATTGCAAAAGGGTACCCCTACCTCTGCCATATGACCGGTGGGTTCAGGAAGGTGTTGCCGACTCAGAGGCTGAAACCGTGCCACGTTTTCTGCCTTTCAGCGATGCACGAATAAATTGAACACTCACTGAGAAAGAAAGTGATGACATTTTACAATCAGCAGTATCACCGTCAGTTCGATTGGACACTACAGAACCTGAACTCCTTTTTCAGGACCACACGATACCTGGGACTAACCGTTATAATCTACGACCAAGAATAAAGGACAAATAAAACAGTTTACTTTTCTTCCCTTTAGCAAAGTTCTCCAATATGGAAAATTATTTTTGAATGACTTTTTGTTTTTTGTGTGTTTTTCGAACCTCCATCCGGGTTCAGCTGTAGGATCGTGGCTGAAAAGACTTAGGGGGTGTGGACACAAGGTCTACAGGTCTGGTTTGTTCTAGGGCGGCCTGGAACATTCAGAACACTCCTAAGTGAAGTAAACCAACCGCCACGAACGGCAACGGTTAGAGGATGGAATCTTTCCAAAATGGAGAACATGTTGAAAGACTGAGTTTCAAGAAGAGAATATGTGAAACGATAACCAGGAAACAGTTTTTGCTGCTGTGCATTTTTATGTTATTTAGTATACTTATGTTTTTTATAGGATATGTTTTATTCTGTTTTAACGTGATATTGGCACCCACTACCTCGTCTACACCTCCTCCTTCCACTGTTTTCCCACATTCTTTTCAACTCCTCCCTAAACATGAATCTGCTAGGAGACTAGAGTTCATTAATAACTCCTTCATCCAGCTTTTGCACCAACACCAACTAGTGATAAATACAACTAACTGTTGGGTGTGTGGCCTTATGCCTCACACAGCAGATAAAGGTATCCCTTATCTGATCCTGCCTTTCAGCCACAATGGTTCCGTGTGGGCATTCAGAACGATATTCATCTATGCACACTACCCCCTACGTTTTGCGGAAGACAACCCTAAGAAAAATGCTTTAGTTAAAGGTATCATAGACATGATGAAGGACAATATCTTCTACGAGACTATCCCCAGAGATGAGACAATAGCATATATAGGATGGAACATGACCGGATATGAAGCCACAATGAGTGAGAAACAGCAAGCTAAGATATCTTCCCTGATTTGGGTTGTACCCCATCAGGGTCATCTGTGTCTGCAAGGTACTGGCAAGAATCCCAGAGCTCAGCTAGGGGAAAGCGTCTGCACTGAGACATATGTCTTCGCATCTCAGACCTCCCCTCCGCTCTTGGCAGCTAAGGGTACCTATTTCATCTGCCATGATAGAGCCTTTACATGGTTGCCCCCTGACTTTTCGGGCACATGCTTCGTTTCGTTCCTGTTGCCCCCTACCTACACAGCAGCGGCAGATTACCACAAGACAAGGATAGTTAGAGGTGTCTTCAGTGAAGAAGACAGTGCAGGACAAGAATTTGGGGACTTCGTAAAGGGTTTTCTGCCGTTCTGGGGACAAATAGGTAACAGCAGGAGCATAAGGCAATTGATAAGAGTAGTTGAATCCACCGTGGCTGAAACCGCTGGTGCCCTTGGTAACTTGACTGCTGAGCTCCAGTCAGATCGTCTTATGACCCTTCATAACAGGGTCGCATTAGATGTCATACTTGCAGACCGGGGTGGAGTATGTACATTGATCCAATCGAGTTGCTGTGTTTTTGTCCCAGATAACGCTCCAACAGTATACCAGGCCATCTCCAAACTGCATAGAATTTCCAAATCTATTCATTTAGATAGAGGAGATTGGTCATTAATGGGATGGTTCTGGGAACTGATATCAGCATGGGGATGGAAGATACTGATGGTCATTGGGATGATCTTGGCCATTCTTTTCCTGTTCTGTCTATGCGTGCAGTGTGCTCCTGCGATATGTGGCCTCTGTGTTACATCATGCATAAGGAAACCTGCACCAAGAGACGAGCTAAATACTAGGATGATGTTACAGCAACATCTCAACGACTTTAGAAACATAGACCTGGACTCAGATTAGCATGAGAATAGGTTTATTGCCTATGTAAGGGCAAAAGGAGGGTTTGTGGTTCTAAAAATTCTGGACCCATGTAATTTACTTTGCCACAGCAGTACGATTTTAGTATCAAAAGACCGATAATGACTAGTACACTAAGCATGAGCATTTTCGCTCAATTCCAGCAGCGTTTTCACCTCGAAATCGCCATTTTCGTCCTGCACTCGTGGCTCCCATTTTATACACGGCAGCCATTTTTAAAAGTTGCCCTCATATAGGCTTATAATACAGTCAGATTTGATTCCAAGGACACGTACACCTTGATTGACTTTTCTCTGACCTGGGCAAGCTGAAACCATTGCCTCAGGCCAAACATGTTTGGTCAGTCCCTCTCCCAGTGGCCGAATCAGATAGCATCAAGGCACACAATGCCATAAAACCATTATTATCGGTCACACACCATGCCTAATCTTGCTCACACCTGCACCTGCTCTTTTCTTCTTCTTACTTTACGAGGGGGAGGTGCCCGTTTTTATTGGGGGTCCACACTTATCTGATGTAAAATACTAGGCCTTGCCGGGTAATTTATTATGGGTTGGATGACATGAAATATGAGGTTTCATCATGACACTGTTTTTTCCTTTGTATTGAAAACATGTGAATGACCAACCAAAATGTCAAGAATGTTTGCCTGAAGCTTAAAAAACTGTATACAAGGAAACCTGACTTTGCATTGACACACAGTCTCCTGAGAACATACAAACCGTGCTGCTGTACTTCTAGGACGCTTGTTACTTGGTTGCAGCCAATAAATTCGATCTTTGACTTCACCTAGAAGACTCTGAGTTTCTGTGGTCTGAATCAGGAAAGTACCCGAGGTCTTTGGGTGTACCCTGGCACCACTGGGTTTCCGGATCAGTACCGGTTCTGAAAAACCCAGTACCTCAGTTCTCCACATATAGAGTTATAGCTAAAAAATTTATTTTCATTTTATCAATTACATGTGTACATTTTAAACTCACAGAATTAGAATTCAGCATTATGAAAAAGATCTTAAAGTCATTCACAGTTCCTTTCCAAATAATAAAAAGATCATCTATATATCTTGATCCTAATATACACTTCTGTAATGGACTACTCAGTATTGAGGTATGTTTCTTGCATTCTCCTATCCTCTTTTCCTTCCAATCATTGATATAGTCATTTCCCAGTTGGCTCTGCAACCTAGGCTTGAGGTATTCATTGTCATTAGGCAAAGGTAATTGCTGACAGACATGAGAGGTGTACCAGATAGATAGCTGATATAGATGTAGGTACTGTAGGTGGTACCTGTTAGAAATGGGGTATTTGATTGGCAGTCAGGTTACCCCTTGTCCAAGCAAGGACCCTCACTCTAGTCAGGGTAAGTCACACACAATCCAAATTATCCTGTGCCTACCCTCGGGTAGCTTGGCACTGAGCAGTCAGGCTTAACTTAGAAGGCAAGGTGTAAAGCATTTGTGCAACAAATCATGCAATAGCACCATATAGCACCACAAAAATACACCACACAGTGTTTAGAAAAATATATAATATTTATCTGGATAAATGCAGGTCAAAACGATTAAAGATGCAATAAGTAACTATTGAGATATCACTGAAAAGTGATATAAAGTGTCTTAAGTCTTTGCAAAACAAATAAATGTCTCTTAAAAACAATAAAGGTCTCCTGCAAGCACAAAGTACGTGGTTTGCATTCAAAATCTCTGCAAGGGACCGCAGAGGAGGGGATGCATGGAAAACGGGGAGGTGTGCGTTGGTTTCGCCCCTTTGCACACCGACTTGCATTGTTATTTTCCACACAGGGGAAGGCTTTGCGCCAATTTCCGGTGCACAGACTTAGGGTAAGATGTAGCAAGATATGCTTTTGCGATTCTGAAATTGCGAGTCGGTGCGACTCGCAATTTCCGAGTCGCAAAAGCATATGCAGAATGGTGTCTCAGACACCTTCTGCGAATCGCTATGGGGTTGCAAAGACCCACCTCATTAATATTAATGAGGTGGGTCGCATTTTGCGACCCCATAGCGATTCCCTGCACTCACAGGGATGGGGGCCTGCTGAAGACAGCAGACCTCCATGTCTGTGACTGCTTTTTAAATAAAGCAGTTTTTATTTCATTTTGCAGCCCAAGTTGCAGAATAAAAAAATATACCGAAACCATTTGGTTTCGTTTTTTTCAGTGTAGGCAGTGGTCCATTGGACCACTGTTTGCTCTGAAAAAACATTCTGGGCAACATTCACATAGGGGAAGGGGTCCCATGGGGACCCCTTCCCTTTTGCGAATAGGCTACCACCAGTGTGACACAAGTGGTAACTGCGAATTGCTTTGCGACCGCATTCGTGGTCATAAAGCAATTTAGCATAACGATGCGAGTTGCAAATAGGAAGGGGACACCCCTTCCTATTTGCGAGTCGCATTCACAATTTGCGAGTCGGTACCGACTCGCAAATTTTGTGAATGTGCATCGCAATGGGCATTTTGCATGGTGCAAACTGCGATTTTCGCAGTTTGCACCATGCAAAATGCTTGCTACATCTGGCCCCTAGTTCCTCTTCAGGTTGCGGGGTTTTCTGGCACCCCGGGAACTGTGCGTGGAATCCTGGGCTTGCGGAGCGAAGTCACATGCGCTGCATCGTTCCAGTGGGCATTCCGTAGAAATTTCTCCCGCACGGCAGTCGCTGCATCGATTCCTCTCTGGAAGTCGGGCTATGTCATGCTGGCTCGGCTGTGCGTCGATTCGGTGGCCCGTGCATTGAATTTCCGGTTGCTGCTCTGGTGCTGCGTCGATCTTTTCATTGCAAAGTCGGGCTGCGTTGTTCCGGTTCGGCGTGTGGTGAAATTTTCACCACAGTGCAGGCTGTGCATCGGTTCTGGCAGGCTGCACGTCAAATTTAGCCGCACAAAGAGTCCTTCTAGAAGAGATGAAGTCTTTTTGGTCCTGAGACTTCAGGGAACAAGAGGAAAGCTCTATTCAAGCCCTTGGAGAGCACTTCTCCACCACAGCCAGAGAGCAGCAAGGCAGCAGGGCAACAGCTAGACAGCAAGGCAGCAGTCCTTCACAGTAAGCAGACAGGTGAGCCCTTTGGGCAGCCAGACAGTTCTTCTTGGCAGGATGCAGGTTCTGGTTGCAAGTTTCTTCTCCAGGAAGTGTCTGTGAGGTAGAGTGTCTACCCCAAGAAGTGTCTGACTTGGTAGGGGCAGAGGCCCTGTTTATATAACCTAATGTGCCTTTGAAGTGGGGGAGACTTCAAAGAGTGGCTTAGAAGTGCACCAGTTCCCCTTTCAGTTCAATCCTTTCTGCCAAGGTCCCAGTAGGGGGTGTGGCAGTCCTTTGTGTGAGAGCAGGCCCTCCACCCTCATAGCCCAGGATAACCCATTCAAAATGCAGATGTATGTAAGTGAGGCTGCGTATCCTGTGTTTGGGGTGTGTCTGAGTGAATGCACAAGGAGCTGTCAACTAAACCCAGCCAGATGTGGAATGCAAGGGACAGAAAGCTTTAAGTGCAGAGAAATGCTCACTTTCTAAAAGTGGCATTTCTAAAATAGTTATATGAAATCCAACTCCACCAGTCAGCAGGATTTTGTATCACCATTCTGACCATACTAAATATGACTTTCCTACTCCTTTCAGATCAGCAGCTACCACTCAAACAATGTATGAGGGCACCCCCAATGTTAGCCTATGAAGGGAGCAGGCCTCACAGCAGTGTAAAAATGAATTTAGGAGTTTTACACTACCATAACGTGTAAACTACATAGGTACATGTCCTGCCTTTTGCCTACACAGCACCCTGCTGATGGGTTACCTAGGGCGTACCTTAGGGGTGTCTTATATGTAGAAAAAGGGGAGTTTTAGGCTTGCAAGTACTTTTAAATGCCAAGTCGATTTGGCAGTGAAACTGCACATACAGGCCTTGCAATGGCAGGTCTGAGACAAGGTTAAGGGGCTACTTGAGTGGGTTGCCACCACCTACCAGATGTCCCAAGTACACCACGGAACCCTGCCTAATCTGGCACATACTAGCCTTGATGGTCAGGCCTGCCTGTTGCAGAGCCTGAAGCACCTGGTGGAGCAGGTGTTCCTCCCAGCTGGAACCATAGACAGCTATGTCATCTAGGTAGTCTGCGCAGTAGACATCCTTGCCAGCTAGGACCCCATTAACCAACCGTTGGAAGGTAGCGGGGGCATTTTTCAACCCAAAGGGCATCACTCAGAGCTGGTAATGGCCATCAGGTGTGAAAAATGCAGATCTCTCTTTAGCCCTCCTCAGTCAAGGCGATCTACCAGTACCCTGATGTGAGCTCAAAGGTACTCAGAAACTTGGCATCACCTCGCCTGTCAACAAGCTCATCAGGTCGGCGGATGGGGTGAGCGTCAGTCCGTGTGGCTGAGTTGAGACTCCGGTAGTCCACACAGAACCAGAGTTCTGGCTTTGCACCGGGGGCAGCAGCTTTACAAACCAGCATCATAGACTGGCCCAGGGACTACTGGACTTCTCAATAACCCCTAACGTCATCATCTTGGAGACCTCCTCCTTGATGCTGGCCTTCACCTTATCCGACAACCATTAAAGTTTGTTCTTCACAGGGGGACTGACTCCCGTGTCAATGTCATGGACACACAGATGGGTAAGTCCAGGAGTAAGGGAAAACAGGGAAGAGAACTGCTCTAACAACTCATAGCAGTCTCATCTCTGATGTAGAGTTAGGGAGTCAGAGAGAATGACACCCACCACTGACCCATCACCTTCTTTGGTAGAGAGGAGGTCGGGGAGAGGTTCACTCTCCTGTTCATGCCCTCATCTGTGACCAGGAGCATACTGACCTCAGACCTCCCAAAGTGAGGTTTGAGTCTGTTCTGATGGAGAACCCTTAGGGGGTGCCTAGGGATTTTGAAGTCCACTAGGTAAGTGGCCTCCCCCTTCCGCTCCTTAATCTCAATTGGGCCAGACCAGCAGTCCTGGAGAGCCCTAGGCTCAACTAGCTCCATCATCCAAACCTTGTCTCCAGGTGAGAACTCAACCAGAGTGGTCTTCCAGTCATACCACTCCTTCATCACCTCTTGACTGGCCTCAAGGTCACTCTTGGCCTGCTTCCAGAATTGTTGGGTTTGGATGTGGAGGGCCAGCATGTAGCTGACCACATCCTGGGGAGGTGTCTTGGGAGCTTTCTCCCAGCCCTCTTTAACTATGCTCAGCGGTCCCCTGACAGGGTGACCATAGAGAAGTTCAAAGAGGCTGAACCCCACTTCTTTCTGGGGCACCTCCCTATAAGCAAACAGCAAGCCTGGTAAGAGGACGTCCCACTTACGCCTCATGGCTTCAATTAGGCCATTAATCATGCTTTTATGGGTCTTGTTGAATCTCTCAACAGACCCATTGGATTGAGGATGATAAGGGGTTGTAAAATGGTAGGTCACCCCACACTCATCCCACATGGACTTCATGTGCGCAGACATGAAGTTTGTGCCTCTGTCAGACATAACTTCCTTAGGGAATTCCACAGGAGTAAATATTCTCAGCAGGGCTCTGGTCACCACCGGTGCAGTCACTATTCTCAGAGGTATTGCCTCCAAATATAGCAGGTGGCATGGTCACCCAAAACCAAGATAAACCTGTTGCCCAAGGCAGTTTTGGGGTGCAAGGGACCAACAATGTCGATGCCCACCCTTTTGGGGGGGGGTGCCAATGACGGAGAGTGGGACCAGGGGAGCTGTAAGCTTTTTCCCTGTCTTCCCGATAGCCTGGCAGGTGGGGCAGGCTCTGCAGAAATTATCTGAGGCTACCCTCACTCTGGGCCAATGGAAGTGGGTGACAAGCCTTTTAGAGGTCTTGTCTTGGCCCAGATGTCCTGCCAGTGGAATGTCGTGTGCCAGAACCAGCAGGAAGGCCCGGTAACACTGGGGGACTACCAGCACACGTGCTGCCCCAGGGCCCAGAACCTTAGGCTCACTGTAAAGGAGATAATTCTCTGAGTCGATATGGTGAGTGCCAGAGGAGTCACATGCTGCTTGGGCTGTGGCCTGTTGCCTCAGACCCTCAAGGGTGGGACATTATTTCTGCGCCTTGCAGAATTCTGCCTTGGTTGGCACATCCTCTACTTGCCAGCCAGCAAGTTCAAGAAGGTTGCCCAGGTCAGCAATGTCCTCCCCAGTTTGCTCAGGGCCCTCCTCCTCCTCAGGGGCCCCGTCCATCACTGTGGGAACATCTGAGGCGGGTTTCCAACACCTCTTGCCCTTCCTCTTTGCAGCTGTCTGGGAAATTGTTCCAGGCTCCAGACGCCCTTGGCTCCCTTCCCGGGCAGCCATGGACCTTGTGGTCATGCAGACCCACTCAGACAAACCTAACATTTCCAGGTGGTATCTGAGCTCTACCTCCTTCCAGGCAGTATGCTCAAGATCATTGCCTAACAGACAATCTACAGGCATGGCAGGACTCACAGCTACTTCCAGAGTACCAGAGACCCCCCCACTCAAAGGGAACCGGAGCCACTGGTAGGTGACTCTCATTATTGTCAGTGACTGTGACCTGGTGGACTGTATTAGGGACTATCTGCTCTGCTGACACCAGCTGACTCTTGACAGTAGTCATACTGGCTCCTGTGTCCCGCAGAGCTCCACCCTTTGCCCATCAATGGTGACCCACTGCTTATACTTTGAAGTATTTGCAGGCATGTGAGCTTTAGGCACCATCTCTCTATCTCCCAGGGACACTAGGGATACCTCTGTCTGCCCCCAAAGCTAACTGTGACTGTCTCCCCCTGAGTGCTACACTAGCCAACCCAGGTGTCTGTCCAGTGGTGGACTGTGCTATCTTGTCACCCTTAAAGTGTCCATGCTGGTAGCACTGTAAGCATTTGTGGATAAACTTCCCTAACTTTCTTTCAAAGAACCCTGCTTTCTTCCCAAATCTAGAAGGGGGATGGCTACCACCCCCCTTTGGGAATTGTTTTGGGGGCCTTTAGAGAACTCCTTATCTTTAAGTTTTTCTCCCTCCTCTTTCTTCTGTTGGGAACCCTGACAATCTTTGTGGGTGTCCCCCCCAGATGCATTCTTGGACACTCTGGTGCTAATCAAGAGGTCCGCCTCCTCAGCAAGCTTCATGCAATCAGTCAGCTTACTATCTACTAAGTGGTGGTGCAACTCTGTAAAAGAAATACTGAGCATAGGCTCTCTCAGAATCAAGTCATATAACCCTTTGTAATCATCTACTTTTCTGCCCCGCTCCCATCCATCCAGTGCCTCATTGGAGAATCATAACAATCTACCCAAATTTGTGTGGAAAGTTTGGTGCTGTACATAAACCTCTGACAGTATTTTTCAGGGGTCAGCCCAAACTTAGCCAGTAAAGCGGCTTTCATGTGAGTATAGACATTCCTATCCTGTGGAGCTGGTGTAAGAAGTGTGTCACTCTCCACTACTGGTACATAAAACCAGCCCCCTGGTGCTCCTCAGAGGTCCCATGGGCCCTTAGTGCAAATTCGTAGGCAGCCAGCCACTTGTCAACGTCATCTCCCACCACAGAACATGGCATCACATTCTTGGGTATACAAACCTTTTTCTCCCCAACAGGTCCTGCATGTATGCTGCTACCATCACTACTGGACTCAGGTTGTCTCTCCTTGATCTCCAGCTCCTTAAGACTCAGTTTATGAGCCAACAAAAGTTTTTTCTCAGCCAAGGCCCTCTCAGCTGCAGCTTCAGTTCTCTCAGCTTCAATCTGCTTGGCTGCTCTTTCAGCCTCAGCTTGCTTGGCTTCTCGCTCTTCTCTCCATTCCTCCTGTTGAGCCTCAATTTTCAACCTTGCCATCTGCAATTGAAACTCTCTCTTCTCTCTCCTTTCCTCTGCGGTCAGGCCTTGATCAGAGAAACTGCTCCCTGGTTTGGCAGGGGGCACATTTGCAGTGGTAATCTCATCCATTGATGGCAAAAAATCCTCTGAGGGGCCATCCTCTGGACCCTCCTCCTCAATATCCTCCTCTGTTTGGGCTTCTGCCCAGGCCCTCAGAGCCATTTGGAATTCCTCCTTCCTGGTGGCTTTCTGGGTAGGTGCACCCATTTGCCTGCAGAATGCCCTCAGTTGTTTAACAGTGTAGGTCTCCAGCATAGCCAGGTCAAAATCTTCATCTACTGCTTGAGAGACAGCCAGAGACATGTTGAATGAGGATTTTAGTCAAAAATTGGCAGGAAAAATCTAATTTGCAAAAAGAGATAAAAAATCCAGTTCATCTTCAACTGTGGGTAGGTAGTGAAATACTTGACTACTGTATGTCACTGCACAAATATAAGTCCTATCCTCACCGCTGATCACCAATGTTAGAAATAAGGTCTTTGGTTGGCAGTCAGGTTACCCCCTGCCCAAGCAAGGACCCTCACTCTAGTCAGGGTAAGTCACACACAATCCAAATGATCCTGTGCCCACCCTCGGGTAGCTTGGCACTAAGTAGTCAGGCTTAATTTACCATGTTTATAGGGAGAGAGCATATGCACTTTAGCACTGGTTAGCAGTGGTAAAGTGCGCAGAGTCTAAAACCCAGCAAAAACAGTATCTAAAAAGAGGAGGGAGGCAGGCAAAAAGTTAGGGATGACCACCCTAAGGCTGTCAGGCCTAACAGTACCTTGTTAGTAGTTCCTTCATACAAGTGGGAATGTGACTGTTTAATCCTTTCCTATTACCAGTGGGGGAGGAGGGATGTGACATGGTCTATTATGTGACAGTTGTAGTTAGTGGCCCATGTGTGAAGTTTGCATCATGGCCTGTGGCTTCACAATGGGTGGGGTAATTAGTGATGAGCTTGGGACCTAGCTGTGTTTGTATAGTGACGTTGCTGTCCAAGGTGCAGGTAACTGTATACTGACAAAGATGAGTGACAATCCTACAGGTATGGGGCCTATGTTAGTGTATGGTTTAAGTACTGTGTTCCTCTGTGATGATCTTTGTGTGTTCCATGGGATATGTGAATACATAGCTATTGTATGGTTATGTGAAGAGCCTGTAGCTAGTGATGTCTAGGTCCAATCTGGGTGACCCTGCTTTGTAGGTAGTCTACCATGAGCATGACTTCTATTACCTGTAAATGTGCTTAGCATGCCACCATGCCTTCCATCCTGATGGTACTCTCTGTCATGGTCTAATTGCAGATTCAAGTACTGACTATACTCTGGTGTTTCTCGGAATTTCAACTTCTCTGACATCTGTCCTGTGACATTTCTGTTGTCATGTGCCTCCAGCTGAGGAAGCCTTCATTTGATGGCCATTACACTGGCTGTTCAATTCAGGAGGGCTTTATTAGACCACAGTTGGCAAGCATAACTATTGTAGATGTATTATTAAAGATATATATAGAGTAGCTGTGTTCTAATGTAATTTATTGTGCATTTCAGAATAGTATAAGTCAAATTAAATGTGCATAAATAAACAAAAAGGTGATGAGTGAAGTCAATGTAGATGGATTCATCAGAGTAGCTGCTATAACAGTTGGTTACACAGGTCCTTTGTCCTTGTGCCATGGGAAAATGGAATTATGTCTCAGAGCAGTCAACAGGGTGTCTCTGTGGCACAGAAGAGTGACAAATCAGGAGAGGTTCACTTCCTGGCGGTGGGTTTGGTCTTGACATTTGCTGCAGTCGGATGTCTGGGTGGACGTCCATGTTTTACGGGGAGGTTCTTCAGCTACAGAGGGAGGGGTGTCTGAGGCATTTGGTTCCCCTGGCAGGGCCTCAATTCTACTAGCTGCCGCTATTGTAGATAGGGCAGATGGTATGTTGCTAGTGCAAAGGCCCAGATGGTGTGTTGCGAAACCACACAGGGCGGTGTTGATGTCCCTTAGCACTCCTGCAATGGAAGCCATGTGGGCATATTGGGCCTGCCGGTGCTGCATGACTTCCTGGTGGTAATCCCTCTGCAGCCTTTGATTTTCCCCCCAAATGGTGATTATTTGGCACATCCTGTCCAGGGGACTTTGGTATGCTCCCAAGACTTTGGAGGTGGTTTCCTGGTCCGTGGAGTCCCTTTGAGGCCCCATCCTCTGGCCCACAGCATCCCTCCCACACACCCTACCCCATGTGCCTGTGCCCCTGGCATAGTGTGCCCACCCCCAGTCATATTAGGCCCATCATTGTCTGGGGTGTCCAGGTTCGATTCAGGTCCCCATACTGTAGGGCACATAATTGATTGAACAGTCATTGGGACACAGGGTTGGGAGTGAATGGTTGGCTTTTATGTGGATGCCCCAGGGGCGGGAAGGGTTGATGTGGGCAGGGTGAGGCAGGGAGTCGTTGACTGACCAGATGTCCTAGATGAGCCAGGTTGTTTGTCCCTGTCCAGACATCCAGGCTGTTGTCCTCACTGGGGCCTCCATCCTGAGGGGGACTGGCAGTCTCCTGGTATCCTCTCGATGGTGGCAATGGCAGGGTTACCTGTGGAGGGAGTGAGACACAGAGTTCAGGTTAGAATTTGTGTTTGGTTATCTGTTTGTGAGATGCAGACAGTGACTCAACATGATTCCCTGCAGTGACATTGAAAGCTGCTGCACAGCATACCTTTGTTGTACATACGACTCTGTGACTTGATTTCCATACTCCATGTTGAGAGCTGTCATATAAGTTTGTTACATATTGCACTGTGGATGGCTTCTGGTTTTGTCTGATAAATGACATGACTCTTCAGCTCTGTTACCTACTGAATAGTCAGGCTTGCTAGATGTCACACATTATAGCTTCACATTGCACAATGGTGTCCTAGTGGGAACACAGTATGTGAGTATGCAAGGGTAATAGTCCTTTCTCTGGATGTTGTGAATGTGCATGGAGTCTGCCATCTTACTTTCCAACCGAGGTCAGTCTATTTCAGGCTTGGGGATATGGATCTATGGCCATTAGGAATGGTCACTGAACTGCAGTGTTTTGCATTGATTGTTATTGTGAGTGTGCCATTGCATTGGTCCTCACTAGAACAATCACATTACATGTGATGTGTTGAGCACGTGGCAGGTTTTCACATTGATGGGTTAGAGCATTCTGGGAGTCGTGATATGATTAGCCAGCAGTTCATGTGCCATCTGCAAGGGCTGTGTAGGCAGTTGAGCTGAGTGGGGTGGTGGCATACAGGAGAGGAGCATTTGGTGATAATGTGGTAGGTGTAGTGGGACATTCAGTTAATTAGGATGTATTTGGGTGGTGAGGAAGCATGCAGGGGAAGACAAATGTGTAACATGGATGTTGTGGGTACTTACTAGACTCCAATCCCCCAGGTATTCCAATCAGGTCCTCTGGATGCAGCATGTCCAAGACCTTCTCCTCTCAAGATGTGAACTTTGGGGTAGGTGTGGGGGCCCACTGCCAGTCTTCTGCATGGTGATCTGGTGGTGTGATGCCATGGAAAGCACGTTCCCCCCTCTGTCATTCCACCTCTTCCTGATGTCGTCCCTTGTGTGTTGATGGATGCCTACTGAGTTGACCCTGACGACTATCCTTTGCCACAACTCCAGACCTGTGCTCCAAACATTTGTGGCTCTAGCCTGACAGTTTCATCCACCAGGAACCTTAAGTCGTGGTCAGTAAAAAGAGGGTGTTTTTGTGGGGACATGGTAGTGGTTGTGTAGGCAGTGTGTGAGGGTATTGTGAATGTAAGGGTGCAATGTTAGGTGATTGTTGAGGTGTGGGTGCTGCATTGTGAGGGTGAGATGGTTGTCATGGATTGTGTGTGCTTGTGATGTGTGTATTGTGTTAGCTGTGCTGGTTCGTGGTGTGTGCTGAGTGTGATGTGTATATGTGCCTATATTATAAAGGTGATATCTCAATATGATTGCCTGCTCTCGGTGTCTCTGAATGGCATTTTTGTTGCAAAGGATTGTGGGATGTGTAGGGATGAGTTATATAGTGCAGTTAGTAGGTGTGTCAGGTGTGTGGATGTATGTCAGGTGTGGGGTATTCAAACTATCCAATGTGGTGTTGTGTTCTGACAGTAGTGAGTTGTGACGATGGCAGTTTGCTCCAGCAATGGTTTTCTGCAATGTAAGTATCTCTGTGGTGATTTGTGGCTCGTATTCTGGTGGGTGGATTTTTGTCAGGCTGGTGGTGCTGCTGGCGAGAACGCCTCTTTCTTGTCCTGGCAGTTTCAGATTTTTGGCTGTATTTTGGCAGTCTTCACAGTGTGACTCTTAAAAAGGCAGCCGGATTACCACCAACATGGCGGTCTTTTAGTGGCCGCCAGTGCAGCGGTTTTGACAAAAGACTGCCAAACTTGTAATGATGCACTGTGTTTGAAAAACAAGATAACAAAGGTGTTACGGATGAAGAGTTGTTGGAATTTCAACAAGGGTCTGGTTTACACATAAACATGTATCACTTGATTTAAAGCCTTGGTATGTGAAATCCACTTTGTAGATTCTACCCCCTATGCCTTATTTATAAGAGGAGTAAGAGATGAGATCCATGATGAGCATGCACAGACCTGCCAATCTTCATCTCTGCAAGATATAATCCCCATTGTCATTCAGATAGACAGCAAAATTTAAGGAAGAAAGTATTAAAAGTGAACGATTCATGGATTTAATAGACCATCTATTAAAACATTAGTGAGTCGTTCCCCAAACGTAATAGATTCTGAGGAAGAACTAAGTAGTTGTGTGTATCCAGAGGTCCCTTATCCAGAGAAGAAAGAAATCAGTGGAGAACATTGGAGGTATATCTGTATTGTAGATATAAAGGACACCCCATTAGAAATTGTTCATAATATCTAAGAGATAACAGAAAGATGACAACACATGTCCTGAAGGCAAAGGGAAGAGGTGAGCGAAAATAGATGAATTACATTGGCACAGTAGTATCATGCTCCACCATCCTCCAGATGTATATTGTTGCAAGCAAATATTACAGTTGTTAGCCTTGATACATAGAGGTGCTTCATGGTCTAATATGTATATCAATTGGGCACAAGAACATAAAATTCATACTTTACCAAAGGAAAGACCAAACTTAGTAAGAGCAATAGTTGGTACTCTATTCTCTTTAGGATTGCTTAAACCACCTATACAGACCTATACTTAGTTTTATTTCTTGTCATCAGAAATGTCTAGAATTTGGCCTGATTGTAGCTTCTAGATTCCATCCATGTTAGGACTGTCTTGGTTATCTTTACATAAACCATACATCTACTGGCCGGCCAAGATGATGGGCCCTATTCAAAGTCAAAGTTACACATTAGTAAATCTACATATCTAAATTTTACACTTTGTAGCAAATTTACTCTGTTTGGATATTCACAATTTCAAGTGGAAATGTACTACAAAGTTTAGACTCATATGTGTCCACTCACTGAAGCCGGGTTGAACCAAATTTACAAATGTAAAGTTATTACCAGTAACTTTTCACACAGTAAGAGATCTCCATGTTGCAAAGGACAGGCAAATTGTAAAAAGTATATTAAACTTCAAAGAACTAGTAAAAATATTTTTAGGTTAAACATTAATGTCAATTACTTTTATACGTTAATTTTAAATGTAGAACAAGAAGAAACATGCTTCATCAAGCACTATTAGCTTAATTTTGAATTCAATATTTAATTATTTTAAATATATTAAATCAATATTATTTTTAAAGGATGTATGAAAAGAATTACAACTTTACATAAAATGTTTGTAAGTTTATTATGAAAAGTTATGCTTAGAAGTAATTTAAATAATTTTATTAAAAAAAATATGATTGTGTTTATTTTTTAAATTAAAAAGGTTATTGAAGTATCTTACAATAAAATCATATTTATTTCTATTTAACCCCTTTGCTGCCAGGCCTTTTCCCCCTCAGGTTGCAAGCCTTTTTTTTGGCTATTTGGGGTAGTTTGCACCTAGGCCCTCATACATTTTTGTCCACATAAACTATCCATGCCAAATTTGCATCCTTTTTTCCAACATCCTAGAGATTCTAAAGGAACCTGGAGTTTGTGGGTTCCCCTTGAGGAGACCAAAGATTTAGCCAAAATACAGCTAAAATTTTGCTTTTTTGCAGAAAAATTGAAAAAAGATGCTGCGGAAGAAAGCATATGGTTTTTCCCCTGAAAATGAGATCAACAAAGTGGTTGCGGTGCTAAAGTCACCATCTTCCCAGCTTTCAGAAAACCACACTTTTCAACACAATTTTGTCATTTTACTGGGACATACCTCATTGTTACTATTTTTTGTGCTTTCAGCCTTCTTCCAGTTTTCATTGTATACCGGGTTTTCAACAATTAATTTGGTGAAATATAAAGAGTGAAAAATAGGTATCAAGGAAACCTTTGTATTTTCAAAGTGGGTACAAAATAAGGTGCTGAGAAGCAGTGGTTATTTGCACATCTCTGAATTCCAGGGTCCCATACTAGCATGTGAATTACAGGGCATTTCTCAAATAGACTTCTTTTTTTATACACTGTCTTACATTTAGAAGGACAAAATGTAGAGAAAGACAAGGGCAATACCACTTGTTCTTCTATTCTGTATTCCCCCAAGTCTCCCAATAAAAATGGTACCTCACTTGCGTGGGTAGGTCTAGTGCCCACGACAGGAAATGCAACATGGACACATCACATTTTTACATTTAAATCTGACATGTTTTTTGGAAAGTGCCTAGCAGTGGATTTTGGTCTTTAGCTAAGCCGGCACCTAGGAAAACCTAGCAAACATGTGCATTTTTTAAAACTAGACACCTAGGGTAATCCAGGATGGGGTGCCTTGTGGGGCTCTCACCAGGTTCTGCTACCCAGAATCCTTTGCAAACCTCAAAATTTGGCACAAAAAAAACACCTTTTCCTCCCATTTCGGTGATAGAAAGTTCTGGAATCTGAGAGGAGCCACAAATTTCCTTTCACCAAGCACTGTCCCAAGTCTACCAATAAAAATGGTACCTCACTTGTGCCTGCGACATGAGACACCCCAAAACACAACATAGATATACCAAAATTATCTATTACAAAACTACCTGCGTTTTCAGTCCTGGTCTCAGCAGCCATCTAGGGAGAGCTATCAAACCAAGACATTTCTGAAATCTAGACAACTGAGGGGAGTCCAGGAAGGTGTGACTTGCGTGGATCCCCCAGTGTTTTCCTACTGAGAACCCTCAGCAAACCTCAAATTTAGCAAAGAAATTACATTTACCTCACATTTCTGTGTGGGATCGCCGTACCGGCACAAATTTCCTACCACCCAACGTTCCTCTCAGTCTCCCGAAAACGTTATCTCACTTGTGTAGGTGGGCCAAGTGCATGTGACAGGAAAGGGCCAAAAACATGTCAAAATTGAGAGGGAACCAAGGCGGGCCCAAAAGGGCAGTTTGAAAAAAAAGAATTTAAGGCTGGTGGGGCAGATTTTTTATCGGTATAGATGCGACTATGCTGGGTGGTAGGAATTTTTTATATTCCTGCAGATTCTGGAAGGTTCCATCACAAATATAAGGAAAATACATCATTTCAAGCAAAGTTGGAGGTTTGCAGGGCATTGTAGGTAAGAAAATGGTGTGGGTGCATGTGAAGCACACAACCCAAATGTTTAGTTCTCAAATGTGTTTAGGCCTGGTAGATTTTTGTAGGTGGCAGCGTCCCAAAGTCCAAAAAGTGCAGCTGCTCACCATTTCAAGAGGCACAATATTGAGAGTTTTCCTTGCTCCCTTGGCCCAAATGTATATTCAAAACCCCAAAAAATCTAATGTCCTCTTGCTTGCCATTTGGATAAGATCCTTTAGTTAGCAGGGGTGACTGAAAGACTGTTACCCCCTTCATTTGCGGATGGGGCATAACCATACCCATACTGGCTGGCACCTCCCACCCCTCTATTTTTTTTCAATTCCCTGGCATTTAGTAGGCTTTCTGCCCCCCCGGGGAGTGGATCAGGGGTGATTGCCCCATCTGCCCACAGCTGGACAGAACAACTTTGTCCCCATTTATTTGGGGTATGGGTACGGCCATAACCCTACCATCTGCTTTCCTGGTGTCTAGTGGGCTTTCTGTCCCCCCTTGGGGGAAGAAGGGCCTAATAAAAATAGGCTGATTTGCCCCCAAGGGGGGCAGAAATGGACAATAGTAATGTGCCACCATGGGGAGCGACCCTTGCCCAAGGGGCCGCCTCTCCCAAACAAACCACTCACACACACACACACACAAAACAATCCCTGGTGCCTAAGTGGTTTCTGCTCCCCTTGGGGGCAGATGTGCCATATTAGAGATAGGCCAATCTGCCCCCAAGAGGGGTAGAAATGGTCTAATATTATATGCCCCCCGGGGAGCGACCCTTGCCTCAGGAGTCACTCCCCTTTTGTAAAATAATAAACAAATAAAATCTCTGGTGTCTAGTGGTTTCTGCGCCCCTTTGGGGCAGATTGGCCTAATAAAAGTAGGCCGATCTGTCCCCAAAGGGGGGCATAAATAATCTAATATAAATGCCCCCCCGGGGAGTGACCCTTGCCTAAAGGTTCGCTCCCCTTATGAAATTATATTTAAAAGATCCCTGGTGTCCAGTGGGCATTTCTGCAGCATGATCGCTATGCAATTGTGCTGCAGAAATGCTCAGAGAGACATGAAAGGAAAGGAAAAGCCTTTCCTTTCCTTTCATGCCTCTCCGATCTCCCCCACGCCCCCAATCGGAAGAGAAACGAAAATGTTTCTCTTTCCGATCGCACTGGAAGCTGTGCTTCCAGATCGATAGGGGCGTCCTCCGATGAGGTCAGTGCTCGATTGTGCGCTGACGTCATCAGACCTCACTGAGGGGGGGGGGTCAGGATGGAAGGGGAAGCGATTCCCCTTTCATCCCTGCCCCGGAGAGGGAGGTGCGGGGCTCACGGTGGGAGAGCTGGGCCGGGTCTAGGACGAGCTGGTTACATCCTCGGCACACGAGTGTCGTGGCTGAGGACTTAACCAGCTCATCCTAGGCACCCAAGGGGTATATATATTTCTTTAACATACATTCATATATATTCTTAAAAAATCTAAATAAATGCATATATTTTCACATTATTTCACATTCTCTGCTTCAGTTATTTTATAATCCATGTCTGAGCTAGAGTACTTTTATCACTGTTTTGGAACCTCTTTTAGAAATGCCTTTTCCAGCTACTCCCTTTTTCTTTCCCCCATTTACTATTAAAACATTGGCTTACATTTGTCGGGATCCCATAATGGAATTGAAGATCTTGGCATAGAAAAAAGATAGGAGAGTCGTAAAAGCAGGTTTTCGCATGGAGGTTTGTGAACAACATTTTGTAGCATAAGACTAGTAATGTTGTAGTGCTACTAAATATACTACAAAGTGCACTTTGTGAATTACCCCCTTTGTTTTTTGGGACCTGAATATTAAAAATTGTACTATATTAAAAAAAATGGTCCGACTGGATTTCATTTAGGTACATATTTAGAATAAGCCAAATAAATGTTACAAACAACTAATGTTAGCAGAAGGGACATACTTAGCCCAAGTAGTGATTTAATGGTGATCACAATTTGGAAAAACAATTTTGATATCATAATATAATTCATATAAAATGTACATACATAAAAAATGGACAGACAGACTACAGTTATGCACAGTGTCCCAATGTGAAGAACACCACAGAAGTGGCAGAACTAAAGTTATTAGGGAACACTTTCAATTACGCATTTCAAAGGAAGCATGAACAGTTAGAATAAATCAGGATACAACAATTCTTTACACAAAGCCAACATGAATTTTTGTGATAAAAAATGTCGACGATGTTTCAAACCTGAATGAAGTATGTGTTTCCATTTGGGACAAGCAAATGAAGGGGACACCTAATGAGAGAAAACAATGGTCACATGTCTTGACGTAACTGTGTTATTTATGCTGCAAAGCTGTAGTGTGTTATAGGCAGTTACATGAAAGTATAAGTGACAGGATACAGGAAGTCTCTGGGCACCAGTAAGTGGGACATTTTAATTAAAACTATGTAGTTCACCAAATATGCAGTCTGTGAGTAAAATCGCCAAGAGATCGCTCGCCTAAGCTGCCAAAATTTAAGTGCACAAAATTCAGAAAACAAAGGGGTGATAATTAGTGAATATTCTTACTCTGAAGGTGGATGGCCCCAAAAAATGTAAACAGGACTTATTCAGTCAACATGGCTTATCACTAGAAAAGAAAGTGTTGAAAAAGTTCACAGGAGCACTAACCAAACAAGTAGTATAAAGGACACCCAAAGAAGTCATTCTACCGAGTTAGTTTCACCATTGAAGGCCTTAGTTCAATGTGAGAGAGCTGGTACAATCCAAGCTCACACCAGCTAGCAAGGTCCAGTGAACCGTCACTGTCAGCCCAGATAATCCTCTAGCATATGCATGAGGATGGCCTCAAAGTAATAAAAATGGCCACTGTTCAAATTGAGGCTTCGCCCGCTAGGGGTTGCACCAATATCTTTGAACTCGATGTGTTTGAAGGTTTCCATCAGTGTCAGTAATACATCATGTAATGCAGGAGAAAAAACTAAAAAAGTTGAAAAATAAAAATTTTCAAAAAATGATAAAATGTTGAAAATTGAAAAAAGGTAGCAGACACCAAAACTAGAATAAGAATACATGCACAGCCGAAGCTGAGCCAAATACACTTCCAAAGCGAAAAGTGATTCTACAAAATAAAAAATAAAATTAGAATGTTAGCAAACTAACCACATTCTATAAATTAGACCCTGAATGGGAATGCATGTGCCCATTGAGAAAAGCAGGACAGGGCTAGGTGCAGATGTCAGGGGATAAGCCAAGGTTACCTTGCCTTAAGTAGTGAGCACACGCAGTGAAGGTGTGGCCCACTTACATCTTCCAGTTTTTTATGGATTGTCCTACAATGTATGCCCTAAGTGTGGCATGCAGCACTACAAAATAAAGAAGCTACAGTTGTTATTCAGAGCACCACACTAGTGACTGGTGGCAGGTGAGCGGCAAGGAGGAGTAGTTGAGGAGAGGAGACAAGATGAGGAGACGATAGGTAGCACTTGGAGGTAGAGGAAGAGGACATGTGGAGCAGGAGCCCACACGGTAAGCGCTGAAACCTAAAAGATGAAAGATGAAAGCATTGAGAGTGTGAAGGGATGGGTCCTTTCGACCCCTTCCTCCCTCTTGTCTGATACTTTGCTTGACCTCTTTGGTGCCCCTCTTGATGACTGCTTTGAGACTGCCTGGTTGTTTGACCTGGCATTCCTGACGTGGACTCCCCTGTCTTTTTTTTGCCTCTGCTTCTCATGTTTTGACTGTGTGCTGGACTTTGTTTTTGCTGGTTTTGGTACTCTACCACTGCTGACCAGTGCTTAAGTGGAAGTGCTTCCTGTGTAAATTGTATGTATGATTGGCTTCTCCATGATTGGCATATTTGATTTACTAGTAAGTCCCTAGTAAAGTGCACTATAGGTGCCCAAGGAATGTAAATCAAACGCTATGAGTAGGCCTGCAGCACTGGTTGTGCCACTCACAAAAGTAGCCCCGTGAATAAGGCTCAGACCCGCCACTGTAATGTCTGAGTGCAATTTTAAACTGCTAATTCGACCTGGCAAGTGTACCCAATTGCCAGGCCCAAACCTTCCTTGTTTATACAGTAAGGCACCCCTAAGGTAGGCCCTAGGTAGCCCAATGGGCAGGGTGCATTGTATGGTAAAGGTAGGAAATGGGCTGGTGTGTTTTCACATGTTCTAATAGTGAAATACTGCGACATTTGGTTTTCACTGTTGCAAGGCCTATCTCTTTAAGAGATTAACATGGGGGCTGCCTTTAAATAACTTTTACGTGCAGTTTCCCCTTGGGAGCAGATAGACATGTGGCGTATGGTGTCTCTGTACTCACAATTTAAAAATTGAACTTTTGGTAAAGTTGTTTTTTAGATTGTCAGTTTGAAAATGTCACTTTTAGAAAGTGGGCATTTACTTGCTTAGACTTTTCTGTGACTCCGCCTGCTTGTGTATTCCCTGAATGGGTCAGACTGACATTTGGGCTGTCTGTGAATCTCCACTAGACAGTGAGACAAAGGAAGCTGGGGGTAGCCTGCATATCCTAATGGGTCATCTGGGATAGAGTGAAGGGAGGAGCTGACACTTACACCTGAATGGGCTGTGCTTGCCCTTACACAATGCAGTCTCCAACTCCCGGTGTGTGTTTGGAGCTAGGCATGGGTAAGACAGGATCTTGTGAACAACAGAGACTTTCCTTTGAAGTGTTCCATTTTCAAAGACAGAAAAGGGGATAAGTAGTGGATGCAAAACCCCAGATTTTTAGATTACTTCTGGACTCAAGAGGAACCTCTGCCAAGGAGAAGAGCTGAAGAGCTGGAAGAGGAGTTCTGCCCCTTTGCCTGTGACTATGCTTTGCTGGGTTGACCTGCATTTGCTGCTTCTGATGAAAGAGGACAAAGACTGGACTTTGTGGTATATTCCTGCTTGTGAAGAGTCTCCAAGGACTTGGACTGAACTTGCCTCCTGTTTTGAAGTATCAGGGCCATCAAATACTTCCTCTGCTAGTACCTGGACTCTTTGCTGAGACTTCTACCCTGCCAAGTGGTGCCCAATCTAGTCCCTGGGCCCTTGAAAGGTGAAGCTGGTGAAACCAAGGCAGAAATACACACACAGAAGGCCTGCGGGGAAAAATGCAACACACTACCTGCAACACAGCTGTAAAAACAATGCATCACAGTTGAGAAATCTACACACCCCCTACATCATGGCTGGAAAGAGTTGTATCACCTTCATTGTGGCTGGTAAAACGATGCAAGACTCGCTTGCAGTTGCTGAGATTGACGCAACCCCCATGCAGCACAATTCTGAATCACCATGCTGCCAGATTTTGCACCGCACTCTTGCGGGAGAGAAAAAAATGGTGCATTGCCTTACCCAACCGGAAAAAAAGAAACAACACACAGCATCACTTGTGAGTAAGGAATTGATGCATCGCTGACTTTTCCAACACACGCTCACCCCTGCAGCTTTATTTTTTATGCAAAACAGGTACTTTGTGTAACATCAATGCATCCATTGTTTTCTAAGGAGTAAGACTCTTTTTAATTTAAAAATTCATAACTTTCCTTGTGTAGGTTTGATTTTTGTAATTTTGGTCTTGTTTGATTTAGATAAATATTGGCTATTGTTCTAAACTGGTGTTGTGCCAAATTTGGAGTGTTTTCACTGTATTACTGTGTGTTTTGGTACAAATACCTTACACACTGCCTTTGAGATAAGTCTGACTGCTTGTGCCAAGCTACTAACGGGGTGAGCAGGGATTATCTTGAGTGTGTATCGCCATTGCACTAACTAACATGAGGGCCCCTGCTTGGACTGAGTGCAAACTGACTGCCAACCAGAGACCACCATTTCTAACACTGGTCATTGGGCAGTTTCACAGGCAGAGGACCGGCAGCAGCTGCAGAATACACTCACCATGTAGTATCGTTTTTTACCCTGCACCATTGTTTGCATCAATCCGAGGGCATCTGACAGCAATCACTCTGAAGAAACTGCGCCTTCCTCCACTGCTCCGGCTAAGCGTCAGAAAGGGGTGTCAGTATGCGATGGGAGCACCTCAGTGAACACAAGGACTAATCCAGTAAGACACAACAAGTTTTATTCAACCTGCATTCAACTGCTGCCAATTAAACCCTACAATTGACACCTTGTATTGTGAAATGGATAGTTCATCTCCTGACATTTTTGAGTTGACAAACAGCAAAGGCATTAAGGTGACTCAGTAAGGGTATGGTGGGCATTATGCCACCAATAAGTCGGTCAAGACCCGTTACCGCAGAAGCGGCCAGGCTAGGCCCTGGTGCAGCTTGTGGTCAGGCGTTCTCCCCCCTTTCCTGATCCTTATGCCCAAAAAGACTTATTTGCCTGTCAGTGAGAAATTTAAAACACAAAACAGACAAGATTATACAAAATACACATTAGGTATAGACAGGTGTATACTTCAAATAAGTCAGGAAGGGCATTGCAGTAGTGGTCAAGAAAATGTGATCTGGAACTTCACGGCAGCTAATACCAAATAAAGGGCCTAATTATGACCCTGGCGGTTGAAAACCGCCAGGGCAGAGTGCCGCGGAAGCACCGCCAACAGGCTGGCGGTGCTTCATGGGCAATTTCCCGCCGGTTTACCCCTGCCCCAAAGAATCCTCCATGGCGGCGCTGCTCGCAGCACCGCCATGGGGATTCCGACCCCTTTCCTGCCAGGTAAAAACCGCCAGGAACAGGATGGCGGGAACGGGTGTCGTGGGGCCCCCTAACAGGGCCCCATAATGATTTTCAGTGTCTGCCTAGCAGACACTGAAAATCGCGACGGGTGCTACTGCACCCGTCGCACCCCTTCAACTCCGCCGGCTCCATTCGGAGCCGGCTTCATTGTTGAAGGGGCTTTCCCGCTGGGCTGGCGGGTGGCCTTCTGGCGGTCGCCCGCCGGCCCAGCGGGAAAGTCAGAATGACCGCCGCGGTCATTTGACCGAGGTACGGTCTTCTGGCGGTTCCCGCCAGGCGGGCGGCTTCCGCCGCCCGCCGGGGTCCGAATGAGGCCCAAAGTGTGCAAGAAGCCGTCTTTGAAGCACCTACTAATAGCTAGTAAGCAAGCAGAGTCTAACAGTAGTAGCCTGATGGAGCTGCCTTCACTAAGGATTGGTCCACTGCATTCCAGGAAGTAAATTTCCTCTTTTTTTAAAGACCCAATGGCTGTAATTTATGCAACACTGGATGATGCCTCAGCCCTCCCCTGCCCTATCACTCCACTTAAACAGGGCAGGACAGTGGCTGTAAGGGATGTAAATCACATGGCCCAGTCAATCTTTACATTTAGAAAGCCATCTGTATCAAAATTGGAGCTTACATCACAACATCATTCTCTTCCTGGCACAACAGCACAAAGTCTCATGACGAACCTACAAACAATACGTTAGAAAGTGTTGCGCTAATTCAAAGGTCATCCTAGACCTTGAACGAAAATACTGCTGCTTTGCCCTCAGTCCTTGGAACTGCTTCAGACTCCACAATTACTCATCACCTACCAGCATCTACTGCCAAGCATGAACCCCAAATTGATGCATCGTGGTCCTGCTCACTTTCGATCTCAAGTAACATGATCCAAGCCTTGGAAGTTAAAACAATTAAAATTGAGGGGTCTCAATACCACAAGCCGCCCACACAATCAAGAGGCCTAGTTTCAGGTGATGTGACTCAAAGATCAGCATCACAAAGCCATAGCACAAGGAAAATGCAGTACATTTCATTAGTGAATGAGAACAACAATCACGTTCTAGTCAAGTCTTCGGTAGGAGCAGTGCACAATCCTCCCATAAGTGAAGCTCTTTTTGTATCCTCTCCAATGCAGCTGCCAGCAAGGCTGGACTCTGAAGAGCTGTGTCTACAGAATTTGATGCAAACCTCCTCCACTCTACAGCATCGAAACAATTAGCGCAAAAGGTCCCAACCAAGCAAGTAACCAAATATCTAGCACTCCGCTTTGGTGGGACAGTTTGATTATAATGCTACAATCCTCTTTAGAAGTCTTGAATTTCCAGTCAGATAAGCTGGATATGCAAATTGATGTAATGAATTTAATGGCTGAACAAATCGCAGGAATCAATAAAAAAATAGAGACACTAACATCATTAATGGTAAGAGCCCAGGCAGATCATACACTGAGGGTGCACAGTTTGGGTTAAGCCGGCCACAGTGCCAACATGAGAGTCAACTCCATTTAAAGTTCTTCCCGCCCAGGTAAATCCAAGTTCTTCAAAATGTGTTTCAGGTTAACCTTATCATGGAATTTCTACAGAATCACTGCGTCTCTGTACTTTTCCAAGTCAAAAACATTGTACAAGTTCACTACCCCAAATCTTATGAAGCGACAGCTCCAGCCCCCCAGATGCGAAGGTTTTCTTTCAAAATTATTGCTTCAAACAAAAAACATTTTGTAGGGGAGACAAAACGTTCTTAAAAGAGGAAATATTTTGAGATTACTAAAAGAAGTTCCAGAGCTTAAAACACTGACTTCAGCGGAATTAACTGCACTAGAATTTCACCGGCAATGGGCAACAACTAATTAGAAGCAACTTTAACAACTTGGGAATTGGCAGAAATAGTAGATCTTATTCTTTCCTTCACCTTACTCTTTGAGGATTGGGGAATAGCTTTAAGCAGGCCTGAGCTGGTCAGATATCCACTCCCACTTTCGAGTCACCTTGCATCCCCACTATTAGTCAAGCAGACCATATCGGTCCTAAAGGGCACACAAAGCACTTCTTTTGACTGAGTCAGGAAATCAAAGTGTTAATCAATCGCTCAAAGTATCTGCTGACTCTTGATTGGATTAGCTTCCTCAGGCTTTGAATGACCCACATGTTGCATGAGTAGTGTTTCCACCTAAAGCTTGCCCAAAACAGACATTTTTAAGACTCTTATCTTGGAATATCTCAGGTGCAAAATCATTACTGGAAAATGGTCTCCCACCCAAAGCCTAAAACCATATGGACATAATTACACTCCAGGAAACATGGTTACAACAGAACCTTCCACTGTCGGGCTTCATGTGCAATCAAATTAAGGCAGTCAAGCAGAAGCAATATGGCAGGCTTAGTGGGGAACTAGCAGTTTACTTCTCATTCGATCTAAAGATGGACATAAAGAAGGCACCGCAAGAGGACTCCGACTTCCAAGTAATAAAACTTAGTAATTGGGCCTCAAATGATGGACCACCATTGTTGTTGGTTAACTCATACATTCGTCCTGGTTCTCTTCGAAAGCGGGATGCAATAAAAAGTTTACTGGATTGTTACAAATTAATGCCAACTTCACCCAGATTGGGATATTATCTTGAATGGTGATTTTAACTCATCCTAGAGGATGATGAAATATTAAAAGCTGATAACTGCTGGAATATTCTGACACATATGACACTGAATGTTAAACGGCGTGGCCAGCAGTGAAACAGTTAATAACGTCTCTGGAATACCTATGACTGCAGGCCCTAAATGGAAGCTTTTCAGGTGACTCTCCTTTAAGCTAGATATATTACAGCCCAAAATTGTGGTCCATTATAGACCATACGTTAGTCACTTTACCTTTGATCCTGCTGTTACTGCAATTCAAAATAAAATACAGTGCACACAGTTATCACTCATATCAAACACTTACCCTAGGATCCTCTCCACCTGTCCACTATCAAGCTCCTGCACAGGTGGGTCTCATGGAATTAACAAATCTAAAGAGACTACATTGGTCATCAGATACAATAGTAGATTTAGCATCATCCGCTAAGCTGATTATGCCGGAAAGCCTAAACATTCATGCCCATATGCGGAAAGAAATTGCTCGACCTGTATTCCACCCCAACCTTATTTCGGCCACTCCATCATGCCAGTCAAACTGCCTTGGCCCTTCATTCGAAACTAAGCACTTTTCTTAAGAAAATCCAAAGGTAGCTGGCAAGACATCTGAAGGCATGCCCAGCAATCATCACCTTTGGGAACAACTGTAGAGTGCTAGAAAAGAATACAAAACACAAATATGGAAGGAAAAGAGACTCTTAAGGTCAAAGATAATATATGCTGCAAAGAGAAAAATCCCTTGAAATTCTGTAAAATCATCAATCACTTGAACACCTGAGGAAGCCCATTTAACAATTCAAATATCACTGAGAGTTACCGGGTGAATTATCGCAAGACACCTTTCTCAACAAATAACCAAATTATGAAACTTTATTAAACTTTTTTCCCTGATTAATTAAAATCATTACAACATATTAAAATAAAAGTAAAAATATAAAATAAATTGCTAAAGAAAACACCCTTCCACAACCAAAACAAGTGCCTAGTCAAAGCACCCTCTATAAATACTATAAGGTACTATTATGCAGAGGGGATTGCCCCAACCTAGGAAGCTCAGGTGTTAACCACAAGTTGTTACACAGGTAAATACCCATAATGCAGCCTTCTGCAAGTGCCAACCATTTGTTCGCCTGCTAACCCAAACCCGTTACCCATGTCCAAGACCATTAGGTGACGGGGATGACTTGGGCGGCAGGAGCCATCTCGTCAGAGCCGCTGCACAGGAACCCTTACTAGATTGGCTCCTTGCCTGGCATAGGGCTGAACACAGCTTATGAAAGAATTTTCCAAAATGGGCTAGTTCCATGGGGACTACTGTGGTAAAAATAAGGCTTAGGGCTTCTTTGCATGTTCTCACCCCATGTTTCAAGAACAGTGGTTTTAGTAGACAATTCTGTTCAGACGCCATACTGGGGCAACAACAGACAAGGTGTTTTATTGATTCTGAGTGATATTTACACAACGAGCATTCATGCATGTGCACTTGTGCGGTTTTCCACTTCCATCGGTATTCCCAGGCAGATAAGGTTAGCAGGCGCATCTGGAGAATGTTCTGGAAAGCTCAAACTCCTAGCGGGGCTTTTAAGTAGGGCTGGCCTTTGGTGGTTGCATACGATTCATGCAGGCCATCAGCTCCACGGACGTCCCTAACTGTTAGGATGTCTTTGGCTCTTGAAGCTTGCATACCAACCACATTCAGTTTTTTCTTCAAAACAGCTTTCGTGATGGCAGGGTCTGCGGAATAGGAAAGGGAGAGGTTAAACTGGTCCTCAGCCTTTGATAGATAGATGGCCCAATTACTTGTATTATTTTTGAAAATTACTTTTAAAGCCCCCCTGAGACTACAATCCCCTGCCCTACTGACACTTTGATAAAACTTTATCATATCTGTTTTGCACAACAAGTCCATGCATATTACGTCAAATTCCAAACGTATCCCTGCATGCCTTGTTGATCTAGGGATCTTAAGGATCCTTTTGTAACCTCTCATCTGGGAACTCTCTAGAGTGACTGTCAACTTGCTCGGAAAAGCCAAGTGGCCATAAGTAATTGAGGGTAATAGTTTTGCTCTTATCACCCTCCTTAAGGGTTCAAATGTGGGAGCCTTGAGCCATCGATGGAGTTTTGCTAATACGTGGGAGATTTTTACTGCTTTGGAAGTCAATGCCGCTGCCTGATGAGTTATTCTCCCCGTATTTGATAGCCAGACCCCCAAGTTGTGATATTTATCTTCCAGCTCTATACTTAGAGGACCAGGTTTCCATCTTCTACACAAATATCTCGGCTGACGGCTAAAAAACAAAACTTTATTTTTTTCTGCATTCGCTTTCAAAGCATTTCTTTCATTGTAGTTATGTAGTATGTCAAGGCCCCTTGTAAGCCCGATCTGAGTTTGGGCAAGCAAAATCATGTTGTCCGCATATTGTATTATGGGGAACGCGAGTTGCCCCAACCTCGAAAGGCAATGTGTTTCCTCTGAGCAGATAGGCACCCAGGTCAGCTGTACATAAATTGAAGAGCGTGGGCGCTATAACGCAGCCCTGTTTTCGGCCTGACTAAATAAGCAAATTAGTGAAAACAGCATTCCAACAATATTGCTATCAGTAACCTTGGGACATAATACCCAATCCCCGGTGACACTTAAGAGGCTGTTGATTTAACTCTGTCTTTTTACAGCACATATATAGTCCTCCTTAAGGCCCGTCATGAAGGGGCTAATGAATCCAAAATGCCTACCTCAAGCCATCTTCAGGGAAGATGCAGTCTTTTGGTCTGAGGTGCTAAGATCTCTGTATCAGGAAATCAGACTGGGAGGGGCAAGTCTCGAGAGTTGCTGAGGTTTCATAAACAACCTGATTCACAAGGGCGGGGACAGGGATAGCCCAGCCAACTACAGTTTTATCACCCTTCTTGACGCAGAGGCAAAAACTACGCTTCTCTGCTTCTTGCTGAATTAATAGTCTGATAAACAACATCATCCCCCCATTCAAACAGGCTTTAGACAAGGGGTGGGCACCACAACGAATAAATTAATAACTAGCTTCCTCACTGAACAAAGTAGATATCAACATAGAAGGTTCTATCTCGGTTTTATTGCCTTTAAGGCCGCCTTCGACCAAGTAAATTGACAGCAGCTCTGCTGTAAATTAAAGTGATGGGGTCTGCTGGATTCACTTTTGAATGCAATAATTTTATTATATTCGACACATGGGTACGAATAAAAATTGAAGACAGCACAAGGCTTTTGAGAAAAAACTTTACATCCTTGGTTTGAAACAAGGCTGTGTGCTTGCTCCAGACCTATTTCATTTAATTATGGCAGATCACTCCCTGGCCCTGGAAGCTGCAAATGTACATCCTCCCTGCCTGGGAGTGATTCCACGAACACATCTACTATGCGCAGGAGAACTGGTCCTGTTTAGTCATGAAAAGGTGGGCCTTCAAAGATCTTTTGGCCAACTATGTCAACTCCAACCAACAAGAAATCAATGTGTTAAAATCAAAAATAATGTTGGTAGGTTGTCGGCAGATTCTCTCAGGTAGGGTGGCTTTAAATAATGTTTTGTAGGAATCGGTGCCATACTATAAATACCTTTGAGTATACCTAGATGCTCGAGGTACCTTTATTCAACAGAAAAAATACATAGAGCAAAAAGCAACAGCCTTAATATACGCCAGTTCCCTCTTGGGAAAACGGCTAGAGGGATGACCTTCATTCCATCTGTTGTTAACAGTTATTTCTTCCAGATTGCTTCCTACACTTACATTAGAGTGGCAATGTGTGACTTGGAAGCAACACTTATAGACAAAATCCAGCTCAAAGTCTACAGGCGAGTCTTCAAACTACCACAATCAGCTTCTCCAGTGCAGCTTCGTTTGGAATTTGGGTTAATTTAGCAAGACCTGGCAGCAAAAGCAGAGGCAGTAAAGACCTGGTATAAAGTTAGTCGCTCAGCTGTTAAACTAAATAGCGCCCTCTGGTTGGCTTTAGATACCGACTGACAGTCAGCCTGTGAAAAATATCTACAGTCATCCATTAGTCAACTGTATCTACAGGAGCTGTGGGAAGCGGCACCTTCACATGATTCATTCAAAAGAGGTGCCAATAAGATCAGCATATCTTTGTCTTTTATTTAAGATAAAATTGAATTTAGTGCACGTTCCCATGCATGGATGGTCATAAGGCACTATGCCAAACTAGCAATGGCTGCATATATTTCTATACCACATGCACCACTAATGAAATGCCAGCTAATGGTAATGCGTCTGGCAATTTACCAACTACAGCAAACATTTCAGTATGGAGGAATCCAAGCTTGGTGCAATGCAGGCACTGTAAACTCTACAAGGAAGATTTCATTCATATAACTTGTGTTTGCCCATGTCTGTATGACCTCCAGCGGAGGCTTCTTAAATAAATGTTTAATGACAGAGGTGTCCGGACTTGTAAAGCAGCCATAGTAGCTTGTTTCAATCTATATGAACCGCAGTTAAGCTGCAAGTTTGTTAGGTTGATGGCTCTAGCACTGTGGTAAAAGTGGTGTATGTGTTCCTAGGTCACGGGAATGGTTATTAAAACCGTTCAATATTTAATAGTATTGTAACATTAGTTGCTATCCCAGTTAGTATTTACTATTAACGATACAGCACTTGCACTTTGGGCATCTGTATTAGGGAACTATTACTGATGTTGGGCACAAAAGCACACCTTAAGCACTTTACTCCGACTTAAAGTTTAGTATTAAAAAAATGTGATGTTGTATTACAGATGTTGGGGTGATAATCGAAATTTAAGCACTTTAGCTTGATTCAAAGTCTAGAAGTTTTAATGGGAAAAAAGCAAACTGTTTATTTCATTTAATCATGTCTACATTTTGCAGGGCACTAGCTCGAAGTGGGTGTTGTCGGAAGAGGCCTGCACGCGTTTTACGCTGGATTGAAAAGTACGGTTCTGTTGTATTTAACAAGGTTCAATGGGGTGGCTCTAGTAAGGAAATTTGCAGCAGAGACCATTTTATTCACCCACCCAAGGTGGCACTATAGTGGTTGTGACTGAATATGTAGTACACACACTTTTTGGACTGATTTAACCCCTTGGGTTCCCAGAATGCAACGGTTACATCCTCGTTTGCACCGCTCGGGTGCCGAGGATGTAACCGTTAGGTCCTGCTATGGGCCCTTGGGGGAAGTGCTAGCGCTCCCCCGATGGCCAAGCACCCCCTTCCCTGGGCAGAGTTGGACGGGTGATCGCTTCCCCTTCCACTCCCCCTCACCTCCCACTGTGACATCTGATACCATCAATGAGCAATCACGCTCTGACCTCATTAGAGGACACCCCACCGCACTGGAATCTCAGCTTCCAGCACGGATTGGAAGAGAAATGCAAAAGAATTTGCATTTCTCTTCCGATCACATGGAGAGGGCGGGAGGGCCTTTCCTTTCCTTTGATGTCTCTCTCAGCATTTCTGCTGCCCGATTGTGACACGATTGGGAAGCAGAAATGCCCACTAGACACCATGGAGGTTTATTTTTGCTATTGTTGTGAGGGGAGCAACCCCTTGGGCAAGGGTCGCTCTCCAGGAGGCCAAATTATTTTATGGCCATTTCTGCCCCCCCCCCCCTTGGTGTAGAGCGGCCTATTTTTATAAGGCCAATCTGCCAGAGACCACTAGACGCCAAGGACCCCTTAATTTTTCTGTGTCAATTTCACACAAGGGGAGCGACCCCTCGGGCAAGGGTCATTTCCCTGGGGGACAAAATTATTTTAGGCCATTTCTTCCCCCTTTGAGGGCAGATCCGCCTATGTTTATTAGGCCGATCTGCCCTCAAGGGGGGTAGAAACCACTAAGCACCACAGATTTTTTTTGTTGCACCAATTTCACGCAAGGGGAGCGACCCCTTAGGCAACAGTCGTTCTCCTGGGGGGCACATTTATTTTAGGCCATTTCTGCCCCCAATGGGGGTAGAAACCACTAGGCACCAGGGATTTTTTGCACCAATTTCACGCAACGGGGGTGACCCCTTAGGCAAGGATAGCTCCCCTGGGGGGGGGGGGTAAATTTATTTTAGGCCATTTCTGCCCCCATTCGGGGCAGGTCAGCCAATTTCTAGTAGGCCGACCTGCCCCCCGGGGGGGGGCAGAAACCACTTAGGAACTAGGAATTGGTGTGTGTATTTGTATGTGTGTGTTTTCTTTGGGGGGGCAGCCCCTTGGCGAGGGTCACTCCCCATGGGGGTACATTAATGTTGGCCAAATCTGCCCCCCCTGGCAGATCTGACTATTTTTGAAAGGCCCAACTGCCCCCACGGGGGTCAGAAAAGCCCACCAGAGACCAGGGAAGATTTGTTTTCAAATAGATGGGGCCAAAGTTGTTCTGCCACGGTGGGCAGACAGGGCAATTACCCCTCATCCACTCCCCTGGGGGGGCAGAAAGCCTACTAGATGCCAGGGAATAAAAAAAAATGTGGGTTGGTGGTTGCCAACTAGTATGGGCATGGTTATGACCCACCCCAACTGAAGGGGGTAACAGTCTTTCAGCTCTCCCCCTGCGCACGAAAAGATCTTATCCCATGGCAAGCAAGAGGGCAATTGATTATTTGGGGTTTTGGTTTTACATTGGGCCATGAGAGCTTGTCTAACTCCCAAAATCCTCCCATCTGGAATGGTGAGCTGCACTTTTTGGACTTTGGGATGCTGCCATGTAGAACAATCTACAAGACCTTGACACATCTGAAACTAAACATATGGGTGAGTACAGGGTGGTGTGCTTCACATGACCCCTGTACCATTTCTTACCCACAATGCCCTGCAAACCTCCAACTTTGCTGGAAATCACACATTTTTCCCACGTTTTTGTGATGGAATCCACAAAATTCCTACCATCCAGCATTGGCACATCTATACTGATAAAAATTCTGCCCCACTTGTCAGCCTAAAAATGTTTTTTTTTAAACTGCTCTTTTGGACCAGTTTTCGTTCCCCTCAATTTCGACATGTTTTTGGTTCTTCCCTGTCACAGGCATTTGGCCCACCTACACAAGTGAGGTATCATTGGGAGACTGAGGGAAACATTGGGTGGTAGGACATTTGTCCCGGTGCGGTGATCCCACACAGAAATGTGGGAAAAATGTGTTTTCTAAGCTAAATTTGAGGTGTGCTGAGGATTCTGGGTAAGTAAACATTGAGGGATATACGCAAGTCACACCTCCCTGGACTCCCCCAAGGGTCTAGTTTTCAGAAATGTTTGGGCTGGTAGGTTTCCCTATATGGCTCCTGAACCCAGGACCAAAAACACAGGTGCCCTCCCCACGGTAAAAACAGGTAGTTTTGTATTTGATCATTTTGATGTGTCCACATAGTGTTTTGGGTCTTTTCCTTTTGCGGGAACAAGGCCTACCCACACAAGGGAGGTACCATTTTTATCAGGAGACTAGGGGTAATGCTAGGCGGAAGTAAATGTGTGGTTCCTCTTAGATTCCAGAACTTCCTATCACCGAAATGTGAGAAAAAAGTGTTTTATTGCAAAATTTTGAGTTTTGCAAAGGATTCTGGGTAACAGAACCTGGTGAGAGCCCCACAAGTCTCCCCATCTTGGATTCCCCTAGGTGTCTAGTTTTCAAATGCACAGGTTTGAAGGTTTCCCGAGGTTCCGGCTGAGCTAGAGGCCAAAATCCACAGCAAGTCACTCTGCAAAAAACACATCAGATTTCAACGTAAAAATGTTGTGCGTCCATGTTGTGTTTCCTGTTGCGGACACTAGGCCTACCCACACAAGTGAGGTACCATTTTTATTGGGAGACTTGGGGGAACACAGAATAGAAGAACAAGTGTTATTGCCCCTTGTCTTTCTTTATATTTTTTCCTTCTAAATGTAAGATAGTGTGTAAAAAAGACGTCTATTTGAGAAATGCCCTGTAATTCACATGCTAATATAGGGACCCCGGAATTCAGATATGCGCAAATAACCACTGCTTCTAAACACCTTATCTTGTGCCCATTGTGGAAATACAAATGTTTCCTTGATACCTATTTTTCACTCTTTATATTTCAGCAAATTAATTGCTGCATACCCGGTATACAACGAAAACCCATTGCCAGCTGCAGCTCATTATGTTAGGTTTTTGATGAACCTACAAGCCCTATATATCCCCGCGACCAGACGAGTCCAGCAGATGTAACGGTATATTGCTTTTGAAAATCTGACATGCCAGGAAAAAGTTAGAGTAAAATGTGGAGAAAAATTGCTTTTTTTTCATCTCAATTTCAATATTTTTTTTATTTCAGCTGTTGTTTGCTGTAGGAAAACCTTGTAGGATCTTCACAAATGACCCCTTGCTGAATTCAGAATTTTGTCTACTTTTTATAAATGTTTAGGTTTGTGGGATCCAGCATTGGTTTTACACCCATTTCTGTCACTAAGTGGAATGAGGCTAAAAGCACAAAATATAGTAAAAATGGGGTATGTCCCAGTAAAATGCCAAAATTGTGCTGAGAAATTTGTTTTTTCTGATTCAAGTCTGCCTGTTCCTGAAACCTGGGACGATGGTTATTTTAGCACCACAAACACTTTGTTGATGCCATTTTCAGGGGGAAAACCACAATCCTTCTTCTGCATCCCTTTTTTCCCCTTTTCTTCAATTGACAAGATTTGACAAAAACAAACTTGTTTCTCGTTCTAAAAATGTGATTGCAACAGTTTTTCTCACCATTATTAAGTAATTACTCCACAATCTACGGGGAAGACTCTTCTATCTTCAACCTGTGTTCGCTCTAAGATTACAACTATTTTGGAGAAAATTAAAAAAAGTCATGATCACAGACATAGGGCCTGATTCTAACTTTGGAGGACCGTGTTAAACCGTCCCAAAAGTGGCGGATATACCACCTACCGTATTACGAGTTCCATAGGATATAATGGACTCGTAATACGGTAGGTGGTATATCCGCCACTTTTGGGACGGTTTAACACCGTCCTCCAAAGTTAGAATCAGGCCCATAGTCTTGGTTTGAGATGATTTGTCCTTCAAAAGGCTTCATATTCTTAATGACAATGTCTAATAATCCACAGCTGGGTCACGACTCTATCACAACCCGGCATCATGGATGGCCTTGAGCGGTATTGGGAACATGGAGGCTGTGTGAGTTTGGTGGTAGGGAGCTCTCCTGTTCCGGTCGACCGTTTGGTGGAAGGAGAAGGAGTCTCTGCTCATGGCAAGTTGTATATAGGATCCAGGGAGGGAGATTGCGTTTATATTACACCGGCCAAGTTGAGGGCTTGGGCAACCTTTAGAGGCCCCCCGCTTGCACCCACTCAGTTGCTGCTTAGCGCATGTGGAGGTATGGAGGCCCCCATAGAGCCGGCTTCTGGAGACTTTTCTGGGATTGGAAAGAGGGGAAACTCATATTAGCAGCAAGAAAGGGTCAGCGAGGGGGTTAACTAATATTAAAAAAGGGAACTATCCCAAATTAAGAAAGAGACACAGCAACAAAGTAGGTTCTACCTGCAATTCAAGCATGGCTACCCTTTCACAAGCTCAGTTACTAGAAGGGTGTAGGCCGCCCTCTCCACTTTCACCCTTTTTGAAAAATTTCCCAGAGGCTCAGAAATGCAATCTTTACGAACTTTGGAGAACCACTCCCTTTTTCCTACTTCCCTCCCTGAGAATCGAGTAATAAGTGGGCAAGTACGTGATAAGGAGGATGATAAAGATCAATTTGAAAAGCAGGTAGATGCTTCTGATCTTTTATTAGCTGAATTGCCAGCAGCTTCGACACTTTCACAAGATTCTGCGGTTCAACCCCTGTTGATTTCATTAACTATAGAGATTAGAGAAAAGTTTGAGGTATCTGAACTTAATCAAGGGAAAATTAGGGAATCTTGTGCAGCATTGGAAAGTAAATTGAACGTGCTAACCGAGAGAATGGGTAGATTGGAGGCAGTGGTGGCAGAACAAGAGGCACAATTACTTACTAACTCTCAGGACATTTCTCAACTGACACTCAAAAAAAAAGTTATCCAGGAGAAGCTGGAATCATTGGAAAATAATCTGCGGAGGAATAATATTAGGTTGTTGAGTGTTCCTGAAGGAATGGAAGGCGATGATATCAAGTGCTATGTAATTACTTTGCTTAGAAAGTTCTTCCCGTCTATGGCCCACTCAAAATTGGAAGAGGATATCCAGAGAATTCATCGAGATCTCTTTAGAAAGAAATCTGACAGGAAAGTGCCCAGGAAAATACTTATTAATTTTGGTACTTATTCCGTAAAAGAGAAAATTCTCTCTGAAGCTCTTAAGGTGGGCAGTTTTTCTATGGGCAACTGGTCTTTTCGGATACGTTTGGATGTCTCTAAAGTGACATTAGATAGGCAGTGGGAACTGGGGAAGTTCATGTAGGAACTTAGATCTCTTGGTGCTACTGTTTAGATGAGGTTCCCGGCATTTTTAAGGATTATGTGGAATAACAAAATGTACAATATCAGGGATCCTGTTGAAGTCCAGGCTTTAATTGAGAAGATAAAAGTTTCACATTGACAGAATTTTTTCTGCAGGAAAGAGTCGTCCGGAACTGAGCTCAAATGGTTTGTAATATTCACCCCATTAGGAGGGCAGGGATGGTTCCCACGGGAGGGAGACGCATTGGGGCAATTTGTGATGGTGGATGGGGGGTTTCTAACACTAGGGGGGGCATGGGGATAAGAATTAGAAATGTGTACCTAAGTGTCCTCAGGAATGTTGTGGGTGGTTTTGTCAAGGGTCTGACAGTATATTTAGATCTCTGTTTCTTTTTCCTTATTTTTTATTTTCTCAGATAATGGCTAGTTACAAGAGGGTTTTGTTGAAATTTGTCTCATGGAATAATAATGGTTTACAGGTTAAAGGGAGAAGGAGGAAAATGTTTGAATTTTTAAGAGAGAAAGATGAGGAGGTGATTATCTTACAGGAGACCCACTTACTACAGTCAAAGTGGAATGAAAGCCTTAAACATTTGAATTGGGTGGGTTTTAACGCATTCACAAATCAATCATGTGCTGTGAAAGGTGTGGCGATCCTCATTAAGAACTCTGTAAGGGTAAGTGTAGCAAATGTTGTAAGGGACCCCAAGGGTAGGTGGTTGGTTGTAGAGGTGGGCCTGCACGGGGTTTGGTTTACGATAGCTGGTTATTATGGGCCTAATGTGGATGATTAAGTGCTTTTTCAGGAATTGTACAGCCATTTATTGGTAGCAAAATATCCGATTGTATTAGGTGGGGATTTTAATGTTTTACTGGATCCAATGTTAGACAAGTCTACCTCAAGACTGATGGTGAACTCTCCTAAAACCCGGTCTTGGATAAAACAAGCAATGGTGGTTCTTGGTTTGATTGATAATTGGCATCAGAAATTGAGGGAAGAGTCAAGGTTCATGTTTAACAACAAAAAGTATGACCACCATTCTAGGATAGATTTTTTTTTATACAGAATAATCTAAGTGACATGGTGAGATATGTCAGCCATGCTCCGGCTCACCTTTCTGATCAGTCTGCAGTAAAGTTGCATGTTTCCCTTATTCAACCATATATTCCCAGGTGGACAGTTAATCAAGCTCTTTTTTTGGATGAGTTGATTGTTGGTGGTCTGAGGTGGGATACAAAAGAGTTTTTTTACATTAATTATGGTTCTACTACGTTACAGACATTGTGGGATCCGTATGAAGCATTTATTAGAGGAAGGCTTGTGGGTTTGGCCTCCTATAAATATGGGGAGGAAAAAAATCAGTTAAAGCAACTTGAATCCCAGGTAGCCTCCCTGTAGGAGGACATTTCTAAGATCCATCAATGCGAGGAGAGTCAGCTAGCCATTTTAGATACCCAATTAGAATCTGCTAAAACAGATCTTTTTTTATTGCTTGAAAGGAAAAATAGAAGGAGCTGGGACAGTAGCAGGTATGCTCATTACGAATATGGGGAAGGCTACGGCAAGCTTTTAGCTTGGAAAACCAAAACAGACCGTTCTAGGAATTATGTCGCGTTAATTAAATCAAAGATTACCGGAGCTTTATGTACAGTCGCATTTGAGATAGAGGAGGCTTTTGTAGCCTTTTTTCTTTACACTGATGATCTGTATATTTCGGAAGAGGTGGCCAGAGGTTATTTAGAGGAGACGCATCTTCCCCAGTTAGGGGAAATGGATCAGTTACATTTGCAGAGGAAGATAGATCTGGGGGAGGTGGAGGTAGCAATAAAAAATGTAAACAAGGAGAAGGCCTCAGGCCCGGATGATTTGCCAAATTAATTATATTGTGCACTATGTGATGAGCTTTTGCCAATTTTAGTGGAGTTGTTTAATCTTCTTTTACAGGAAGGTATTGATTTGCGAAAGTTCTGGGATGAGGCCGTAATAAGCCTTCTTCTAAAACCCAGGAAAGACCTGGTACTATGTAGTTCATATAGGCCGATATCTCTGTTGAATTCAGGTTATAAACTCTATACTTATGTTTTGTCTAAAATACTTCAAGATCCGATTAGTAGGCTGATTCACGAGGATCATAAGTGGTTTATTAGTGGTAGACAATACCATGAACTTACCCATGATTAGGTGCAGTAGCTATGGCGATTCTAGGGGGGCCCCATTAACGGTTCTCACTTTCAAAGCTACTAAGGCCTTTGACCGGGTGAATTGACGTTTTCTACAATTTGTCATGGAGGGATACAAGTTCGGACCAAAATTTGTTAGAGAAATTCAGGCTATTTGTAAATGCCCGACTGCTAGCGTTTTGGTTAATGATAAGATATCCCAGAGATTTAGGATCGAGAGAGGGACGCATCAGGGTTGTCCACTGTCCCCCCTTCTCTTTGATTTATATATTGAGCCGTTGGCCACAACAATTAGGGCTGATAGCCAGATTCTCCCCTTTCAATGTCAGGGCTGGATAAAGAAGGTTGCTCTATATGCTGACGATCTTATGATTTATACCGGCGACCTGACTCAAGTTTTTTCTAGAGTTACACAGCGGTTAGAGGACTTTGGCAGGGTGTCGGGTTATTCCGTAAACCCAGAGGAAACCGAGATTATGGGCCTGATTCTAACTTTGGAGGACGGTGTTAAACCGTCCCAAAAGTGGCGGATATACCACCTACCGTATTACGAGTTCCATAGGATATAATGGACTCGTAATACGGTAGGTGGTATATCCGCCACTTTTGGGACGGTTTAACACCGTCCTCCAAAGTTAGAATCAGGCCCTATGTGTTGGAATACCACATATAATAGCCCTCTTGCCAAGCAACAGATTATATATTTGGGGGTTCAAGTTATTCCTACCTTAAAAGAATTAGCTAAGGTTAATTTTGATAAGGTTTGCATGGAAACTTGAAGACTGCTTAAAACTTGGGCTGGTCGTCCTCTGTCTTTTATCGGAAGAGTTAATATTCATAAAATGATCATTCTCACAAAATTACTTTTTCGTTTAACGCTATTCCATTGGAATTTAAGAGGCGTTGGTTTAAAAAGATACAGGGGGATTTGACCTCGTTTGTGTGGTCATCTAGTGGGGTTCAGATTGCCTGGCAAAATTTATGCAGGAAAAAATAAAAAGGTGGGATCGCGGCTTCAGACTTTTATAAATATTATCTAGCTTTTCATTTGAAGAATGTGCGGATTTTGTTACATGATAGATCTGAGTACACGGTATTCTGGGATGCAATGACTCAGGAATTATTAGAGACTGGTCGATATTTTTTGTATACATTTGGTCATCCAAAATATTTCTTAAAGATTTGTTTGAAGATACTTAAGGATGCCGCCAGAGTCTGGTGGTTGGTTCGACAAGCATTAGAGATTAAGGGGGTCATTCCTACCCTGGCGGTCCGAGACCGCCAGGGTAGGGGACGGAGGAAGCACCGCTAACAGGCTGGCGGTGCTTCTGGGGCTATCTGGTCAGAAAAGGGAAGCCGGCGGTTTCCCGCTTCCCCTGTGAATCCTCCACGGCGGCGCTGCAAGCAGCGCCGCCATGGGGATTCCGACCCCCTTCCCGCCAGCCTGGTTCTGGTGGTTTTCACCGCCAGAACCAGGCTGGCGGGAACGGGTGTCGTGGGGCCCATGGGGGCCCCTGCAGTGCCCATGCCACTGGCATGGGCACTGCAGGGGCCCCCTAACAGGGCCCCACATTGATTTTCAGTGTCTGCTTGGCAGACACTGAAAATCGCGACGGGTGCAACTGCACCCGTCGCACACCAGCAACTCCGCCGGCTCCATTCGGAGCCGGCATCCTCGTTGCTGGTGCTTTCCCGCTGGGCGGGCGGCCTTTTGGCGGTCGCCCGCCAGCCCAGCGGGAAAGTCAGAATGACCGCCGCGGTGTTTTGACCGCGGTACGGTCTTCTGGCGGTTCCAGGTTGGCGGGCGGCGACTGCCGCCCGCCAAAGTAGGAATGAGGGCCTAAGTACTATAGTTCTCTGGCCCCGGTTTGGGACTCACCTGGCACCCTTGAATGCCTTACAGATAAATTGGCACTTCCGTTAAAGGTTAAGGGGGTGGCCAGGTTGGGACAAATTTTGGAGGGTTCCAGGTTGGTATCTTGGTCTAGGTTTGACGAACTAGCTGGATACAGGATTTCAAAGTTTAAATATTATCAGCTAGCTACTTGGGCTACTACTCTCCAAAACAAGGGGGCTGTGAAAAATGAATGGGGGGAGAAATTAGTTCAAGTTTCAGTTTACAAAGAATTTGCTGTCTGGCATCAGGTGTTATTAGATGCTTCAGAGGATGTGTTGCCTCATCCTGTAGAGAAATGGGGAGAGGCTCTACCAGCTTCAGATGTGGTTACAATCTGGGAAACTTCATGTTCTATGCTTTGGTCCATCACCAGATCGGCTTTATTGAAGAAAAACCACTTGTTTACGTTGTATAGGGTCTATTGGTCCCCGCAGAAGTTGTCAGTCTTAGGTAAGTCAGAGAAGTTGCCCACACTGTGGCGAGGCTAAGGCAAATGATATCCACATGTTCTGGAGCTGCTCTAAGGTCAGTGATTTTTGGGCCACCGTAGAAAGAACACTTAAATACAATATAAGTTCTGATGTGGAGGTAACTCTCTCATTAGTAATTTTTGGAGTAGCATCTGGCTCAACATAGGATTCGAAGCTTCCTAGATGTCATAAGCAACTGATGTTCTTACTGTTACTTTTGGCTATATGACAGATATGCTTTAGGTGGATCTTGTCATCACACCCTTCAGTTTCTGATTGGTTGGCATCCATAATTATTTTTGTAGCTGTCACCCTGTACCAAGAATGGGCCTCCTCAGGCCCACTGAACAAAGGAGGGAGCCCAGACCTTTGCAGCCAGCAGAGGAGGTGCTCATCTTTGACGTTTGGGTGAGAAGGGCCCTGGCAGTGATGTCAAAGAGGGTTGGAGCTGAAGCCCCCAAAGGAGCTGTGACTAGTGACTCCTGGATGCTGTCAATTTGAACTGTCTCAGCATGCTGTGTAGGAGGGTATGGACAGAGGTGGAGAGGTCACGTGGCACCCGAGAGCGTGTGGGGCTCTGTTGCCATTTCTAAACATACCTTTGGGTGGGCCATGGCCCGGGGGTCAATGCACAATGTTTGACATCATTTTTTGCCCAGGGTGGGGGCATGCATGGGGCCCGAGGACCACATGCAGTTGGCCATATTTGCAAAGGAATGGGCCCCATCCCTGATTGCTAAATGCCAAAAGGAAGGTGGAAGTTTTCTTGCACTTCCCCCCAAGTAGCATTGGGCCTGCCTCACTCTCTGTGCTTATGTCTGGGGGAGCAAGCAGCCACTACAAGAACAGAGGAGCGTCTTGCTTGCAGGACGGGCAGGGACTCCCACAGCAGCACTAGGAGGTGCGGGCCTCATGGGAGCTGAAGGGAAGCATACGGTGGGCTCTCCCAGCAGACCACAACATTGTGAAGGTATAGGAGTGCCAAAATGGGAACGGGCATCCCTCCAAAAAAGGAAAAGAGAAAAGCCACACGCAGCAGCAAAGAAAAAGTTAGTGGCTATCCCTGACGGAGTAGGGGAGCTGCTCATCTAATATTCATTGCTCTAGGTGGAATGCCTCATAATGCCCTATGGGGCTTATCATTTGCATCTTTTCCCGACTCTTATGTGGTAGCCCCTAAATGGCAGGGCACCACAAACGATGAAAGTGAGGCATGGTGAGGCTGCAGAAGTGCAGCAGTTCCTCTCAAGAAGTTTATACACAGTACTGACCTCATGTTTTCTGGGTCCTACAAACCAGGGCCCCACAAGAACTTTTTTTAATGTTTCAAAGCACTCTCAGTGCTGGAGCTTCAGCTGTACATGTCAAAGCCCAGCTCACCTGAGTTCTTGTTCAGTTCTGATGGAGGTTGAAGACAATCCGACCCCACCCTGAAACTGCTTGTTCCAGCACACTAGTTTTTAAAACAGTGCACTAAGAACAGAAGCTCAAGGGAAGGGGGGAAGTGGATAAAATAAAAAATAAAAAGACAACACCGTTCTTGCGTTTCCACTGTTGAAGTGCTGCACAAATCTGCGGCCCTTTCTGACTTCTGTAGAAACTGGTGCCTAATGAAACATAAACAAAGAACAGATAAGTGCAACCTATTCCTAAATGGGTTCCTGACTATCCCTTTATTTATTAGAAATTCTCTTCTAAAAGTACCTCTTGGATCCTGGTCTCTAGTTTCCAGGTTTGGAATGCGTTACTGCTCTGGGATGTGTTTTCTATTACTGTAAAGCTTCTAAAACATTAAACAAATACTGTTATCAGAATTACCAATATCAAACATTCATCATAATATAACTAAAGCCTAAATTCCCAATAGTAGACTCACTTTTCCCATATTTCCAGAATCTTTTATAAAACAAATACTGTACTTTTACATCAAAATACAGCATGTAATTTGTGCAAGTCCTTGATTTACTGTTTGCCTTGCTGTCAATGGTTTTCACTGTTCGATTCCCAAAAGTTCCATGAAAAAAAAACAATGTCCGCTTCACAAAGTTCCGCAAAATACTCCTGCAACAAAGAGCCTGAATCACAATGCTCGTGGAAGGCACTTCGCCTCAAACTGTCTATACACGAATCCAGAAATTGCCGTCAAAGCTTCCTCAGGTAATAAAAAGTTTTGCACTTACTTGTTGCTGGCAAGAGATACTGATCAGTCTAACCTTGTCTTCTTTCTCTTTTGCAGGTTACTCGTAGGAGAGAGGCTGAGGCAAGGAGGAACCGGAAACCGGAAGAAGGAAGAGCCAGCAGCTGCGCCCATTGAAGTCAAAGAAAGTCTGTAAAGAGCAGGAGTGCCAGCGCCGAGGGATCTGTTCTCAGGTAAGCTGGAGGTAGACGAGCACAAGCACTGGGTGAGGCTCGGGGGATGCCTTTTATAGACAGGGCTGGGTGTGGCTCAAAGAGCTGGGTGTGGTTTGAAGGGCTGGGTGTGGTCCTCACATGCTGCACATGTTCTTGGAAGGTGTGCAGAGCTGGGTGTGGTTTGAAGAGCTGGGTGTGGTCCTCACATGCTGCACATGGTCTTGAAAGGTGTGCAGAGTTTCAGTTATTATGCAAATGAGTTGGATTAACATATGGCCTAGGGAGGAGTGTTTTAAAGAAGCCTTGGTAAAAGCAAGGCCCAATGTGTAAACAAAACAGCACATTAAACAACATACACAGAAGCCTAGGGGGGGGGAAGGTGAAATAACAAGAAAGGCTTTTAATAGTAAGTTTAAAAGGGAGCTATTACAGAACCCACTAGTGCAGTGAGAGGGGACATGCTCTTTGCTGTGTACAAACCCCAACAGTTGCCCCCCCTCAAAGGCCCTCCTACAGGACGGGGTTTTCCTGGATTTTTTAAATAAAACCGTCTAATCAGCTGTGGGGCATGTACATATGATGCTGGTTCCCATGAATTCTCAGATTCATCATATCCTTTCCATTCTACTAAATAAAACAGACGTCCACTAATTCTTTTTGAGTCTTTTATGCTTTTCACTTCATATTCCAGATTTCCCTTAATTGGTATGGGTGGAGGTGGTGGTTCAGGTCGGGTTTTTGAGTTGTACGGCTTAAGCAAGGACACATGGAATGTAGTATGTACTGGATATTCTTTTGGTAAATCTAATTTTACTGTTACCGGGTTTACTATGGCAGTTATACTAAAGGGTCCAATGAAACGTGGTTGCAGCTTTCGGGATCCCTCTATGTTTAGGTTTTTTGTGGAGAGCCATACCTTGTCACCAATTTTATACATTGGGGCCTCAGACCTGTGTTTGTCTGCTTGTCTTTTCATGCTTTTCTTGTACTTTAATAAATGTTTCCTGGCTTTGTCTTGTATGTCACCTAACCTCGTTAGTCTATCCGTTACTGTAGGCAACAGGGAATCTTCTAACAAAATGGGTATAGCTCTTGGATGATACCCCTGCAAGAAATAGAATGGTGAGCAAAGTAGAGCTGACTGCTCAGTATTATTATAAACAAACTCTGCTACAGGAAGAGCTTCCAACCTTTCACTAGAATAATCAGCCAATAAACAACGTAGCGTTTGAAGTAAGGTTTGGTTCAGTCGTTCAGTCTGTCCATCTGTCTCTGGGTGGAAAGCAGTGGATAAGGCCACATCTATTTTCAGTTTTTCACATAATTTTTTCCAAAATCTGGAGTTGAACTGGCTCCCTCGGTCTGACACCACTTTGCTTGGCAAACCATGTAAACGCACAATTTCCCTTATAAAAGTATCGGCAAATTCTGCCGCCGTGGGTAATTTCCGTAATGGTACAAAATGTGCCATTTTAGATCAAAAATCCACTATAACCAACACTGTTGTGAAGGATTTTACAGGTGGTAAACCTACAATAAAGTCTACGCTCACAGTGTGCCAAGGTTGTTTGGGTGTTGGCATTGGTATTAACAAGCCGTCAGGAGCCTTATGAGAAGATTTATGTCTTGCACAAATTGGACAGGTAGTGACAAATTGCTTAATGTCCTTTCTTATAGTGTCCCACCAAAAGTGTTTTTGCACATTTTCCAGGGTTTTTACCCAACCAGGATGACCTGCCAACGGTGAGGCGTGATGCCAAATTATCACCTGTGTTTGTAATTCAGAGGTGGGCACTAACAGCATGTTGTCGTGATACAATAAACCTCGTTGTATTGTGTTATGGGAATCCTTTAACCAATCCTGAGGTGCTATTTGCATGTGTGCATTATATAGATCTGTGATGAAATCCTTCTGTTGTACTGGTGCCAACAACTTTTGGGGAGGAATAATGGGTTCTCCTATTTTATCTTGTTTCATATCTGAGGTATGTCCGTATCTAGATAACACATCAGATTGAATTTGTTGTGCACCTGGTCTATAGGTTATAACAAAGTCAAATGTGCTAAAAAAAATTAACCAGCGCATCTGACGTGGTGTTAGTGCTTTAAGTGATCCAAAAAACTGTAGGTTCTTATGGTCAGAAAAGATTGTAACTCGGTACTTGGCTCCCATTAAATGGTGCCTCCATTCTGAAAAGGCTACTTTGATAGCTAGTAGTTCCCTTTCAGCCACAGTGTAATTTAGTTCAGCTGGCAATAACTTTTTGGAATAGAAGGCTATAGGATGTAACTGGCCATCTACTGCATCTCGTTGAGAGAGAACTCCTCCTAAAGCTACTTGTGAAGCATCCGCTTCAACAAAAAAGGGCAAGTCAGGATCAGGATGTTTCAGAATTGGGGCTGAAGTGAACTTTTGTTTTAGGAGTTGAAAGGTGTGTGCCGCCTCATCAGTCCAAAGAAATCGTTGCCCTTTCTGCAACAAGGTAGTTATTGGGGCCGCAATGTCTGCAAAATGTGCAATAAACCTCCTATAAAAATTGGCGAAACCCAGAAATTTCTGAATATCTTTTACAGAGGATGGTTCTGGCCAATCAGCAATAGCACTGATTTTCTTTACATCCATAGTTATTCCTTGAGGTGACAGGCAGTATCCTAAAAAGTCCACCTTGCTGACATTAAAAGTACACTTTTCTAACTTAGCAAAAAGATGATTTTCTTTTAACTTTGATAATACTGCACGAACATGTTGGGTATGTTCTTCTGAGTTCTTAGAGTAAATGAGGATGTCGTCTATGTATACTATGACACAAACGTCCAGGAATTCGTGTAGTACCTCATTTATAAAGAACTGAAAGGCCGCAGTGGCATTACATAACCCAAAGGGCATTACTGTGTACTCAAATAAACCAAACTTTGTCTTGAAAGCTGTCTTCCACTCATCCCCCTCTTTTACTCGGACCAGGTGGTAAGCTCCCCGCAGATCTAGTTTAGTGTATACAGTAGAATGTCTTAATTGATCCAACAACACAGGTATTAGAGGAAGAGGATATTTATTCTTTATTGTAGCCTTATTTAGTCCTCTATAATCGATACACGCGCGCAGGGATTTATCCGGCTTCGGGATAAAAAAGAGTGGAGATGACACCGGAGATGTGGAATGACGGATGAACCCAGACTGTAGTAGGTCATCTAGGTAGGTTCTTAAGTATTTGGTTTCTTCATCAGTCAAAGCATATACTCTGTTATTAGGTAAAGGGGCCCCTGGGATAAGATCTATACGGCAGTCATAAGACCGATGTGGGGGCAGCACACTAGCCTTTACTGGATCAAAGACGTCTTTAAAGTCAGAATATTCAGGAGGGAGACTTGGTTCATCTTGTGTAACACTAGCACAGTGTAATACTGTGCTCTGTTCTGTACCTGCTTCTTGATAGCAATTGGTTCTACAGAAAGAGGAATCCAAAGTAACAGTTCTATTCACCCAATCAATTTTTGGGTTATGAGTTGTTAACCAGGGTACCCCGAGAATCAAACCAAAATTAGGAGTATCTATTAGATCAAAGCTAATCACCTCTGTGTGCCCGTTCTGACAGACCATAACAAGTGGACTTGTTTGTTTTGTGATTAATCCAGAGGTCAATTCTGACCCATCCACTGCACATACTGCTTCTGGACAAGGCTTTAGGCACATAGGAAGTCCTAAGATTTCAGCTAACTTATTATCCACAAAATTTCCTGTTGCGCCTGAGTCCAGTAGGACAGGGAGAGAATGCCTCACTTGGGTAGTAACAATTAAAACAACCTGAATTATGAAATGTCTAGGTATGTGCGGTACCCTGAAGGGTTCAGCATTAGAGGTTTGATTAAGATGTTTTCTCGAACAAGTAACCTCTCCCCTTGTCGAGCTTAATCGTTTCCCGATTCAGTTGAGGAGGTGGAGGAAACAGCACCCTTTCGTGGAGTTTTAGACTTTACTGGACATTCTCTGGCAAAGTGACCTGCCCTGCCACAATATAAACATAATTGAAATTTTCTCCTTCTTTCTTTTTCCTCTGATGTGAGTGGACCTCTGAGTGTCCCTATTTGCATAGGCTCTGGTTCAGGGAGTTTATTATCTGTGTCTTTCTTCTCGTGTCTAATAAAAGTTAACCGTGATTCCAGTTTGTATTTATCTCTCTTTCTTTCTCCTAGTCTATGTTCTAATTTCACAACTAAATCTACAAAGTCCGAATAGTCTTTTGGCAAATCAACGATATGAGCCAGCGCGTCTTTTAACTCGTCTCTCAAACCTTTATAAAAAAGGGAGACACGCTTTTCTTCTGGACACTGTGTCTCGGTGAGTAAACGATTAAAACTAGTGAGATAGGTCAATAAATCCTTGTTACCTTGTTTAAGATTTAAAAGCTCATTATCACTTGCCTGCATGAAAGTGTGTTTTGCAAAAAGGCTGGTCATGGTACGTTTAAATTGATTCCAATTATGGAGGATGGGATCATCTCTATCCACGAAAGGAATTGACCAATTGGCTGCTGTGCCACCCAAATAAGACAAGACGAATGCCACTTTCGTATCATCAGTAGGGAACTGTTGTGGCTTACAAATGAAGTGTAATTGACATTGATTGATAAAAACATGGAATTTGTTACTATCTCCATGAAAACGTTCAGGTGCTGCTAAGGGCACAACATTAGGAACATTAACAGTAACCTCAACTGGGGAAGGCAAAGTTGTATGTTTTGATGGCGCCCCTGTCTCTGAGGAGGTTTTAAACAAAGGCGTAGAAGCTGTGTTCCACTGAGATCCCCTAAATTTATACCTGCTTAAATCCTGTTTTAAAGAGGTATTCTCCATCTTTAATCTCTCTATTTCCTCTTGCATATGTTGCAAGATGCCAGACACTGATTCATTATGAGCCAAGTCCTCATTTAGGGCCAGCGCCATATCCGTGACGTCAATGCCCTCTATTTCTTCCCCGGTATTCATCATCCACCAGAACTGAAATTTTTTAAGGCTTGTGCTTCTGTCAAAGCCCAGCTCACCTGAGTTCTTGTTCAGTTCTGATGGAGGTTGAAGACAATCCGACCCCACCCTGAAACTGCTAGTTCCAGCACACTAGTTTTTAAAACAGTGCACTAAGAACAGAAGCTCAAGGGAAGGGGGGAAGTGGATAAAATAAAAAATAAAAAGACAACACCGTTCTTGCGTTTCCACTGTTGAAGTGCTGCACAAATCTGCGGCCCTTTCTGACTTCTGTAGAAACTGGTGCCTAATGAAACATAAACAAAGAACAGATAAGTGCAACCTATTCCTAAATGGGTTCCTGACTATCCCTTTATTTATTAGAAATTCTCTTCTAAAAGTACCTCTTAGATCCTGGTCTCTAGTTTCCAGGTTTGGAATGTGTTACTGCTCTGGGATGTGTTTTCTATTACTGTAAAGCTTCTAAAACATTAAACAAATACTGTTATCAGAATTACCAATATCAAACATTCATCATAATATAACTAAAGCCTAAATTCCCAATAGTAGACTCACTTTTCCCATATTTCCAGAATCTTTTATAAAACAAATACTGTACTTTTACATCAAAATACAGCATGTAATTTGTGCAAGTCCTTGATTTACTGTTTGCCTTGCTGTCAATGGTTTTCACTGTTTGATTCCCAAAAGTTCCATGAAAAAAAAACAATGTCCGCTTCACAAAGTTCCGCAAAATACTCCTGCAACAAAGAGCCTGAATCACAATGCTCGTGGAAGGCACTTCGCCTCAAACTGTCTATACACGAATCCAGAAATTGCCGTCAAAGCTTCCTCAGGTAATAAAAAGTTTTGCACTTACTTGTTGCTGGCAAGAGATACTGATCAGTCTAACCTTGTCTTCTTTCTCTTTTGCAGGTTACTCGTAGGAGAGAGGCTGAGGCAAGGAGGAACCAGAAACCGGAAGAAGGAAGAGCCAGCAGCTGCGCCCATTGAAGTCAAAGAAAGTCTGTAAAGAGCAGGAGTGCCAGCGCCGAGGGATCTGTTCTCAGGTAAGCTGGAGGTAGACGAGCACAAGCACTGGGTGAGGCTCGGGGGATGCCTTTTATAGACAGGGCTGGGTGTGGCTCAAAGAGCTGGGTGTGGTTTGAAGGGCTGGGTGTGGTCCTCACATGCTGCACATGTTCTTGGAAGGTGTGCAGAGCTGGGTGTGGTTTGAAGAGCTGGGTGTGGTCCTCACATGCTGCACATGGTCTTGAAAGGTGTGCAGAGTTTCAGTTATTATGCAAATGAGTTGGATTAACACATGGCCTAGGGAGGAGTGTTTTAAAGAAGCCTTGGTAAAAGCAAGGCCCAATGTGTAAACAAAACAGCACATTAAACAACATACACAGAAGCCTAGGGGGGGGGAAGGTGAAATAACAAGAAAGGCTTTTAATAGTAAGTTTAAAAGGGAGCTATTACAGAACCCACTAGTGCAGTGAGAGGGGACATGCTCTTTGCTGTGTACAAACCCTAACAGTACAGCTGGGAGTGCAGCACCCTTTAGGATCTTGTTCTATAGTTGCATTTATTGTGGCCTCATGATGTTCAAGATGGTACATGTTGTACTGTGATCTATGGGCTATGGGCCTGATTTACAGTTTAACAGATTGGGTTACTCCATCACAAGTGTGACGGATATCGTGTCTGCTGTATTATGATCCCATTGTATCCCATGGGAATCGTAATACGGGGGACGAGCAATCTGTCACGTTTGTGACGGAGTATCCAGTCCGCCAAACTGTAAATCAGGCCGTAAGGGTATGGTTGCATGTTTTGTGATCAAAATGTGATTGTCTCTAGGGGCTGTTTTTATGGTTGCAGTTTCATAGTTGGAAAGTGAAAGGCTTGGCATCCTTGGCGTGGTTTTCCTTAACTTTTTGGCTCTGTTTCCCAGGTTGTTGACGTATGCTGGACTCTGTTTTTTTCTGTTTTTGTTACTCTGGGCACTTTACCGCTGCAATCCAGTGCTAAAGTGCAAGTGCTCCTATGTAAAATGTATGTGTAATTGACCTTCCATGATTGGCGTATTTATGTTACTAATAAGTCCCTAGTACAGTGCGCTAGAGGTGCCAAAGGCCTGTAAATCAAATGCTACTAGTGGGCTTGAAGCACTAGTTGTACCACCCACATACGTAGCTCTGTAAATATGGCTCAGACCTGCTACTGCAGTGTCTGTGAGTGCAGTTTTAAACTGCCAATTCGCCTTGGCAAGTGTCCCCACTTGCCAGGCCTAAACCTTCCCTTTTCTTACATGTAAGTGATCCCTATGGTAGGCCTTATGTAGCCCCATGGGCAGGGCGCAGTGTATGTTTAAGGTAGGACATATACTAATGTGTTTTATATATCCTGATGGTGAAATACTGCCAAATTCGGTTTTCACTGCGCAAGGCCTATCCCTCTCATAGATTAACATGGGGGCTGTCTTTAAATATTATTAAAGTGCAGATTCCCTTTGGGAGCAGAGAGAAATGTGGAGTTTAGAGTCTCTGAAATCACAATTTAAAACTACATCTTTTAGTAAACATTGTTTTTAGATTGTGTGTCTGAAAATGCCACTTTTAGAAAGTAGACATTTTCTTGCTTAAACCATTCTGTGACTCTGCCTGTTTGTGTATTCCCTGTCTGGGTCAGTTTGACAGTTGGGCTGTTTTCACCTCTCTCTAAACAGTGACACAAAGGGAGCTGGGGTGTCGCCTGTATATCCTGATGAGTCATCCATCTGTGCTAGGATGTAGTGGAGGAATGGTCACTCACACCTGGAAGGGCTGTGCCTGCCCTCACACAATGCAGCCTCCAACCTCCTGGTGTGTGTCTGGTGCCTGGCCTGGGCAAAGCAGGATCTCACAAACAAGAGAGACTTTCCTTTGAGGTAAGCCTACTTCAAAGGTAGAAAGGAGTATGAGAAGAGCACACAAAACCCTTGAATTTGAGATCACTTCTGGAATCAAGAGAAACATCTGCCAAGGAAAAGAGCTGAAGAGCTGAGGAGAAGTGCTGCCCCTGCCTGTGACTTTGCTTTGTTGGGCTATCCTGCATCTGCTGCTTCTGCCTGTGAAAGGGGACAAAGACTGGACTCTGTGGTATATTCCTGCTTGTGAAGAATCTCCAAAGGCTTGGACTGAGCTTGCCCCCTGTTCTGAAGTCTCAGGGCCATCAAAGACTTCCCCTACCAGCACCTGGACTCTCTGCTGAGACTTCTGCCCTGACAAGTGGTGCCTTATTCATTCCCTGGGCCAGTGCAAGGAGAAGCTGGTGAAGACCATGAAAACCAACTTCGGACGACTCCGGACCAACGCCACTGCCGGATCCCATGACGCCACCTGCAACCAAATCCGTGGTCCTTTCTGGAGTGCAAAGACCCTCGCAGGCCCGACATCACTGCAGCCCGCCAAAGTCCACGACTCCGTGGAAGTCGCCGTACCACATCGTGACCGCTGGATATCGACTCCGCCCGAAGTGCAGGGATTCAACACTTCTCACCAACATTGCCTCACCTCTACCGCTCCGCAGCAAGGACCTGATGCCTCTTTGTGACAACTCCGCTCCTTCGCCCCGCAGCACCAGAACCAACGCCACCTCGGATCTGGTGACGCCACAATCCCCATCTTCGCGCACCCGCTTGTTTTCACATTTTACTAAGGTACTATACCTGGGCATCTGCGTAAATCCATACTCGGCGCGATTGGCATCAGATTGTTGGGAATGACTCTGCCACCACACTGTGTTATCACCTCATTGAAGCATTTTTTCAGTTTGATGTTTAAAAATTCATTACTTGACTTGTGTATGTCGGATTTTTGCCATTTTGGTCTTGTTTTGTTCAGATAAATATTGGCTATTTTCCTAACCTGGTGTTGAGTCATTTTGTAGTTTTTTACTGTATTACTGTATGTACTGGTACAAATACTTAACACATTGCTTCTGAAGTTAAGCCCCCTGCTCATGCCAAGCTACCAAGGGGGTGAGCTGGGGTTAACTGAGGGTGATTGTCCTTTATCCTGACTAGAGTGAGGGTCCTTGCTTGGACAGGGGGTAACCTGACTGCCAACCAAAGACCCCAGTTCTAACAGAAACTATATATAACGCACACATAAACATGATGTAAAAATGATAATAGTGATTACTGAACAAAGTGAATATGCCATATTAACATTAATAAGTGCATTTACATAATTGTTATTATTTACAACAACATTTACACACAAAATGATGTCTTTAACATGTAGATAGTTGTTCTTTTCTTCTTTTGGCCAAGCCAATCTACTTACCTTATATATTTGTGTGACCCTTTAGGGGGGTCAAAGGTGACTATGCAATGGTATCTATGGAATTTTCCATCTGCCATTGTACAGATTTGTAAATTACTGCACAGTATTCTGGGAAAATGGGAGCAAAGTGATGGCTTCCTCTGGGATAGTCTGCTAATAATCAGATAGGAAGCCACAGATTGAGAGAAGCTTAATGAGGTTTGTAGATAGAAGATGTCAGGGGAAAGATTTCAACCCTTTTACCCTTTTACAATTAGGGGAACCAACAGCCGAAAGGTAAAAACGGTGTGTCACATGGTGTAACCCAAATGGACGCTATCTACATTGACATCAATTGCCAATGAAAGGGATGGAGCTGCCGAAAGAAAAAACATGTAGATCATTAGTGCACAGGCCCTTCATTGGGGAGCAAGTTTAGCCAATGATAGTAGGGACTAGCAAATTGTTTTCACAAAGGGCACAGTCAGAAAGAAAATGTGTTATCCTCAATCAACTGCAGAATCAATTGTTCCTTAATCTACATAAAGTGAGAACATATTCTGTGCTAGGAAACTGTTTGAAATTGGGTTGTTGGTTGACTGTTGTGTAAGCCCAGGTCAAGCAGCAATGACAATCGTAGTCAGGGTGTCAGGCAGACCCTAAATTAACATATGTTCACCCTCTAGTAGCGTGGCACAGAACATCTGTGCACAATGTTTAAACTTAGAGACAATGTTTAAAGTATTTGTGCAACACATCCAACAGTAAAACAGTGAAAACACCACACAAAGATTCCACACCAGGTTAGAACAAGCATTTGCAATGCAATAGGGTCTCGCATTTCTCCGAGTTACAGCTATTATTAGTTGTAAACTCCCAACCGGACTTTTCTTGCCACATTAAATGGAAAAAAACAGCGCAATCACGCTGCTACAGTTCACTCGTACAGACAGTTGAAGACGGCATGCAGATAGAAAAAAAAATTTAAAAAAAGAGTGCGATCGCGCTGCTACAGTTCACTCGTAGTAAAACCTATCGGCAAAAATGCAATTATGTACGTAACCAGCAAAAGTGCAATTAACTATGTAGCAGGGTCAATGTCATGCAGAGCGCTGGAGTTCTGCCAAGCGAGATCGCGTTGCGAAAAAAAGATAAAAAGTAGTCCACCAACCTGATGGGAAACAGCGAGCCTCGCATGTTTTCAGTACTTGGTTGCTGCGCTCAAGGAGGACTATCCACCAGAAAAGGAATGACGTATGCAGGCATTCCACTAATGAAAGCAAGCACATTTTGAAAGGCAAGCCCACAAACCAATGAAAGACACTGACGTAACATGGACAGGGCTCTGAGCCCTTTTGTATCTACTGAAGTGTCTCGCAAGTGAAACGCATGCGCTAGCGCATTCAACGCAGGCTCGACCCTAAAAATAGATCTGGATTCCATAAATAAAACAAGACCAAAAAGACAAAAACCCAATAAGTAGAAATTGAGTTAGGAATTTTTATAGATTACACTGTAAGATAGCATTTACAAGCACTAAGCACGAATTGGGGAAATCTGGTCACGCTGGACGAGGGCCAAGTCAACAGTTCAAGCTGACCACTGTGAAGTGTGAGCCTGCTACAGGGACCCAGGTGTGCCGCAGAACCAAAGTATCTTAAATTCTGGTTGTGGAGCTATGTGTCTATACTAAACCCCACAGTAGAGATGATTTTCTCATGCAACAGTGGCAATGTGTTGATTTCAAAATGCAGCAGAGTTAGGGTATGAGTTCCTGCTACGTCATTGAGGATGCAAGTGTCGGGGCTTGCATTGTGAAGACCAGTGTCGAGGATGTGTTGTGCAGTTGAGGCGATGCATCGGTTTCGAAGAGCCCAAAGTCTGCGATGTGGAGATTCGGCATGATCGTTAGGGCTGCTGTTGACGAGGATGTGAGGACCTTGCACCAGGAAAAGCAATGCAGTGGGGGTTCCAAAAGCGATGCACCTGTTCTGTTCTATGCAACGGAGGCTATACATCAATTCTCCCCTTGCAGTGGAGGATGCAGTAGTTCTGCTGGAGCAAACACCTTAGTCCCACTTCTGAGGATCCAGGGCTAGGGTGGCAAAACCTGGCAGGGCAAACTCACAGATGGCTGAGTCCAGGTGAAGCAGCAGGGTGGCTGGAAGCCTTTTAAGTCCCTCAAACTAAAGATCAGGAGACCAGCCAGTTATCCCTTTGAGTCACTCTGTATTCAAGTGATGCCGGTCCATTCCTTCTCACCCAGGCAGGTGAACAGCAGGCAGCAGAGCAAGGCAGGAGTCTAGCAAAGCAGCAGGCCAGCGGTGTGGCAGTGCTTCAGCAGCCATCAGTCCTTTTGGACGTGTCCAAGATCTAATACTTATACCTTGTTGGGCCTTTTAAGATGGGGAGGTTTCAAAGACAGACCTTTGAAGTGCACAGAGGCCCTGCCCATCCTGCCCTGGCTTTAGACTCACTACAGAGGGTTATGCAGCCCTCTGTGTGGGTACAGGGCACAGCCACTTTATATGTAAGTGAGGCTGTACCCAGTTCCTCCCTCCCTTCCATTCTCCCAGGATGGCCCATCAACTCACACCTAAGCTCCCATTGTGTGTGGCTGCCTACAGGGAATATACAAAGCCCAGCTGTTACCCACCCCAGACATGTGATCAGAGAGATGCACAGGCACCAAATGGCTAAAGTTAGAAAATGCCAACTTTCTAAAAGTGGGATTTTCAAAACTGCAATTTAAAATCCAAACTTACCATAAGTTGTGATTTTAAATTGTGATTCAAGAGAGACTAAACTTGAAAAGTTATCTCTTTTAGATTTTGGATTACACTTGTAAGATGTAATACGTAAGTACGATATTATCCTATTAGATAGCTAGCCATTACTGGTAGTGAAAAATGGCTTTAGGTTTTTTTCACTACCAGGGCATGTAAAACTTAAAAGCACATGCCCTGTCTTTTACACACATTGCACCCTGCCCTCTGGGTACTCCAGGACCTACCTTAGGGATGACATATTTATAAAAAGGGAAGAGTTGGGCCTTGCAAAATGATATTTAACTAGGTTGACATGGCAGCGTAAAACTGCACACACAGGCTCTGCAATGATAGGCCTGAAACATTGTTGGGAGGCTACTTAAGCGGGGGCACAATCATTGCTGCAGGCCAACAAGCAATTATTTTACAGACCCTGTGCACATGTGGTGCACTTTACTAGGGACTCATAAGTACATTAAATATGGCAACTGGGGATACCTCAATGTTACCATGTGTGAAGCAGAGAGCACAATCACTTTAAACAAGTCAGGACTTTAACCTCTCTCACATTGTATACCTAACCTTGGTAATTTATTAAAAAGCAATTTTGAAAAAAGTTCAGAATATGGTAAAACTGATACTGAAACCAACTCAGAAACTCCCTGAAGATAAGGTTTTGGCGTTGATAAAACTACAGAATAATGGACAAATTATTGAAAAATCATGTGATAAAGGTGGAGGTGTCATACCTTTTGATATAGATGAGTAGAAGAATAAAACAAATATCATGTTAGCTATTCCTGAGAACTATCAAAGAATCAAGTCGAATCACTTTAAAAAGAAATGTTCACAAAAGTAGTACCATCACCAATGATGTCCTTGAGTGTGGGCTTATCAGTGAGGAAGAATTTGAAGAACCACAGACACGTATGGGGTAGCAAAGATACACAAGGATGAACAGAATCCCCCTATTTTACATCATATGTAAAAGATACAGGGCATATGATTTCCAAAATATGTGTAGAATTTAATGATGAAATTGAACAATTTGTCATGATGGGTATGATGGAAATCTATACTAATATCCCTCAGAAGGAGCAATGGAATCAGTAAATATCATAGCAACATGCATACCCCAAATAGGTTTATTTCCTTCATTTCGCAATCTTTACAGGTTGTTTTCAGAGTAGATTATTTTGAATTTGACGTTGAAATGTTTAAACAAGTTAAAGAGACTAGCATGTTAGCATCTTGTGCTCAAGTGCCGTCAACATCTATATGGGCTTGTTTGAAGAGAAGCATATTTACAGTGAAGTGACCCCATTATTGTGAGAATATAAGAAAACTGGCCCTGTTACATCAATGACATTTTCTTTATTTTACATGATGGGGAGGACCAACTAAATGAGATGCTACAATGGATCAATTTGTGTGATATTAATCTCTCAATATCAGCAGGCTCAGAATTTAATTTTTGCATATTTAAATATGAGATAAAGAACACAGACTGGAGGTCTTCTTATATAGAAAACCAACTGCTAAAAACACACTGTTTCACTTTCAAAGTTTTCATCCTCATTGTCAGAAACAAAGGATACCATTAAGCTAATTTATCTGTATTCGCAGAAATTGTTTGAATCTGTACGATTTCAGTATAAATGCAGAGCCGCTTAAGGAAATATTGGAAAATATAGGGTACCCTAGGCAGATGATCTGTGAATCTTTTTAGAGAGCAAAATACTCTAATAGAGAGGTCATGTTCCAGGAGAAACAATGAGCAAAAAATGATTATTAATCTGTGTTACCTGTCATTCGAATTTGGACCAGAAATCAGACAGGTTATTTATTACCTCTCAATGACACGTTCTAAATATCAATGACGAAGAACTGAGACTACCTAAACCAATATTTGCTTTCTATAGAAATTGCAACCTTATGGACAAGCTAGTAAGATCAAAGTTTTCAAATCAGGATACAAATTTACCACAACATCGATTCTGAGCACGAATCCATGACAGGAAATCATAGATGTAAACAGTGCCAGTCATGTCAAAGTGCCATTATTGCTAGTGAGCTGACATTCAGAGGCACACATTTTTTTAAAGAGATGATCAACTGTAGGACATCGAATGTGATTTATTTGGTAGTGTGTCCACGTGGACCAGACGATGGGGTAAAAACATTGTGTGAGTTCTGCATTTGGTACAGCCACAACAAATCAGCACTCTGAAATAGGAGACGTCAGGCTTCAATGGCGCAACATTGTGTAGAGAATAGACATTCGTAGAACAGCCGAAAGTGGAGAAAACTAAGCACCTGGAAGGCAGCCATCCCTCGGTGTGTCCCATTTCAATGTGGAGGTGAGACACGGACTAGAGAAAAAGCGGGCACCGCTACGGACAGGTCATCTCTCCGCTTTAAAGTATGCGGAGTGCATTGCATTTGACAGCACATGTGAGAAGGTTTAAATGGAGCCAGGCGGTTAAGACCACTGTTGGGTTCATCTAGTGTTTCCCCCAAAGAGGAGGCTTCCCGGCCGGCTCAGGAGCACCACCATTTCTGCAACAGGAGGCTTCGGGCTCACCTGCTAGGGTGCGGGCACTCCGGGGTTAAACGAAGAAAGGGATGGACAATCTAGAAGCAGAAATGGGTATTCTGCAGTAGTGATCTCTGGAAAGCTGTGATGCATTGGTGCCCAAAAATATTGTGATTGCTTCTTCACTAGTCAGGAAGTCAACTATGACCCTCTGTATGTTTGCTGCGGGTCACACACTGTTCCATTACCGTGCCGTGGGGCTGCCCTATTGGAGCTGGTTAGTAGGTGGCCATCTTCCTTCATGAGCAAGCTCCGCCCTATCCAGTTTCTTTTAGTGTTGTCTGCGATAAGGTCTTCCAGTCCCATAAAAGTGCCTCCCATTTTAAATTGCTCTAATGAGCATAGAATACAATTTTATGACGTGTGTTTCACTAAAATCATATATTAACATTTCACAAAAACATTCCAAAAGGTATAAAACAAATAAAAAGGATCCTAAAATTCTAATTTCTCATAGAAACTTTGATTGACACTGAGAACATAATCTACTCTTCTAATAGCTAAGCCCTATCGCCTTATCAGCAATGGGCCATATCCCAATGTCCCCTGCTGTGTGGCTCACCTTCTCACTGAAGGTTTCCACACTTCTTTTATTCTTTCTAAGTGCCTTTCTTGGCTTCCCCTGAATATTCAGGGCTCTTTCCAGTGCCTTTACCCTGAGACGGACACATCACATCACAGCACTCTTACATGCCTTTGCCACATTTGCACAATATAAAACTGCACAAATAAATAGATAAGCACCTACTAACTAATGTAAAGGTGCCTCCTACTTTTCATGTTCTGAAATAAGCGTTCATAACCTATCCCCAGAGACTCCATAACAAAGGACATAACGAAGGGCAATTTTTGGAGGCAAAGCAACACAGGAGGCTAACCCACAGAAGGAAGCCACATTAGGGAAAAGTCTTAGGCCCTGATTTATACTTTTTTTGCGCTACATTTGCGTAATTTTGTATGCAAAAGTGGCACAAAAAAGTATAAATCAGGGCCTTAATGTCAATCCACCTCTGTTTAGGTTTTAGTCCTGAGAATCCAAGCCTCAATCACAAACATATACCCCAAAAAAGCAGACTGTTCAAACATTGCCCCATAAGTTTAAAAAACTACAACAAAGAGTTACTGAAATCAAAAAATTAAAAACAACTGAACAAAAGCAAACGTAAGTAGATTTCTTACTTTGTTCTCCCACTGACAGAGGGAATAATTGTGTTCGGCATCACAGAAAAGCCTACTCTAGGTTCTGTCTTCTGTAGGGCTACCTGGAGGTAGGAAACTCTCTACCTTTCACAATACAACCTGTGGCCTGGACCAGTGTGTGGAACACTTTCTGCCAGCACAGAGTCCCACAACATTCACTGCTTGTGGTCCATTTTCTGGAGCTCCTGGGGATGTTACAGATTACTGGGGCCTTCCTTATCGGGGTACTGGCTACTGCCACTGGTGTCCCAGGGGCGCAGTTCTATTGTTCTTAAAATTGAGTTTCCTTAAAAACATGTTTCTCTCAGGGCAGCAAAGGTGCACAGTCAAGCCTCACTCAGTGAACGAATTTGCACAGGCATTGTGTACTGGTAGTAACACACAGACCATTTTGCGCTGACTCAGATGCCATGTGGATTTGCCTCCTCTGGAAGCTTCATTTTCCATATAAAGGCCCATATTTATACTTTTTTTGAGCTGCATTTGCGTCATTTTTTTACGCAAAAGTGGTGCAAACTTACAAAATACAATTATATTTTGTACATTGCGCCACTTTTGCGTAAAAAAAATGAGGCAAATGTGGTGCAAAAAAAGTGTAAATATGGGGCAAAGTTCCACAATGCCGGAAAGTCCCTGACCTGGCTTCTTCTCCTTACAATTATTGCATGGCCTGGGGTCAGAGGCGAGGAGACACTAACAGACAAAAGGGATACACTTTAGGTGTCTCCTGGCATTAGAATACAATTCTGATTCTGACAACAATCTATCTGAAGGGAGATCGCCAGTAGGCTCATAAGAATTGTCAAGCTCTCTAGGGGAAAACACACAGGCCCATATTTATACTTTTTTAGCGCCACCTTTTGACACAAAAACAGCGCAAACTTACAAAATGCAAGTGTATTTTGTAAGTTTGCGCCGTTTTTGCATTAAAAAGTGGCGCAAATGGGGCGCTAAAGAAGTATAAATATGGGCCACAGTGTTGTCCAGAATCCAGAGGACTTTCATTCCATCGCTACTCAGCAGCCTTATTTCAGAAGAGCTAACACGTTCACTTATTTGAGAAAGGGTGTGTATTTTAGTTTTTGCTGCATTGCTCAAGTTGGTTTAATGGTGAATATTTTACACATGACAAATAAAATAGGAAACTGAAATACGGATAGTTGTACAAGAAAGGTTATCAAATCAGAATAACTTAAAGGTGGAGTAAATACCATGAGCTCTCTGAAGCTTAGGAAATTAGTGCACTCTACTAAATCACCCACTTAATTTCGTTTTATAATCAGCAGGCTGAATCATTATCAAGGAGAGAGACTGAGAGTTAATCAGACATCCAAGCTGATGAAGTAGGTCGAAGGCACAAAATTATTTTTTAATCAAAATAGATGTGAGAAGAAGGTGACATGGCCTTTATGCATAATAATAAATAATTTTAGGAAGATAATTTTCGAGAAATCAAACTGCAGCAGACTTTCAAGTTGTATACTGCACCGAGATGGTACATTAAAGAAACACAAGCGTCCTATAATTTATGTCCCAATGTAACATAGCGAATGGTTTGTAATCCGGGCTCATGCCCTAAGAGATAGTATTTGATATAATTCTTGGTAAGAGAGGCATAGTCTTTCAAATCATTAACCATAACAAGTAGTTACCAGTTGAGGATATTAGCTGACGGTTTTGATGGTTTTTAGACTCTGCACACTTTACCACTGATAACCAGCGCTAAAGTGCATATGCTCTCTCCCTTTAAACATGGTAACATTGGGTCATACCCAATTGGACTATTTAATTTACTTATAAGTCCCTAGTAGTGTGCACTATATGTGCCCAGGACCTGTAGATTAAATACTACTAGTTGGCCTGCAGCACTGATTGTGCCACCCACTTAAGTAGCCCCCTAACCTTGTCTCAGGCCTGCCATTGCAAGGCCTGTGTGCAGTTTCACTGCCAATTCGACTTGGCATTCAAAAGTACTTGCCAAGCCTAAAACTCCCCTTTTTCTACATATAAGACACCCCTAAGGTATGCCCTAGGTCCCCATAGGACAGGGTGCTGTGTAGGCAAAAGGCAGGACATGTACTTATGTAGTTTACATGTCCTGGTAGTGTAAAGCTCCCAAACTTGTTTTTACACTGCTGTGAGGCCTGCTCCCTTCATAGGCTAACATTGGGGCTGCCCTCATACATTGTTTGAGTGGTAGCTGCTGATGTGAAAGGAGTAGGAAGGTCATATTTAGTATGGCCAGAATGGTGATATAAAATCCCGCAGAATGGTGAAGTTGGATTTAATATTACTATTTTAGAGATGCCACTTTTAGAAAGTGAGCATTTCTCTGCACTTAAAACTTTCTGTGCCTTACAATCCACGTCTGGCTGGGTTTAGCTGACAGGTCCTTGTGCATTCCCTCACACACACCCCAAACACAGGATACTCAGCCTCACTTGCATACATCTGCATTTTGAATGGGTCTTCCTCGGCTGGGAGGGTGGAGGGCCTGCTCTCACACAAAGGACTGCCACACACCATACTGGGACCCTGGCAGATAGGATTGAACTGAAAGGGGATCAATTTAAATACAAACATACTTCTCTCCTACACATTTCTATATGCAAACATCAAACAGAAAAATCTAACTCCTTATGATAAAAATATACTTTTAATTATTATTGTACAACAACAAATTTTTTTTTTCGAAAATCTCAAACAAATACTAACCACTAACATAGAGACACAAAGACAAACAAATTAATGATAGACACACATTCACACTCAGACATACTCAAAATAGAGCAACGAGTAAAAACAATAAAAAATTACAAAAACCTAATTGCCAAATATATAATGAAATCTCATATAAATTTATAACAAAATCTCATAATTTGTGATTCTTTGTTCTTTTTCTCAAAAACTCATAACACAATTCTTTAATCATTTATCAAGAAAATGTCCACATATTTTATTATCCTGACCAGCCTTGATCAAAGTCCATAAAGTCGTTAGGCCGGCCGCAAAACCAATAACCAGAAGTCCAATAAATCAGACATCCATTTTTAATACTCCATATTTGCCAGCCGCAAGTTCAACTGCCGACGCGCGTTTCGGTGATCTCCAATTACATTTAATCTTTTATGCCACCTTCATCAGGGCCACAGAGTAAATCAGACAGCAAGCTGGACTCTTCACTAGAATTAAAATTATAACATATTGATATGAATCCTTCATTTATTTGCCTTAGGTGTCCATATAATAGTTTTTATATAGTGACCAACCGCCATCACCTAATTCGTCTCTGTGATGTAGTGGGTGTGTCCAAATACATGTAAATCCTTAATTGAAAAAACACACAAACCGATACCCGAAATGTGAAACACCAAATAAAATCACGCTTAAAAGTGTGTAAAAACAGACTAAAACTCAAATAACACCCAGTGGAGAAAAGACCTCACACAACACAAAAAACACAAACCTGTAGTATACACATGTACATTGTTGTCAAGTTCTTTAGGATAATAGTCAAAGTTTCAGGAAATAAAACCGCCGTAATTCGAGCCTTCCATTGATTCTGCAAGTGGAAATAAGTATAACCTGAGCCATACCGTATCTCTCCTTACGCTCGTAGACCTCTAAACCAATTAAGTTTTGCCCACACGAGAACATAGCTTTTACTTTCACTCATCTGTGGTTCAATAAAATAACCTAGAGACCACACTTACGCTATACGGAGAGTACCTCAATCTCTCCTCACTGTTTTTTAAGAAATATGCAGAATCTTATGGTCACCCAAAATTTCCCGTCTATCATCTTGCTTACCTCTTACGCATTTAAACGCCGCTTGGTCCTGTCTTTGTTATCATGTATAGGCGTCTAAAATTGACCTAGCGTCTACTCTTCCTGATCACTAGTTTTTCGGCCAACTCTCCGCTAAGTAATCACTTGATGACTGTTGGACTTTTGCTTATGAAGGGTCATCCCCAGTCTTTTTGCCTCCTGCCTCCTATTTTTTTCTGACCTGTTGCTGTTGGCTTTTCAACTCTGAGCACTTTACCACTGCTAACCAGTGCTAAAGTGCATATGCTCTCTGTGTAAATTGTATGTAATTGGTTTATCCATGATTGGCCTATTTGATTTACTAGTAAGTCCCTAGTAAGGTGCACTAGAGGTGCCAGGGCCTGTAAATCAAATGCTACTAGTGGGCCTGCAGCACTGGTTGTGCCACCCACATAAGTAGCTCTGTAATCATGTCTCAGACCTGCCACTGCAGTGTCTGTGTGTGTATTTTTACACTGTACATTCGACTTGGCAAGTGTATCCATTTGCCAGGCCTAAACCTTCCCTTTTCTTACATGTAAGGCACCCCTAAGGTAGGCCCTAGGTAGCCCCAAGGGCAGGGTGCAGTGTATGGATAAGGTAGGACATATAGTAATGTGGTTTATATGTCCTGACAGTGAAATACTGCCAACTTCGTTTTTCAATGTTGCAAGGCCTCTCTCTGTCATAGGATAACATGGGGGCTACCTTTAAATATGATTAAAGTGTAGATTCCCCTAGAGAGTAGATGGACATGTGGAGTTTGGGGTCCCTGAATTCACAATTTAAAAATACATCTTTTAGTAAAGTTGATTTTAAGATTGTGCGTTTGAAAATGCCACTTTTAGAAAGTGAGCATTTTCTTGCTTAAACCATTCTGTGACTCTGCCTTGTTTGTGGATTCCCTGTCTGGGTCAGTTTGACAGTTGGGTTGTTTTTCACCTTGCACTAGACAGTGACACAAAGGGGGCTGGGGTGTAACCTGCATTTCCTGATTAGCCATCTCTGCTAGGAGGGAGGGGTGGAGTGGTCACTCTCATCTGAAAGGACTATGCCTGCCTCTGACAATGCCGGCTCCAACCCCCTGGTGTGTGTCTGAGGCCTTGCCTGGGCAAGGAAGGATTTCACAAGTAGGTGTGAGTCCCCTTTGAAGAAAGGTGACTTCAAAGACTAAAATGGGTATAAGAAGGGCACCCAAATCTACAGACTTTAGAAACACTTCTGGAACCAAGAGGAACCTCTGCCTGGAGAAGAGCTGATAGCTGATGAAGAAGTGCTGCCCTGCCTGTGACTGTGCTTTGTGGAGCTTTCCTTCAGTGCTGCTTCTGCCAGAGTAAGAGGACAAAGACTGGACTTTGTGTGCCTTCCATCTTGTGAAGAAATCTCCAAGGGCTTGAGTTAGAGCTTGCCTCCTGTTGTTTGAAGTCTCAGGGACAGCAAAGACTTCTCTCTGCCAGCACCTGGAGTCTCTGGAGAGACTCCTGCTCTGGCAAGTGGTGCCCTATCCAGTCCCTGGGCCCTTGAAAGGAAAGCTGGTGGAATCCAAGGAAATCGACTTCGGACCGACGCCGCTGCTGAATCCGGTAACGCCGCCTGCACCTGACGCCGTGACCTTTGCTGGAACGCGACGCTCTTCGTAGGCCCGACGCCGCAGCATCCCCGCTGAAGTCCGCGACTCCGTGGAAGTCGCCGCACCACGTCGTGACCGACGCCGCTCGAAGTGCACGGATTCAACGTTTCACACAGACGCCGCGATTCCGGACTTCGCGCATCGGCTTGTTTTCACTCTTCACCAAAGGTACTGTACTTGGGAGTCTACAAGACTCCGTGTCCGGCGCCGCTGGTGTCGGCTTGTTGAGAACGACTCCGTCACGACGCTGTGTTAACATCTCATCGAAGCATTTTTGTTTCTAAGCGCTATTTTTTAGTTTAATCTTAAAAAATTCATAACTAGACTTGTGTATGTCGGATTTTTGTCATTTTGGTCTTGTTTTGTTTAGATAAATATTTCCTATTTTTCTAAACTGGTGTTGTGTCATTTTGTAGTGTTTTCATTAAGTTACTGTGTGTGTTGGTACAAATACTTTACACCTAGTGCTCCGAAGTTAAGCCTACTGCTCTGCCAAGCTACCAAGGGGGTAAGCAGGGGTTAGCTGAGGGTGTTTCTCTTTTACCCTGACTAGAGTGAGGGTCCTTGCTTGAACAGGGGGTAACCTGACTGTCAACCAAAGACCCCATTTCTAACATTGGTGATCAGCGGTTGGGATTTGGACTTGTATTTGTACTCGACATACAGTGATTAAGTGTACACTACTGTTTTGAGTTCAGACCACTACGTGACCACATACTACTTGTCTTGTGATTCTGCTTTTTGTTCTCTGATGTCCTCCTGGAAGTATTGCTAATACTTTTGGACTTTGGTTTTTGGTTGTGAAGCCTTTTCAGAATGGAAGTCAATTTCTGGCACCTATTTATTTATAAAAAGTGGCAGCTTAAAGCATTCTGCATGGAAAGGGGACTGGCTGTGAACAAGAAATCCAGAAGGGAGGATCTTGAGTCAGCCCTGTTTCAGTATGAATTGAAACGCTGTCAGGCAACACCACCAAATGAGTCTGAGGAGGATAACTACTCTGAGGAGGAGGACTACTCTGAGGAGGAGGGCAGTGGCCCTGAGGAGGGAACAGAAAGAGATGATTAGCTCCTAGCTCGAATCCGGAGTCTGGAAGAGCTAGATGCAGAGCTTGAGAGGGCTGAGGAGAAGAGAGCCTTAGTCCTGGAAAAAGAAAGGATTACAGCTCAAGAGCTGAGCTGTGAAGAGCTGAAGCTGGAGGCCATGAGGGCTGAGTCCAGTTCAGATGGTGGCAGCAAAAATCTTGTATCCAGTACTGCTGAAGAAGTGCACATGCCCAGAGATGTGGTGCCCTTCTTGAAGGAGGGAGTTAACACACGCCAGGAGGTTCAGGGGTATGAGGTAGCTCCAGTGATGCACAGGATCCCTGAGGTGAATTGGGGAACTGGCATGGGGAGTCATATTCCTACTGGTGGGAGGGACACTCTACTGACTCTAGGTGAGAGTGACAGGGAGAGGGGTTCCCCCAAGGTAGAAGTCCTGGTTATGGATTGTGAAGACATCCCAGAAGAGTGTGGGTTGAGTGTCAGGGACAGTCAGGTACTGTCTCACCAGTCTCAGGAGGGTGATGTGGGGTGCTTTTCCAAAGCAGAGTCACTGGATGGTTGGGTGAAGGGTACTTTGGTTAATTCATGTAAGGGGCTGAGATATGTAATTGCTGGAGAGCATATGTCTAGTCCTTATTTTCCAGAGCTACGCCAACACCAGGTGGAGTGTGAGTTCTCTTACCCCATGGAGCTTACACTGGAGGCAGACCTCTTGGTGAGTACCAGAGAGTCTGAAGATGCATTTGGGGGGGCTCCTGAGAGGAGTGGTCTAGGTATTTCCCAACCAGGTGAGGTAGGGAAGGATTGTAGTGTCCCAGGTAGGTCCCAGTGTAGTGGGATGGGTGAGGGACCCCATGTCCAGTCTCTGAGGAGAGGGAATGGGGATGGGCTGAGGTCCAAGGTGCCCAAGATCCGGTCCCAGGTCCTGGAGGGTTCCATGAGGGAACACCAGGAGGGGAGCCTAGCCTGTACCATAAGGCCATCTGTTGAGGGAGATCCAACAGTGTCAGGAGAACTTGGGGGGGCGGCTGTAGCCAGCGTCCCACCAGTTCTGGTGTCTGGCAGTACCACTCCTAGTGAGGGGGTGCAGAAGTCCAGACAGAGGGTTGAGAGGGGGTTGCGGACCCCAGTGGAGAACCTGGAGGGTCAGGGGTCAGCTCTGAGAGCAGAGCCCCCCAGGAATGACCTTGGTGAGACCATTTCTGGATTGGGGGGAATCCAGACTCTGTCAGATGGGCAGAGGTCAGGAGACCTGCGCCAGCCAGACTCTTGTGTGTCCCTTGGGGACAGTGTGTCCCTTGAGGGGGGTAAGTGTGCCCCCCTGGAAGTCCTGGTGTGCCTGGCAGTGGTTCAACCGCAGGGTGGTGACCCTGGGTTGGATGACCAGGTTCAGAGGGTAAACTCTGACCTGGTGGGGGGTAGTTATGCCCCCCAGGAATTCCTGGGTTGCCAGGCAGTGGTCCAGTCTGTGGGTACAGACCCTGGACTGGAGGATCAGGTGCAGGGGATAAACCCTGACCTGAAGGGGGGGGCGGTTTGTCCAATCACCCCCCCTGGTGTGATTTCAAGGGGTACTCTCCCTGAGGGGTGGGTGCAGAACCCTGAAAGTAGGGGAAGGGGAGAGAAAGACTCACCCCTGACCCCAGAGCAATCTAAGGGTACAGACCCTGGATTGGAAGGCCAGGTTCAGGGTGTCCCCCCTGACCTGGAGAAAGGGGCTACTGCTAACAGTGCCCCTACCATGTTGTCTTCTGGGGGGGCCACTCCTAGTTGGGTGGTTCAGGACCCCAGAGGAGAGGGCAGGGGGAGGGGAGCCTCACCCCTGGCCCAACCTGAAGGTACAGACCCCAGGTTGGAGGATCAGTTGCAGGTTAACATCCCTGCACTGGTGGAAGAATTGTGCAGGACTGCTTCTACAAGCACCCTGACAATTTTTTACTCTGGGGGTGCTGCTTCTGGAGGGAGGGTACAGAGCCCCAGAGGGGAGGACCAGGGTCAGGTTATCTTCTCTGACCTGGTGGAAGGGAGAGTGGTCAAAGGGTGTCAGGCACCTGGGGCTACTGCCCCCCACTCTCCGCAGTCACAGTGCTTGGAGAGGCCTGAGGTCGGGCTCTCATCCCTGACAGTTGTCTGGGGCCACTGTGGCTTGCTGTCCTGGTGGACAGAGTTGCCCCTGGGGGTGGGGACGAGAGTCAAACCCCGGGGGTGGAGTGGGCAACACCACTGTGTTGGCCCTGGTGGAACTATCTTCCCATTGCAATACATCTGTGAGCAAAGTAAAGTTAGGTGCTGCACAGATGGTGTCTGTAGATGTGGAGAAGGGTTCCCCATGGGTTAGCTTAGTGGGCCCTGAGAGTAAAGACAGAGGGATCCAACTGGAGTCAGGAAGGCGTAGAACTGGAACATGCCACTGCTGTTGTGGGCCTGGGTCCTTGTTCTATCGCCCCAATCAGGGAAGTACATCAAGGTATTGATTGTTCTCCCCTGGCTTTAGGCTGGTAGGGGGTCTTGTTGGACTTTTGCTTATGCAGGGTCATCCCCAGTCTTTTTGCCTCCTGCCTCCTATTTTTTTCTGACCTGTTGCTGTTGGCTTTTCAACTCTGAGCACTTTACCACTGCTAACCAGTGCTAAAGTGCATATGCTCTCCGTGTAAATTGTATGTAATTGGTTTAACCATGATTGGCCTATTTGATTTACTAGTAAGTCCCTAGTAAGGTGCACTAGAGGTGCCAGGGCCTGTAAATCAAATGATACTAGTGGGCCTGCAGCACTGGTTGTGCCAACCACATAAGTAGCTCTGTAATCATGTCTCAGACCTGCCACTGCAGTGTCTGTGTGTGTATTTTTACACTGTACATTCGACTTGGCAAGTGTATCCACTTGCCAGGCCTAAACCTTCCCTTTTCTTACATGTAAGGCACCCCTAAGGTAGGCCCTAGGTAGCCCCAAGGGCAGGGTGCAGTGTATGGATAAGGTAGGACATATAGGGGGTCATTCTGAGCTTGGCGGGTGGCGGGAGCCGCCCGCCAAGCGGGAACCGCCAGAATACCGCTGCGTGGTCAAAAGACCGCCGCGGTTATTCTGAGTTTCCCGCTAGGCTGGCGGGCGACCGCCAGAAGGCCGCCCGCCAGACCAGCGGGAAACCCCCTTCCATGAGGATGCCTGCTCCGAATGGAGCCGGCGGAGTGGAAGGAGTGCGACGGGTGCAGTTGCACCCGTCGCGATTTTCAGTGTCTGCTTGGCAGACACTGAAAATCTTGGGGGGGCCCTGTTAGGGGGCCCCTGCAGTGCCCATGCCAGCGGCATGGGCACTGCAGGGGTCCCCAGGGGCCCCGCGACACCCGTTACCGCCAGCCAGGTTCTGGCGGTCAAAACCGCCAGAGCCAGGCTGGCGGTAAGGGGGTCGGAATCCCCATGGCGGCGCTGCCTGCAGCGCCGCCATGGAGGATTCCCCAGGGCAGCGGAAAACCGGCGGGACACCGCCGGTTTTCCGTTTCTGACCGCGGCTCTACCGCCGCGGTCAGAATGCCCATGGATGCACCGCCAGCCTGTTGGCGGTGCATCTGCGGTCGTTGGCCCTGGCGGTAGTCTACCGCCAGGGTCAGAATGACCCCCATAGTAATGTGGTTTATATGTCCTGACAGTGAAATACTGCCAACTTTGTTTTTCAATGTTGCAAGGCCTGTCTCTCTCATAGGATAACATGGGGGCTACCTTTAAATATGATTAAAGTGTAGATTCCCCTAGAGAGTAGATGGACATGTGGAGTTTGGGGTCCCTGAACTCACAATTTAAAAATACATCTTTTAGTAAAGTTGATTTTAAGATTGTGCGTTTGAAAATGCCACTTTTAGAAAGTGAGCATTTTCTTGCTTAAACCATTCTGTGACTCTGCCTTGTTTGTGGATTCCCTGTCTGGGTCAGTTTGACAGTTGGGTTGTTTTTCACCTCGCACTAGACAGTGACACAAAGGGGGCTGGGGTGTAACCTGCATTTCCTGATTAGCCATCTCTGCTAGGAGGGAGGGGTGGAGTGGTCACTCTCATCTGAAAGGACTGTGCCTGCCTCTGACAATGCCGGCTCCAACCCCCTGGTGTGTGTCTGAGGCCTTACCTTGGCAGGGCACGATTTCACAAGTAGGTGTGAGTCTCCTTTGAAGAAAGGTGACTTCAAAGACTAAAATGGGTATAAGAAGGGCACCCAAATCTACAGACTTTAGAAACACTTCTGGAACCAAGAGGAACCTCTGCCTGGATGTTGGAAAATGGGTTATTGGTAGGGCAGGTAGGTACCTACACCTAGCAACAAGCCACTAACCTCCACATAGGTACAGTTAGGTCTCAGTAAATTAATCCCAGCTCTACCCTTGGTAGCTTGGCATCGAGCGTCAAGGCTTAACTTAGGAGACAAAGTGTAAAGCATTCAAATATCACAAAACAGTAATTAAATAAAACACAGGAAACAGTTTAAAAATCCAAAACCAATTTTATCTTTAAAATGACACAAAAACGATTAAAATCGGTTCAGGGGAACCGGAGATATTAATTTTTAAAGTATTATTATTTTCTAGCGCTTAGAAACAAAAAGCGCCAATCGGGTCATCTGGTTGCACCAGGACCGGGGCAAAGTCAAACTTTCAGGCCGACCGCGATGGAGCCCTGCTCGGCTACAAGTCGCGGGAGGCCTCGGTTAAAAAGTTACCTTCTGACTTAGTCTCTTTTTTGATGTTTTTCTTCCCCGGGACGAACCTGCCAGTTGAATCCGACCTCCTGGAGCCCTTGTCCGGATACGCAAAGTCGGTTTCCTCGGTGGTGATTTTTACCTTCGGACGTAGTCGTTTTTTCGAGATGAAAATCCTTCGACCGGGGTAAACCTGGATCTTGATTCGACGTCCATGGAGCCCTTCTCGGATACGATGGCTGGGAGGTCCCGGTCAACTTTTTACGTTCGGACTTAGTCTCTTTTTTGGATGTTTTTCTTTACCGGGACGAACCACGAAGTCAGGCCGGGTTGCGGTTGAGGCAAGCCGGCTAGAATTTCCGCGTCGGGTCGGTCACTTTATGGAGCTTTTTTTCAAAAATTCTCCAATCTTTTCCAAACTTCTGGGGCTTCACCCAGATGTTCTTTCAAGGTTCTTTTGGGGTCCACAGCTCACCCCAAGGGTCCAGAAGTTCTGTGATGGTCCTTGGGGGTGCGGACTTCAACTCCCAGAATGCACCTGGCGCAAACTCCTTTTTGGCCACTGGGCAGTGGTCAGCTGGTCGCTTCTTTCAGGAGTTGGTGCAGGGGACTCTGGTTAGCAATTTTTCACCTGTAGCAAACAGCGAGTCCCTCCTTGAACCAGTTGAAGCCAGGCAAAGTCCTTCTTGTGGTGAAGCCCAAGTGTGCAGCTGGTGCAGTCCTTCTGAGTGCAGGGTCCAGGTGCAGGCCAGGGGTCCAGCAGGGCAGTCCTTCTTCTTCTTTAGTTCCTTTCTTGTTGAATTCTGGAGGGGATCTGAGGTGTGGGGGCAGGTCTGCCAGTTTTATCCTTGCTCCTGGGTGAAAAGCAGGGGGGTCCTGATCCTCCAATCAGGTACAGGGTCATCCCCCTGTGATGACCACTTCCTGGGAAGTGTGGCAAAAATCCATCCCAAAAGGCAACAGTCTCTAAAAATCCAACATGGCTGAATCTGATTTTTGGAGGTTACATCTGGCTGAGCCGACCCACTGGTGTGGCTAAAAATCATAAACACACCCCTCTCCTGCCCTCTCCTAATCTAATCAAGGGGGCACCTAATTGTCTGGGGTTGCAGGATGTGGGGGTGTTGCTGGGTGCTGCAAATGTCCTTCTCTGCCTTTGAAGACCAGTTTGGCAGCCCTCCCCCTTCCTGCCTCACCATCTGCTGAGGGGAGATTCTCTCCCCCAAGCACATTCCTTTGTGTGAAGTCAGCCCACTTCATACCTCATCAAGGTAGCCTGGCAGAAGCTGCTGCAGGCTGACCAATCAGAGCACAGCAGCAAAAACAATGCAGAGCTGAAATTGGCAACTTTTTAGGTAAAGTCTAAACTTTTTACCTGGACAAGTTATATTAAATCCAACAACTGGAAGTTGTGGGATTTATTACAACAATCAATTTGATACCAAATTCTTGGTATGTAACATTTAAGGAGACTTTAAAATTTAAAATAAAGTCTGCCCATTCTAGCCTATGAAGGCCATTTACTTCAATGAGGGAAAAACGAATTTGGCTGTTTTTACCTCACCAGGGCTTATAAATCTATTTTTATAAAGTCCCTGCTTATAGTTACATGGCACCCAGCCCTAGGGGCACATAGGGCACACCTTAGGGGTGACTTATATGTAAAAATAAGGTAGTTTAAGACTTTGGAAGTACCTTTAATTCCAAAGTCGAATTTGCATATAACTTTAATTTAAAAGCAGCCAGCAAGGCAGGCTTGTTTTTAAAATGACACTGGGCACCTCAGCAGTGCACCTAGGTGTGCACCACCTATGCTGTGGTCCCTAAACCTACATGCCCTACCATATACTAGGGACTTATAGGTAGGTTAACTTAGCCAATTATAATTAGCCTAATTTGCATATCCATTTTACACAGAGCACAGGCCCTGGGACTGTTTAGCAGTACCCAGGGCACCATCAGAGTCAGGAAAACACCAGCAAAAAGTGGAAAATGGGGGCAAAAAGTTATGGGGCCTCTGCAATCAGCCCTGTTTTCTCACACAACCCCCCCCCAGCCCACACGCCCAGGAGACTCAGCCCAACCCTGGGAGAGTCTTCCTGGCTCGTTAGGCGAGGAAGACAGTGAAGAAAACTGGCTGTCCCTTTGCAGGGCCTACTCTGCCTTATATCCTCCTGTCAGGGTCACTCCCTATGGGTAGTGAAGCCATCCCAACAGTAAAAGGACCCAACTCAAACTGAAACTTCCCCCAAGGGGGTCTTCCTCCTTTCTCTCTGCCAACTTGGGTAGTGAGGTGCCCACCTCCCCTACTCCTAACTTTGCTAGGGCAACACCTAGCTTACCCAAAGAGGTCACCCAACACTTGAGCAACCCCACCATGACCAATAGGGTCAGGGGGCCTACTTTGCTATTGGCCCTGGGGTCTGCCTCCCAGGCCAAGTACAGTGCTGCCAGGAAGGCTAGCACCCAGCAGAGGCTACTGACAGCTGTCAGTACCCAGAACCACACCCTAAGCTCTCCACTGACAGGTGGCTGAGCTGCTTCAAGGGCAACTTTGGGGTCCTGGCACCCCTCTTGCTGTCTAGAGTGGGGGGCTACCACCTCCTGTGGCAGACACCCTCCTTCCACTCTCCCTTCTGTCAGTGCAGGGGCAACACCTTGCATCTGGACAGCTGCCTGACTACTCAGGACTTCCTTGGGGTCAGGTGAGGCCTCACCAGTGCCAACTCTGGGCTCCCCCCCTACTGGGGCAGAAGGCCTTTGGCTCCCTGGAACTCTCTTTAAGAGTGGCCTACCCTTCCTTTTCTTCTTTCCTTTTCTTGGGGACCCCTGTCTCCTAACTGTAGGGACTGACTCCCCAGGACTTTGGGTTGGGGGGGTGCCCTGGGCGACCACCCCATCTGTGACCAGACTCACCTCTGGGAGGTCATTGCCCAGGATACAATCTAGGGGAAGGTCAGCACTGACTACCACCCTAATCCAGTCAAGGATACCCTCCCTCTCTAGGGGCACTATGGCTACAGGTTTGGAGGTGACCTCCCCTGTGGCTATCCTGACTTTCTTTGTCTTTCCTGGGACATACATGTCTGGGGTCACTAACCGGTCACTCACTCTAGTGTGACTGGCACAGGTGTCTCTCAGGCCAGTGGTAGGGATCCCATTCACTTGAATGTGGTGGAAGTGCCTACTCCCACCCTCAGGGATCACCAGCTTACCATCTGGTCCTGTCTCCCAGCTCAATGCTAGGAGGACTTCATCATCTGAGGAATCCTCCTCTATGGCTACACTGGACAGCCCAGTGCTAACCACCTTCTTTGGACAGGCTGCATCTCCTCTGAAGTGACCTGTCTGCTGACAGTCAAAGGAAGCCCTACTGTCCAAGAGTTTTTTTAACCCTGGGTCTCCCTGTCTCTGCTTGTCAGAGTGGGAGTGGGATTTACTCTCCTCCTTCTTAGGGTTCTGGGGTACAGAGGGAGTCTCTGTGGTGGGCTTACCACCTCCCTCCTTAGGTTTTTGGGGACCTGTCCCCCCCTTCTTGGAGTCTCCCCCCTGGGACTTGACAACCACCCTGGTTCTCAACCACTCATCAGCTGCCTCCCCTAGCTCTCTAGGGTTGGTCTGCTTAGAGTCCACTAGATGCTGGCGTAACCTTTCTTGGGTACAATTGGTCAAGATGTGCTCTCTCATGATCAGATTGTATAACCCCTCATAAGTATCTACTTTGTTACCAATAATCCAGCCCTCTAGTGCCTTTAGTGAAATGTCCACAAAGTCAACCCAAGACTGGGAACTGACCTTCTGGGTGTCCCTGAACTTAATTCTATATTGCTCTGGGGTCAGACCAAACTTCTTGGCTAAGCACCTCTTCATACTAGGGTATGAATCTGCCTCCTCCCCCCTTAAGGTCAGAAGCCTATCCCTCCCTGAGTTGGGGACCAACTCCCACAAAAGGGAACCCCAGTATTGGGGCCTAACCCTTCTCATTTGGAGTGCCCTCTCAAAGGCCCCTAGCCACTTATCTATGTCATCCCCCTCTACATAAGCAGGAACTACCCCCTTGGGTAATCTGGGGCAAACTCCCCCACCCATGGACACCTCAGCTTCTTTATCGCTGCTTCCATCTCTTTTTTCTTTGTATGCCCACTTTTTCTTTTCTAGGGCCAGCTTCTCTGCTTCCAAAGCTATGTATGCTAGCTGGGCCTCCAGCTCTCTTTCTCTGATGGATGGGTTCTCTCCTCCTGAAAGGACCCCCTTCCCACCACTAGCTTTGGATCTGCCCCTAGTGACTGTGTTTATTGAGGACCGTTCTTCCTCTTCCTCACTTAGGTTCGGATGCCTTCCCTCCCCTGAGTGGTTAGAGTTAGCATCTTCCCCTTTTTCTTCCTCCTCTGGAGCTTCCTCTGTCTCTACCTCTTGGGCCTCAGCCCATGCTGTCAGGGATTTAATCAGGATTTCCTTCCTGAGATTAGTGGTTGCAGGCAACCCTCTTTCAATACACAACCCCCTAAGCTGGACTACTGTCAGTGTAGGTAGGCTAGCCAGATCAAGCTCCCTGGTTCCCTAGTTTTGTGTCAACAAAAACTTTTTGCAAAAATTGGAAACAAGAATTTAGAAAAATTACAAAAATTCAATAATTGAAATTAATCCAAATTAATAAAAAAAAAAAAAAATTAAAAGTTAAAAACAATTTTTGCACTAGGACAATTTAAAGGATTTTTAATTTGTTTTACCTAAAACTGTAACGTGATATTGAACACAAGTACAGGATCCCGCCGCTGCCTCCAATTATGTTGGAAAATGGGTTATTGGTAGGGCAGGTAGGTACCTACACCTAGCAACAAGCCACTAACCTCCACATAGGTACAGTTAGGTCTCAGTAAATTAATCCCAGCTCTACCCTTGGTATCTTGGCATCGAGCGTCAAGGCTTAATTTAGGAGACAAAGTGTAAAGCATTCAAATATCACAAAACAGTAATTAAATAAAACACAGGAAACAGTTTAAAAATCCAAAACCAATTTATAAAAATAGCTTATATTTTTATCTTTAAAATGACACAAAAACGATTAAAATCGGTTCAGGGGAACCAGAGATATTAATTTTTAAAGTATTAATATTTTTTTAGCGCTTAGAAACAAAAAGCGCCAATCGGGTCATCTGGTTGCACCAGGACCGGGGCAAAGTCAAACTTTCAGGCCGACCGCGATGGAGCCCTGCTCGGCTACAAGTCGCGGGAGGCCTCGGTTAAAAAGTTACCTTCTGACTTAGTCTCTTTTTTGATGTTTTTCTTCCCCGGGACGAACCTGCCAGTTGAATCCGACCTCCTGGAGCCCTTGTCCGGATACGCGAAGTCGGTTTCCTCGGTGGTGATTTTTACCTTCGGACTTAGTCGTTTTTTCGAGATGAAAATCCTTCGACCGGGGTAAACCTGGATCATGATCCGACGTCCATGGAGCCCTTCTCGGATACGATGGCTGGGAGGTCCCGGTCAACTTTTTACGTTCGGACTTAGTCTCTTTTTTGGATGTTTTTCTTTACCGGGACGAACCACGAAGTCAGGCCGGGTCGCGGTTGAGGCAAGCCGGCTAGAATTTCCGCGTCGGGTCGGTCACTTTATGGAGCTTTTTTTTAAAAATTCTCCAATCTTTTCCAAACTTCTGGGGCTTCACCCAGATGTTCTTTCAAGGTTCTTTTGGGGTCCACAGCTCACCCCAAGGGTCCAGAAGTTCTGTGATGGTCCTTGAGGGTGCGGACTTCAACTCCCAGAATGCACCTGGCGCAAACTCCTTTTTGGCCACTGGGCAGTGGTCAGCTGGTCGCTTCTTTCAGGAGTTGGTGCAGGGGACTCTGGTTAGCAATTTTTCACCTGTAGCAAACAGGGAGTCCCTCCTTGAACCAGTTGAAGCCAGGCAAAGTCCTTCTTGTGGTGAAGCCCAAGTGTGCAGCTGGTGCAGTCCTTCTGAGTGCAGGGTCCAGGTGCAGGCCAGGGGTCCAGCAGGGCAGTCCTTCTTCTTCTTTAGTTCCTTTCTTGTTGAATTCTGGAGGGGATCTGAGGTGTGGGGGCAGGTCTGCCAGTTTTATCCTTGCTCCTGGGTGAAAAGCAGGGGGGTCCTGATCCTCCAATCAGGTACAGGGTCGTCCCCCTGTGATGACCACTTCCTGGGAAGTGTGGCAAAAATCCATCCCAAAAGGCAACAGTCTCTAAAAATCCAACATGGCTGAATCTGATTTTTGGAGGTTACATCTGGCTGAGCCCACCCACTGGTGTGGCTAAAAATCATAAACACACCCCTCTCCTGCCCTCTCCTAATCTAATCAAGGGGGCACCTAATTGTCTGGGGTTGCAGGATGTGGGGGTGTTGCTGGCAGCCCTCCCCCTTCCTGCCTCACCATCTGCTGAGGGGAGATTCTCTCCCCCAAGCACATTCCTTTGTGTGAAGTCAGGCCACTTCACACCTCATCAAGGTAGCCTGGCAGAAGCTGCTGCAGGCTGGCCAATCAGAGCACAGCAGCAAAAACAATGCAGAGCTGAAATTGGCAACTTTTTAGGTAAAGTCTAAACTTTTTACCTGGACAATTTATATTAAATCCAACAACTGGAAGTTGTGGGATTTATTACAACAATCAATTTGATACCAAATTCTTGGTATGTAACATTTAAGGAGACTTTAAAATTTAAAATAAAGTCTGCCCATTCTAGCCTATGAAGGCCATTTACTTCAATGAGGGAAAAACGAATTTGGCTGTTTTTACCTCACCAGGGCTTATAAATCTATTTTTATAAAGTCCCTGCTTATAGTTACATGGCACCCAGCCCTAGGGGCACATAGGGCACACCTTAGGGGTGACTTATATGTAAAAATAAGGTAGTTTAAGACTTTGGAAGTACCTTTAATTCCAAAGTCGAATTTGCATATAACTTTAATTTAAAAGCAGCCAGCAAGGCAGGCTTGTTTTTAAAATGACACTGGGCACCTCAGCAGTGCACCTAGGTGTGCACCACCTATGCTGTGGTCCCTAAACCTACATGCCCTACCATATACTAGGGACTTATAGGTAGGTTAACTTAGCCAATTATAATTAGCCTAATTTGCATATCCATTTTACACAGAGCACAGGCCCTGGGACTGTTTAGCAGTACCCAGGGCACCATCAGAGTCAGGAAAACAGCAGCAAAAAGTGGAAAATGGGGGCAAAAAGTTATGGGGCCTATGCAATCAGCCCTGTTTTCTCACACTGGAGATGAGCTGATAGCTGAGGAAGAAGTGCTGCCCTGCCTGTGACTGTGCTTTGTGGAGCTTTCCTTCAGTGCTGCTTCTGCCAGAGTAAGAGGGCAAAGACTGGACTTTGTGTACCTTCCATCTTGTGAAGAAATCTCCAAGGGCTTGAGTTAGAGCTTGCCTCCTGTTGTTTGAAGTCTCAGGGACAGCAAAGACTTCTCTCTGCCAGCACCTGGAGTCTCTGGAGAGACTCCTGCTCTGACAAGTGGTGCCCTATCCAGTCCCTGGGCCCTTGAAAGGAAAGCTGGTGGAATCCAAGGAAATCGACTTCGGACCGACGCCGCTGCTGAATCCGGTAACGCCGCCTGCACCTGACGCCGTGACCTTCGCTGGAACCGTGACGCTCTTCGTAGGCCCGACGCCGCAGCAGCCCCGCTGAAGTCCGCGACTCCGTGGAAGTCGCCACACCACGTCGAGACCAACGCCGCTCGAAGTGCACGGATTCAACGTTTCGCACAGACTCCGCGATTCCTGACTTCGCGCATCGGCTTGTTTTCACTCTTCACCAAAGGTACTGTACTTGGGGGTCTACACGACTCCGTGTCCGGCGCCGCTGGTGTCGGCTTGTTGAGAACGACTCGGTCACGACGCTGTGTTAACATCTCATCGAAGCATTTTTGTTTCTAATCGCTATTTTTGAGTTTAATCTTTAAAAATTCATAACTAGACTTGTGTATGTCGGATTTTTGTCATTTTGGTCTTGCTGTGTTTAGATAAATATTTCCTATTTTTCTAGACTGGTGTTGTGTCATTTTGTAGTGTTTTCATTAAGTTACTGTGTGTGTTGGTACAAATACTTTACACCTAGCGCTCCGAAGTTAAGCCTACTGCTCTGCCAAGCTACCAAGGGGGTAAGCAGGGGTTAGCTGAGGGTGATTCTCTTTTACCCTGACTAGAGTGAGGGTCCTTGCTTGAACAGGGGGTAACCTGACTGTCAACCAAAGACCCCATTTCTAACAATGACGATATGTGATCACGTCCTCCTACTGAACAGAGAGGAAGGACTACGCAAGATACATTCTTGTGTGTTTATTTTGGTTGCCATCTTTAAGTGTAAAAAATAAACGCTGAGTACACACACGCTCATATCGATCTAACATTCTAACTTTTAACTAACTCAAAAACAAAACAGACGGAGCGCATCGTTCAAACTGCTTGTAATCAACCACATTTGTGGTACATCTAACAGATTACAATTTTTAAGATCTGCTCAAAAAATCGGAAGTAAACCTCATCATTTGTTTGAACTTGGGGAACCCAATTCCTACCTATCATCATATAGAAAGAACAGCCCATTATTTATGAAAATATCAATTTTTAATCAATGGCGTTCTGCCATGGAATTTCTTCATTCAACCCTTTTTGGTATGTGTCAAGGAAAAATATCCAAAAAAACTCTAATTTTTTCCTTTTCCTGTCTGGGTCTTCACCATCTTTTATGTTTATCTTTTCAAGGATCGTCCATGTGATATCTTCCTCACTATGTTTACATTCTAGCCAGTGAGCAACCAAAGGAGCATTGAGGTTTTTAGTTCTGCATGCTGAACGGTGTTCATAATATCTGAATCTAAATTCTGTCGCTGTTTCGCCCACATACCCTAACTTACATGGGCATAGAATCAAATATTCAATATTTTTACTTCTACAATTCGTCACGTTTGTTAGTCGAACATTCTTATTATTAATGAGGATATTTTCAGAAACTAAGGCTCCTTTGCATGCTCCACATGTCCCACATTGGTGGTTTCCAAGAACAGGATCCTTGCCACAGATGGATTTCTGCACCCATTCCTTTTGGGCCCTCATACTCGATTTTACCAACATGTTCCCCAGGTTGTTGTTCTTTTTAAATGCAAACAAAGGCCTTTCAAGTGGTTCAGTCTCTGGTCTAGAGTTCAAAATGTGCCACTGTGAGTTGATTATTCTGCGGATCTTATCGTTCATATTAGAATGGCGAATAGAACAGACCAATCTGTCACTCGTATCCCTTTTGCTTGTTTGCAACATAGCATTGCAATCATAGTACTTTGCTCTTTTTAAAGAGTCTTTCACCAATTTAGGGGGATATCCTCTAGATATAAATGTTTTGGCTAGAATCTCAGAATGTTGCAAAAACTCCCTTATGCAAGTGCAATTCCTCCTCACTCGCAAAAATTGACTAAACGGAATGTTTCGTCTTTGACTACCAGGATGGTAGCTCTCATAATGCAGCAAGGTATTTCTAGCTGTAGGTTTCACATAAAGTGATACTGAGAGGGTTCCCTCATTGTGTATTATGCAAATATCCAAAAACTCCACCTTCTGTTGGTCATATTTCATAGTGAATTTTAAATTTGCGGCGCACAAATTTAACCAAGATGCAAACTCCTGTAGTTGTTCTTCGTGTCACTTCCATATGAAGAACACATCATCAATATATCTTGCCCAACCTATTATGTTCTCAAAAAACAGGGCAACCTCATTGTAGATGAATTTGGCTTCAAACCCCCCTACATACAGATTCGCCACACTTGGGGCAAATGCTGCTCCCATGCTCACTCCTTTTATTTGATGATATATATTTGAGTTAAAATCAAAAAAATTGTTACAGAGGGCTGTCTTTAAACCATCACCAATAAACTGTTTGTGAGGCTCGGAATGCATATGTTGAACACTCTGTTTCACTACCTCCAACGCCTGGGCTTGGGGGATGTTAGTATACAATGCCTCCAGATCCATTGTCACCAGAAAATCAGTGCTTGGATTGAATTGAGTACCCTCAATCTTTGAAATGATATGTCCTGTATCTCTCACATACGATGGTAAATCAGCCACCAGAGGTTTCAAAAAGCTGTCTACATACTTAGACAACGGCTCAATAGCCGAACCAATCATGGATACAATCGGACGTAGTGGGGGATTGGCCAAGTCTTTGTGAATTTTCAGTAAACTATATTGTTAGACCTGCCAGCCTTAGGGTGGTCACCCCTAACTTTTTGCCTGCCTCCCTCCACTTTTTGGACACTGTTTTTGCTGGCTTTTAGACTCTGCACACTTTAGCACTGCTAACCAGTGCTAAAGTGCATATGCTCTCTCCCTTTAAAGATGGTAACATTGGGTCATACCCAATTGGACTATTTAATTTACTTATAAGTCCCTAGTAATGTGCACTGTATGTGCCTAGGTCCTGTAGATTAAATGCTACTAGTGGGCCTGCAGCACTGGTTGTGCCACCCACGCAAGTAGCCCCTTTTACCTTGTCTCAGGCCTGCCATTGCAAGTCCTGTGTGTGCAGTTTTACTGCCAATTCGACTTGTCATTTAAAAGTACTTGCCAAGCCTAAACCTCCCCTTTATCTACATATAAGTCACCTCTAATGTGTGGCCTAGGTAACCCCTAGAGCAGGGTGCTGTGTGGGTAACAGGTAGGACATGTACCTGTGTAGTTTATATGCCCTGGTAGTGTAAAACTCCTAAATTGGTTTTTACACTACTGTGAGGCCTGCTCCCTTCATAGGCTAACATTGGGGCTGCCCTCATACATTGTTGAAGTGGTAGCTGCTGATCTGAAAGGAGTTAGAAGGTCATATTTAGTATGGCCAGAATGGTAATACAAAATCCTGCTGACTGGTGAAGTTGGATTTAATATTACTATTTTAGAAATGCCACTTTTAGAAAGTGAGCATTTCTCTGCACTTAAATCTTTCTGTGCCTTACAATCCACGTCTGGCTAGGTTTAGTTGACAGCTCCTTTTGCATTCACTCAGACATACCCCAAACACAGGGTACTCAGCCTCACTTGCATACATCTGCATTTTGAATGGGCCTTCCTGGGCTGGGAGGGTGGAGGGCCTGCTCTGACACAAAGGACTGCCACACCCCCTACTGGGACCCTGGCAGAAAGGATTGAACTGAAAGGATTGAACTGAAAAGGGACCTGGTGCACTTCTAAGCCACTCTTTGAAGTCCCCCCCACTTCAAAGGCACATTTGGGTATAAAACAGGGCCACTGCCCTACCACCTCAGACACTTGCTGGAGAAGAAACCTGAACCAGAACCTGCATCCTGCCAAGAAGAACAGCCTGGCTGCTCAAAGGACTCACCTGACTGCTTTCTACAGAGGACTGCTGTCTTGCTGTTGCCCTGCTGCCTTGCTGAACTCTTGCCTTGCTGTAGAAGTGCTCTCCAAGGGCTTGGCTAGAGCTTGCCTCCTGTTCCCTGAAGTCTCAGGACCAAAAAGACTTCTTTCTTTCAACTGGACTCCTTGTGCAGTGAAAAAAGTAGACGCACAGCTTGCTCTGCAGTGAAAAATTCACTGCACGCCGACCCGGGACTACGCCGCTCGACTTTGCAAGGAAAAGATTGACGCGGCACCTGCGGTGCAACCGGAATTTCGACACACGGCCCACCTGTACAACGCCACCCGACTTCCAGAGAGGAAATCGATGCAGCACCTGCCGTGAGGGAGAAAATTCCACGCACAGCCCACCGGAACGATGCGCAGCCGGACAACAAGCCCAGGATTCCATGCACAGACCCCGGGGCGTCTGAAAACCCAGCGACCCACAGAGGAGACTGTCCGCGCGCCAGAAATCGATGCAACGTCTTCCCCGTGTGAAAAATAATGACACAAGTCTGTGTGTGAAGGGGCGACACCGATGCACACACCATTTTCCACACATCTCCTCATCTGCGGCCCTCTGTGGAGTTTTTTCACTCCACACCAGGTACTTTGTGCTTCAAAGACACTTTGTTTGCTTTTTAAAGACTTAAGACACTTCTTATCACTTTTCAGTGATATCTCTACAATTTCTTATTGCATCTTTTATTGTTTTGACCTGCAAATATCCAGATAAATATTATATACTTTTCCAAACACTGTGTGGTGTATTTTTGTGGTGCTATATTGTGTTATTGTACGATTTATTGCACAAATACTTTACACATTGGATTGTGTGTGACTTACCCTAACTAGAGTGAGGGTCCTTACTTGGATAGGGGGTAACCTGACTGCCAACCAAAGACCCCATTTCTAACACATATATTACTGGAAGTTGGGTATTCTCTAGAGTTAAAAATTCAAACTCTTTTTTACAGATTACCTCCTGCTGTAAGGCTAACTGATTCCTCTCTTTGATCATATTCTTAATCCTTGTTTCAGGATTAAGAAATATCTTTTTATAGAAGACCTCACATTGTAACATATTTTCCATTTTCATGGTATATTGTTGAGAATTTAACATTACAATTCCTCCTCCTTTGTCACACGGCTTGATTATAATCTGTTTGTTGTCTTGTAGCATCTTAAGGGCACTTCTTTCATCTTTTTGTAAATTCTGCTGTGGTTTAGGTATATACCTCAATGCTTGAGTCATTTTCTTTTGAACTGAAAAGGGACCTGGTGCACTTCTAAGCCACTCTCTGAAGTCTCCCCCACTTCAAAGGCACATTTGGGTATGTAAACAGGGCCTCTGCCCCTTCCAACTCAGACACTTCCTGGAGAAGAAATTGTAACCAGAACCTGCATCCTTCCAAGACGAACTGCCTGGCTGCCCAAAGGACTCACCTGACTGCTTTCTGTGAAGGACTGCTGCCTTGCTGTTGCCCTGCTGCCTTGCTGCTCCCTGGCTGTGGTGAAGAAGTGCTTTCCAAGGGCTTGGATAGAGCTTGTCTCTTGTTCCCTGAAGTCTCAGGACCAAAAATACTTCTCTCTTGCAACTGGACTCCTTGTGCGCCGAAAATTCGATGTACACCTTGCTAAAACTGATGCACAGCCTGCCCCGCGGTGAGAAATTCACCGCATGCCGAACTGGAACGACACAGCGCGACTTCGCAAGGAGAAGATCAATGCAGCGCCTGCGTTGCGACCGGAAGTTCGATGCACGGCCCACCGGATCGATGCACAGCTGACCTGGAACAACGCTGCTCAACTTCCAGAGGGGAAATCGACGAAGCGTTTGCCGTGCGGAAGAAACTTCCACGCAACGCCCGACAGAACTATGCAGCACTTGTGACTTCGCTCTGCAAGCACAGGATTCCACGCACAGACCCCGGGGCATCTGAAAACACCGCAACCCGAAGTAGACCCACGACTGAGCCCTGGAAATCGACCCACAGCCGTCACTGCGAGGAAACTAAATGACGCATCGCCGTGTGCGGCCCAAGAAATCGACACACACCCCCTTTGTTTCCCGGCTTCCCCTCCTCTGTAGCCCTTTGCGGAGATTTGTAATGCGAACCAAGTACTTTGTGCTTGAAAGAGACTTTGTTTGCTTTAAAAAGACTTAAGACACTTTATATCACTTTTCAGTGATATCTCTACATTTACTTAGTGCATCTTTGATCGTTTTGACCTGCAAATATCCAGTAAAATATTATATATTTTTCTAAACACTGTGGTGTGTTTTTGTGGTGCTATATTGTGTTATTGTATGAATTATTGCACATATAATTTACACATTGCCTTCTAAGTTAAGTATGACTGCTCAGTGCCAAGCTACCAGAGGGTGAGTACAGGATAAACTGGATTGTGTGTGACTTACCCTGACTAGAGTGATGGTCCTTGCTTGGACAGGGGGGTAACCAGACTGCCAACCAAAGACCCCATTTCTAACATTTGCTAATAGCGTTGTTGACCATAGAGCGAGCCAGTAATATTATTTATTGCTCTTTACCCTCTTTCTGTGCAATAAAGTGATGCTAGGTGACAATTCATAACTAGAAATTGTCCTGTTCCTACATATATTAGGACTTACACAACTCTCTTGCCCAGACAGCTGAGGCTTCAGTGAGACCTAGGGAAATGACAGTGATAGTGCATTTGTATGCTAATCATGTTATTGAACGTTGAATGAGTCCGTAACCCTGTTATCTATTTGTGTTCTTATGTGTCATCACCTTATAGCCCATGCCGTCAATGTATTGAAGAGACATTTGCAAACTTCTTTCGACTCCTTCCAGTTCAGAAGATGATTTTTTAAAGAGGGTACTGTCTGGGGAAGTTAGAACTCTGCTACATGAGGAGATCCAAGGGAGGAAAAATATGTGGATGATCACAGGCTTGCCCTATGGCAAGACACCAGGTGATGACAGTTCAGCTGGGGAAGACTAAAGGATAAATAAATGGAGCTATTGGCCATCTAATATGATATATTTAAAAAGGTTGGGGAATTGCACTAGATCAGCGCAGAATTCCACAGGTTCATTGTAACTCTACTACCTCAACCGGACAAAGAACCTCTTCTCTGCACCAGATATAGGCCTATGCCCTTAATTAACATCAATATAAAAAATGTGTGGAAAGCCCCCATGAGTCTCATATAAAACTCCTAAGTGGCATTTGTACCTAGGTGATCACCTAGAAATCCCTTCAAGTTGCTGTATCAGTCACTTCCTCTGGCAGGTTAAGGATGACCCAGATGACATGGTAATCCTTTCTTTAGATGCAGAGAAGGTGTGATGGTGTTGAATCGAGATTCACATTCAGAATGCTACAGGGGGAGGGTGTCAGCCCCAATTTTCTAGTCAATGTAAGATGGCTATATTGAGAACTGATGACACAAATTAAAAGCATGGACTTTAAGCTGACTCCCTTTTGCGTCTGCTTGGGGACCATACAGAGCTGTCTACTATTGACCTTTCTGTCCTTCTAGCCTTGAGCCTCAGACAGGCACTATCAGACAGTCAGACTTGATCATGGGTGGAGACACCATCTCTGCCCAATCCACGATGACATTTTGCTCAAGATCTCCAAAAGACGAATCCCTCCTTGAGCCCTGTGCTCTCACTCTTAAAAAATGAACTAGCAAGAAAGTGAACTCCTCCTTTTATGCACTAGTACCCAAATGGATGTTGTAGATGTTCAGCATTTTAGATGGTTAACCAGTAACCTAAAGTGCCTAGGCATCATATTTGCCAAAGGACTGGACAATATGGCTACAAAAATCATGCTTTATGATCAAAGGAGGGACGGGGAGATTAATGGTCCTGTGTACAGACTCGCTATTAGTATACAAAACAAATGGGTACACTGTTCCAAGGAGAATATGTGTCAAATTCCACTAGGCACTTCTATATCTAGAAGCAATTACCCTCACACACCCAATGGATGTTATGCTTCATCATAGGGTTTGCTCCTCGTCAGACCGGCGCCGCAATGTCTGACGGCCCACCGCAAGGGGGCACTCTGCCAGAGATCTTGACTAGAGATCTGTGCTGTGGTTTATGAAGAGTAGGAATGGATTCAATCATATTCACAGAAAAGAATAGGAGAGAAAAGAAATGGATAAAATTGGCTCAAGAACCCTCCAAAAAAACACACTTTATTGATCATTGTAGGGTCTAGGTCAAGGTTAAAAACAAATATAGGGGAGTGAGACAGAGATAATAATCAACCACTCTACCAAAAAAACAAGGTGATGAAGAAGAGATTATCCTCGACCATCACAACAGGTCCACATGTTTTGCGCCTAAGAAGTCCATACGGATCTAATGGTGCTTCATCAGGACCAAATAACAACAAAAACACTTCTCCTAGGCTATTTAGAGAGACCACAATGTGTCTAATTATGTGTATACAAAAACTGAAAAAGCCACTCGCTTATGGTATAAAACCATAATATGTGATATAGCCTGTGGAGAAAAAAGGGACACATAAGAATTAACAAATTCAATTCTAAATCAAACTTAGATTTGAAAGAGACAAATATTAACGATGGTGACGTGGCACTCAGTGAACGAAGTGTTTGCCATGCTTGGTGAAAAAAATAAAATACAAACAGTTAAAGTAACACTGCTTACCCTCCCTGAGTTTACCCCAGATCCACAAAGGCAAACTACCACCCCCGGGACGTCCAATAGTCTCAGGCATAGGATCCATGTTGGAACCCCTTTCCACTTTCTGTGATAATTTTCTACAACCTGTTGTGAGAGTCTTCCACATATTTGAGAGGCACTAAAGACATCCTTAATTTGATCGAATCCATCAATGCTACTGAGGAGGTTAAAGCACTTATAAGACTTGATGTAGAGGCCTTATATACCAACATACGCCTGGAAGCCACACTACAGGTAGTGGAAAATGCCCCTATGAACAGGCCTTTGACTTCGTCTACTCCCGTTCATTTTGTGATGCAGTGTGCTTCTATATCCCTGACAGAATTTATTTTTCAATTTGAGCAACAGTTATATCACCAAATACGTGGTACATCGATGGGGAGTACCTTTGCTCCCAGTCTTGCCTGTCTATACATATATGATTTTGAACTACGTCATATACTACAGAGTACTAATCCCTTTTCCAACAATATTCGATTGTGGCGTCAATACATCAATGACATTTTGATCATTCGGCAGGGCAGACACAACATGTTGACTTGTTCACCACATGGATCAATGAGCTTGACCTTTTCTTGAAATTCGCCTCCACTGTCTTCAGTAACCAAATGTCTTTTTAGACTTGACGATTACCATCAATCATGGTAAGCTTGAGAATAGCACATTTCAGGAGACTACAGATCACAACAGTCCATTGCTCTACGAGAGCCAGCACCCAAAAGCATTACGGGACAATTTACCATATGGTCAGTTCCTATGACTCTGTCGCAATTGCAGTAATGTCTTATCTTATGATACACAAGCCAATGATCTGTCAACTTAATAGCACGCTAGAAATTATCCTTATCATGTAATCAATTCAGCACAGAAACGAGCTCATAACAACCATAGAGGGGCATTATTGTCAACAGAATCAAAGGCAACTGATACTCACCTGACATGTGGTACTACGTTCATTTCTCTCTCCAATACTTTAAAAAAATTGGTTACCAAGAGATGGCCTATTCTCCGTTGTGGTGGTGTATCCATTCCTAAACCTTTGTTTGCCTTTAAGAGAACAACCAACATTAAAGATCTGGTAGTCCACACCTACCCTACCATGACCTGCACCACATTTAAACAAACTACACTTTGGAACTCTGCTCCCATATTAGGACATTTTCCATGTGGGAATTGTAATATTGTAATGTTTGTTCCCTCACTAAACAAACTGACGTTTTAGATCTTGAACCAATAGGTGCCTTTGAAACACACCAACTGTAATAACCGCAATTGTATTTACATGATCACTTGTCCTTGTGATCTTAGAGATATAGGAATGACTACAAGACTGGTTAAAATTAGAATTAATGAGCACTGCAGTAACATTAGATGTGGCCGCTCTACCACCAAATTGAGCATTCACTACCCTGATGCTAAACATACCATTGAGGATATGTGGTGGGTGGTTTTGGACTCTCTTAAACATCTACCGAAGGGACCCAAGTCATTGTTGAAAGAGACCGACATTGGGTGTTGAAACTGAGCACTCACATCCACGGACTGAATGATGACATTCCGTGGATGAGCTTTCATACTACGTGAGACGACGTCTATCTGTCCACTTATTGTGCACAGGGTGTTACTACACACGTTTATAGCATTTCTTCTTTCTTGATAGTAGCTCTGTATGATGGATTTTCTTTTCATTAAAAAAAAATCATTAAAAAAAAGTTTCATTTAGTGTGTCATTCTTATATCTAATGCACTATTCCACTTCTCCGTTTACTGTGATTGTACTCTGATTAGATTTCAGTTAAAATGGAATTTCCCTCTGTGATATTTACTCAGATATCGGATCTTTCCGATTCTGAGTTAGTCCCATTTCTATTTTTACTTTGATGGTAGTTCCTGATTGTGGCTTGGATGCATCTTTTTTCTGTGTCCTCCAACTAACGTCGTGGGTCACTGCCAATTGTCCTATTAGCAAACGATGACGCTAATTGGCGCATGAATGACTGTGCATCTTACTTTACCCAAGAGACAGGTAGCTTCCGCATTATTCGGGAACGCGTCCTCGGGGTAAGTTCTCGAGTAGGGCTTGAGGTGACAGAATGTAAGGTCAACAGCTTACTTTGGCTTTCCCTTGTTTAATTTATTTTATTTTTACGGCTAGATGTTGTGTTATTTTCTTGAACTCAACTTTAACCTCCGGTAGAGTGCTTACTGTTTACTAAATTCCAGTCCTTGCCAGGACTTCTAGCACCTTATTTTTTTCTTCACACCAATCAGTGAGATAATTGCACTAATTGCGATAACTTATGCTGACCATTTGGTATTCCGTCATTTTCATTGAACATGATATTATTTGTAGTTTATACTTCGTGCATTAACCCTAACTGAATTACAGTAGTAAGATATCTGATCTATTATTTCTTGCGTCAAATAGACAAATGCGTTTAACATGAGGTTACTAGTTGATATGAGGTTACTAATTAATATGAACAATATTGACTAGTTACTCCTATCTTGTTTTACAATTACATCATACATATTATTTTTAGATGTACACTCAACACTATTCTCTTGACTCTTTAGCTGACTCAGGAAGGAACCATTTAACCATCTTGTACATGATTTTATGTTTTCTCTACATCCGTATAGATATTATATCAAGCCTATGAAACTCTTGTTTCCATGATGTCTTTTCCTTAGTCAGGGAGGGTAAGCAGTGTTACTTTAACTGTTTGTTTTTTATTTTTTTCACCAAACATGGCAAACACTATGTTCACTGAGGGCCACATCACCATCGTTAATTTTTGTCTTTTTCTAATATAAGCTTGATTTAGAATTGAATTTGTTAATTCTTATGTGTCTCTTTTTTCTCCACAGGCTATATCACATATTTTGGTATTATACCATAAGTGAATGTTTTTTTGGTTTTTGTATACACATTTTTAGACACACTGAGGTCTCTCTAAATAGCCTAGGAGAAGTGTTTTTGTTGTGTTATGGTCCTGATGAAGCGCTACTAGATCAGTATAGACTTCTTAGGCGCAAAACATGTTGACCTGTTGTGATGGTTGAGAATAATCTCTTCTTCCTCACCTTGTGTAGTTGGTAGAGTGGTTGAGCATTATTTCTGTCTCACTCCTCTATATTCGTTTTTAACCTAGACCCTTCGCTGATCAATAAAGTGTGTTTTTTTGGGTGGTTCTTTAGCCAATTTTAACCATTTCTTTTCTCTCCCAATTCTTTTCTGTGCGTAGGATAGAATCAATTCCTACTCTTCATAAACCATGGCACGGATCTCTAGTGAAGATCTCTGGCAGAGTACCCCCTTGCGGTGGTCCCGTCAGACATTGCAGCACTGGTCTGACGAGGAGCAAACCCTATGATGAAGCATGACATTAATTGGGTGTGTGAGGGAAATTGCTTCTAGATGTAGAAGTGCCTAGTGGAATTTGACACATATTCTCTTTGGAAAAGTGTACCCATTTGTTTTGTACAAAAATCATGCACCCGCTCACAACCAAGACAATTACTTCACCCAGTTGCAGACCTGCCAACTCACATGGTGCTACTCTGTGTCACATGATTTCAGCTCCCTTCACACTGTCACCCCATGAGGAGCCAAGATCATGCAGTGGCAGGGAAGGCAAACAAGAAACCACTACAGAGACTGGATTTCCAGCTCATCTTTTGAGGCTGCAATCAGGCAATGGCCATTAAGGGGTGTAAAAACACCCCTGAACATTGCCAGCAGCCTCAAAAAGGTTTTGTTCTTTTTCTTTTTGGTCGAAGAAGGAGGTTAATGGGGCAGGGGATGGGGAAGAACGCCCTCTTGGGACATTCTTGGCAAAAGCCCTGCACCCTCCAAGGCCCCACCTCCTCCTCACCCTGCCAATTTTGTGGACAGGTAGGCAGGTCTTCAGTTGTTCTCATTACAACTGTCCCTGTGAGTGGTAGAAATCATTAAGCTTGTATTAGCCCTTCAATACAACTACCTACTAAGAATAATACTTCTATGGGTACCATCCTCATCACTAAAAACTATTTCCATCTACATAAAAGGCCTTGTATGGAGGCTGCATATCGATATGACAGGGAAAAGCTTACCTTTGCCAGACACATCCTGCTACCTTTAAGCACAACAACTCTCATAACTACCATTCATGACTGTCCTAACATCACAATGCGGGCTGTCCTTGATAAACTGTATTTGCATGATTTTCCTGGACTCCAGGCCTTTTAATAAAAGAGGCTTCGGAACAGCTTGACACTTACTGCCATGGTTGGGATCATCTGAGAATCCTGATACACGTCCCAAAGATGTCTTGGTGAACACGCTCATACTCACAGCACCCTGTGGCATAATGACAATAATAATACTAATCAGAAGGCTCTTGTGTAATTAACAGACATTGGCATCCTGTGGCATATCCATGCTGGATGACCTAGTACAGGGAGACACATTCAGTACTTGAATCTAGGCTTGAATTACCACTATCTCAATATTGGTGATACTGATGGCTGCTTAACTAGTACCCTTATCCCCGTCCATTCTTGCTTCCTATGTCTTCAATTCTTTCTTGTTTGACCAAAGGTGGTGGATCCAAGGGAGTGATAACCACACTACATTATATTAATATCCTCATTGAAGGCCCGCCCTGGTGATTCGAGCAACAAGCCAACACTTGCTCCTGCTGCTGGTCAATGAATACCTGAATGAGGATATGAAATCACTGCTCCTTAACCATGAAAGGGATTTGCAGGAAGCCTCCAGACTTCGCAGGGCAGAGGATGTACTGGATCACCACAGCTGTAAAAAATGCCACTGAATGAGATCTGCTGCACATACTCTGGGCTTGCCCCTGCCTTGCTGCCTATTCAAGTGAGGTATGACTCAATTACCTGTCATTAGTGATTGTCCATTCCAACTGCTACATGACTCGACTGACTCAGTAGGTACCACATCCCTCTGGTAAAGGTGGATGGCCACTGTGCTTTCTTTAGCAACAGTTTGTGCTTTCAGACATTGGTGCTGAGTCATCATACCCTCCAAAGAAGAATGGATATCGTAGTTGCTCCACTTTGCCACACACAAATGCACCATTCACAGGCTGCAATGCAATACTGCATTTTTTTACTGAATTTGGACCTTGCCTTCCCCTCTGAGGATACGTGTATACCATATTGTGTCTCAAACACTATCATACATCACCCTGATGGTCCCACCTTGACATCCCCACTTCCTTCCCCTCACCTCTCCAGCCCCTCTGAAATCACCTTCCAAAATGTATCCATTTTGAGCTGTAGTTTATCTTTGTACGTTGAACTATAGTTGTTGTCCCAAAGTAATGTTGCCTCTATAGTACATACTCCTGACACAATGTATTGACAGAAAAGTAAATGATAAATGATGAATATGATGCATTGTCTAAAACTGTAACTCTCAAAACACTGTTCGCAGTCACAACATATGACATAAAAATACAACCTGCTAGAGACCGATCAAGATTGTAGAACATTATATCCAAGATTCTCTGTCTGAAAGAAAACAGTTATAGAAATATGCATAGTTCTCATTGTATGGTTAGGATTTATCAGTCCCTTAAAATATGATTATCTCATGACCTGGGGTTCTAACTCAAAGTAATTTGCCTCATGTCCAGTGTGAGAGATATAGATATTTAAGCAACAGGGAACAATCTTACTCACATGGTTGTGTGCACACTAGTAGGACTGCTTGCACTAGGACCATACAGGAACTCCTAAAACCTTCACATTCTGGCAAACACAGTGTCTGCATAATACAGATCTGTCAGGAGTAACTTAAATGTGGTTCAGAGACAACTCTTTCAGCACTCAGTTGGCCCATACTCACACCAGACTAGGTGGAGGCGTGGGTAAGGGAAAGGCATGCAAGGTTCTTAAATAGATAAACAAAAGACAGAAGCAAAAGGTTGGTACAGGGAGAAAGTGTACTCACCCATCAGAGTTAAAACTCAGCTCACCTTCAATTGCAGATGTTTGAGCCTTCTCAGGTCCCTGGTAATGTCTGGCTGGTGGTTTTCACAGAAGCAGCAGGCCAAAAGAGCCTCAGGTGCAAAGTTAGGCTTAATTTTAGCCTTGAAGAACATGATAGACACACCTCCATGCTAAGGAAGCTCTGCAGAAGAATCCAGGCAGAGACGAGTCAATAGAGGTCTTCATTATGCTGAAGTTGGCTTCAGCTTATATTCATTGTCAAACTGGCCAATGAGCAGCATTCCATTGCTAACTGCAGCCAATAAATTGACAAAGTCTGAAATACCAAGCCAGCAGAGTTTATTTCCTTCGCATGGTGTTTGGGTAGAGAAACCCCTGCTACGCACCTAGAATGCACTGTGGGTGCTGTGCTTCTGAACCACCATGCGGGTACCCTTTGCAAGGACTTTCTCTTCCCCTCAGAGTGGATCTGGAGAGAAAGGTAGCAATAGAGAGAAAGAAGTTGAGGAGGGCACAGCCCTTATGGTTTATCTGTGGTAATAGTTACATTGAACTCACTCCTTTGTACTAAAAAAGCATTCATCTACAAATAATACTTTGATCACAAACACAGCTTGAAAGACATTATTAAAAATACTGCACATAATATTCACTATGACCTGCATAAATTAAGAAAAAGGACCAATCACATTCATTTGGGAGTGGACAGATGGTGACACCGTTTGGTGTAGCTAATGCACCTCAAAATATATGCAGTGTTGCCAACAACCAGGACATGGCTAAAGGAGCCAAAGAGGGTTAATCTGTCAAGACTACAGAGTGGGGAGACAATCTTATGGTCGTTCTATTCCTAGTTTACAACAAATACACTCTTATGGAGTTAAAAGGCCTCCTCAAACTAAGCCAAAAGGAAACAAAGAATGAAATGGCAGGGATGGATAGGAGCACAGAGAGACACTTTCGTCCTCATCCTGAAGCCAACATACATGGAATGATTTACGTAGGGGCCTTTCTTTTATCTGGTGTGCTTTTGAAATTCAAAATAAATTTTAGACACATATTGAGGATCAATGCAAGCATTGCAAAGAGTGTGATTATGCTTGGAGTGAGCGGGGTAATAATTCCTTGTTAGGTGTTTATAACATACAAATAATATAATCAGCTTTTTCTGGGGTGCTATGTTGACAAAAGAATTTGATTCTGAAATTTAAACCTCTGTTACAAACCATTATATTTGAAAAACATAACGCAATAGTCCTAATGCCAACCTGAGTTGTTCACCTTTACTGTTCAAGCCCACTCATAATCTTACATCAATCTCCTTCTTTCTTTTTTACTTTCTGATCAATAAATGGAATAATTGGTTTGGCCTCTCATCGATAACAGAGTGTGTGAAATGAGAGAGGTGCTGCCTTGTCTACTTTGATTGTGCATCATAGTACACACTGAAAGGGTGTCTTACATGAATGGTAGAAACAGATGTATGCAAGTGTACTAAGTTCACTATGATAACACAAACAACAAAAGAACAGCTAAGACAACAGCAAGCTATTTTAGTTGCTGGATTTGCCCTTTATAGGTATGAAAGCAACCTGAATATCCTAATAAATCATACCTCTCTTGCAGTTTATAAAATGCATACTCAAGTTTAGTCATTTACCACCAACACTTCTCCAGACTAGGTTGAAATGCATCTGCCATTCTTTGTTGTCTCGCACATCGAGGTGGTGATCTAGCATGTTTTCATAAGGTTTGACAGAACATTGTGGTGAAACTGCCTGAAGGTATACCAAGTGATTTAGAAGTGACAGGATTCCATGGATCAGCATGCCATTTCCACTTCCTGTTTCTTTAGTTAATGAAATGCAGAAGGAATGATAAATTAGACAGAAATTGTATTTTTTAATTTCTTCATCTACTCCTCACAGTGTCTCCTTCAGGCATTCCTCCTATGGTGTTAGATGAAATACAGGTTTTATGGCATTCACAAAATTTCAAAACTGTAGTGACTTAGAACGGAACCTTTCTGGTTCCCCGTGGACTCCGTTCAGTGTGTGATTTAATCGCTAGAACAGAATATATGAAAGCCTGATTTAGAATGTTGGGGTCCACAGGTACATGCAGATAAATAAAGACATGTGATTAACAGCTCTCTGTGTTGCCTAGCCTTTCAGCAAATACCAGGCTGGGGAAGACGCTACACCTTGTGACGAGATAGGGGATAAGGAACCCGAAGAAGAAAGTGCTCCCCTGGAGAGTTTGTCTTGGTCCAAGCAAACTGCTTGTGTGTGCCTTGTGTGCCTTTGTTGAATTGCTGAGTCTGTGGTTAGCATATGTGGTGTCAAACTGCAACTACAACCGATGTGAAGCAAGTGAAAGAAAAGAGAACATCACAGAAAAGTCTACAAATTGTTGGTCACAGAAACTATGACCAAGATCTTACAAAAAGGTACCAGGCTGCCCCACAAAATAAAGGTATATAATATAGAGAGCGTTAACTCTGAAGGTGGATTCAACCAGGTTTACAAAATGCATTTAAAGACAATTATCAGATCCCAAAACGTGCTACAAGGCAGTGATCAAGCAGGTGTAAAGCTATACAAACTGAAGTATAAAAAGAATAAAGTAAAAGACTTACCAAGCCCCCTAAAGAGAGCTGTTACATCACGGCTGATGATGGCCCCAAGAGCAGAATACAGAGTAGTGCTAAAGGAACATTTCATATCCATAGCGGCCAGAAACGTGGCAGAAGGCCATTTGGCCAATGGAGCCCATCAATGATGACCCTGGTGCTGGCCCATCGCAGGCATAATGGAATGGATTTAGATTTCCAATCAGAGAAGCCGGGTAAAGCTCCAATCCTGATTTCAGTAAGTCCCACACTGGTCTACAATGCTGCTGCCTTCTTCAAACCACAACCAACAATTAAAACTACCAAACAGCAAAACATTGGCAATAGATGGACTGCCTGGATAGAGACATTTGAAGATTTCATTGATGCACTTGAAGAGATGAATAACTGGAAGAGTATCAAATATCTCAAATGTCTTGCTGGTAATGGTGTGAAAGAATTCATAAAGAAAATGCAATGACCTGCTGAAGAAGTCACGTACCATCAGATTAAGAATACGTTGAACCTCAAATTTAATCTAGTACCAAATGTTGCTGTGAACGATATATTTTCAGTCAAGTAATTTGAAGCAAAAGACTGAAGAACACAAAGTTATGTCTACACGCAAAAATAAGTTGTGTTTCTGTTAGACATGACATCGTTGGCATGGCCTCCCCTGTCTTTTTTGCCTCTGCTTCCCATGTTTTGACTGTGTGCTGGACTCTGTTTTTGCTGTTTTTGGTACTCTGGGCACTTTACCACTGCTGACCAGTGCTAAAGTGCAAGTGCTCCTGTGTAAAATGTGTGGGTAATTGGCTTTTCCATGATCAGCATATTTGATTTACTAGTAAGCCCTTAGTAAAATGCACTAGAGGTGTCCAGGGCCTGTAAATCAAATGTTATTAGTGGGCCTGCAGCACTGGTTGTGACACCCACATTAGTAGCCCTGTAAACATGGCTCAGGCCTGACACTGCAGTGTCTGTGTGTGCAGTTTTAACCTGCCAATTTGACCTGGCAAGTGTCCCCACTTGACAGGCCTAAGCCTTCCCTTTTTATACATGTAAGGCAACCCTACGGTAGGCCCTAGGTAGCCCCATGGGCAGGGTACATTGTATGTTAAAGGGGCACATGTACTGATCTGTCTTACATGTCCTACCAGTGGAATACTGCTAAATTAGGTTTTCACTGTTACAAGGCCTATCTCTCTTATAGGTTAACATGGGGGCTGTCTTGAAATAATTTTAAAGTATAGTCTCCCTTTGAGAGCAGATGGAAATTTGTGGTTTGGTGTCTCTGAACTCACAATTAAAAAAAAAAACATATTTTGGTAAAGTTGGTTTTTAAACTGTTAGTTTGAAAATTCCACTATTAGAAAGTGACTCTGTCTGTTTGTGGATTCCCTGTCTTGGTCAGACTGACAGTTGGACTGTTTGTGAATCTCCTCTTGACAGTGACACAAAGGGAGCTTGGGTTTAGCCTGCATATCCTGATGAGCCATCTGAGCTGGAGTGGAGGGAGGAGTGGTCACTTACACCTGAATGGGCTGTGCCTGCCCTCACACAATGCAGTCTCCAACCTACAGTGATTAGGTGTACACTACTGTTTTCAGTGCAGGCCATTACGTGACCACATACTACTTGTTTTTTTTCTTCTCTTTTTGGACTTTACCCTACTTCCATATATTTGGTGATCTTTTAGTTGATTCTTGATCTTCTAATTGGGAACAATTGTTTCTGCCATGGAACTTTGCACTTTTGATTTACCATCATTTCTCATTCTGGAGATGCACCAGCTGGAGCTGTTTTTTAGCCCCTTAGCTGCTGGGCCGTTTACCCCCTAGTGCTGAGCCCTTTTTTGGCTATTTGGGGTAGTTCGCTCTTAGGCCTTCATAACTTTTTGTCCACATAAGCAATCCACGCCAAATTTGCGTCCTTTTTTTCCAACATCCTAGGGATTCTAATGGTTCCCAGAGTTTGTGGTTTCCCCTGGAGGAGACCAAGAAAATAGCCAAAATACAGTGAACATTTCGTTTTTTCCAAAAAAATGGGAAAAAAGGGCTGCCGATGAAGGCTTGTGGTTTTTTCCCTGAAAATGCCATCAACAAAGGGTTTCTGGTGCTGAAATCACTATCTTCCCACCTTTCAGGAACGGGCAGACTTGAATCAGAAAACCACATTTTCCAACACAAATTTGGCATTTTACTGGGACATACCCCATTTTTACTATTTTTGGTGCTTTCAACCTCCTTCCAGTTAGTGACAGGAATGGGTGTGAAACCAATGCTGGATCCCGGAAAGCTAAACGTTTCTGAAAACTAGATAAAATTCTGAATTCAGCAAGGGGTCATTTGTGTAGACCCTACAAGGTTTTCCTACAGAAAATAACAGCTGAAATAAAAAAATATTGAAATTGAACTGAAAACAACAGCCATTTTTCTTTATGTTTTACTCTGTAACTTTTTCCTGCGATGTCAGATTTCTGAAAGCAATATACCGTTTTGTCTGCTGGACTCTTCTGGTTGCGGGGATATAAAGGGCTTGTAGGTTCATCAAGAACCCTAGGTACCCAGAGCCAATAAATGAGCTGCACCCTGCAGTTGGTTTTCATTCTATACTGGGTATACAGCAATTCATTTGCTGAAATATGAAGAGTGAAAAAGAGGTATCAAGAAAACCTTTGCATTTCCAAAATGGGATCAAGATAAGGTTTTGAGGAGCAGTGGTTATTTGCACATCTCTGAATTCCGAGGTGCCCATACTAGCATGTGAATTGCAGGGCATTTCTCAAATAGATGTCTTGTTTACACACTCTCTTATATTTGGAAGGAAAAAATGTAGAGAAAGATAAGGGGCAATAACACTTGTTTTGCTATTCTATGTTCCCCCAAGTCTCCCGATAAAAATGATACCTCACTTGTGTGGGTAGGCCTAGTGCCCGTGACAGGAAAAGCCCCAAAACACAACATGGACACATCCCATTTTTTCATAGAAAACACAGCTGTTTTTTCCAAAGTGCCTACCTGTAGATTTTGGCCTCTAGCTCAGCCGGCACATAGTGAAACCTACCAAACCTGTGCATTTTTTAAAACTAGAGACCTAGGGGAATCTAAGATGGGGTGACTCGTGGGGCTCTGACCAGGTTCTGTTACCCAGAATCCTTTGCAAATCTCAAAAAGTGGCTAAAAAAACAAGTTTTCCTCACATTTCGGTGACAGAAAGTTATGGAATCTGAGAGGAGCCACAAATTTCCTTCCACCCAGCGTTTCCCCAAGTCTCCCGATAAAAATGATACCTCACTTGTGTGGGTAGGCCTAGCGCCCGCGACAGGAAATGCTTCAAAACACAACGTGGACACATCCCATTTTTTGACAAAATACAGAGCTGTTTTTTGCAAAGTGTCTACATGTAGATTTTGGCCTCTAGCTCAGCCGGCACATAGGGAAACCTACCAAACCTGTGCATTTTTGAAAACTAGAGACCTAAGCAAATCCAAGATGGGGTGACTCGTGGGGCTCTGACCAGGTTCTGTTACCCAGAATCCTTTGTAAACCTCAAAAAGTGGCCAAAAAAACAGGTTTTCCTCATATTTCGGTGACAGAAATTTCTGGAATCTCAGAGGAGCCACAAATTTCCTTCCACCCAGCGTTTCCCCAAGTCTCCCGATAAAAATGATACCTCACTTGTGTGGGTAGGCCTAGCGCCCGCGACAGGAAATGCCCCAAAACGCAACGTGGACACATCAAATATTTTGAAAGAAAACAGAGGTGTTTTTTGCAAAGTGCCTACCTGTAGATTTTGGCCTCTAGCTCAGCCGGCACCTAGGGAAACCTACCAAACCTGTGCATTTTTGAAAACTAGAGACCTAGGGGAATCCAAGATGGGGTGACTTGCGGGGCTCTGACCAGGTTCTATTACCCAGAATCCTTTGCAAACCTCAAAAAGTGGCTAAAAAAACAAGTTTCCTCACATTTCGGTGACAGAAAGTTCTGGAATCTGAGAGGAGCCACAAATTTCCTTCCACCCAGCGTCCCCCCAAGTCTCCCGATAAAAATGATACCTCACTTGTGTGGGTAGGCCTAGCGCCCGCGACAGGAAATGCCCCAAAACGCAACGTGGACACATCAAATATTTTGAAAGAAAACAGAGGTGTTTTTTGCAAAGTGCCTACCTGTAGATTTTGGCCTCTAGCTCAGCCGGCACCTAGGGAAACCTACCAAACCTGTGCATTTTTGAAAACTAGAGACCTAGGGGAATCCAAGATGGGGTGACTTGTGGGGCTCTGACCAGGTTCTGTTACCCAGAATCCTTAGCAAACCTCAAAAAGTGGCTAAAAAAACAGGTTTTCTTCACATTTCGGTGACAGAAAGTTCAGGAATCTGAGAGGAGCCACAAATTTCCTTCCACCCAGCGTCCCCCCAAGTCTCCCGATAAAAATGATACCTCACTTGTGTGGGTAGGCCTAGCGCCCGCGACAGGAAATGCCCCAAAACGCAACGTGGACACATCAAATATTTTGAAAGAAAACAGAGGTGTTTTTTGCAAAGTGCCTACCTGTAGATTTTGGCCTCTAGTTCAGCCGGCACCTAGGGAAACCTACCAAACCTGTGTATTTTTTTAAACTAGAGACCTAGGGGAATCCAAGATGGGATGACTTGCGGGGCTCTGACCAGGTTCTGTTACCCAGAATCCTTTGCAAACCTCAAAAAGTGGCAAAAAAAACAGGTTTTCCTCACATTTCGGTGACAGAAAGTTCTGGAATCTGAGAAGAGCCACAAATTTCCTTCCACCCAGCATCCCCCCAAGTCTCCCGATAAAAATGATACCTCACTTGTGTGGGTAGGCCTAGCGCCCGCGACAGGAAATGCCCCAAAACGCAACGTGGACACATCAAATATTTTGAAAGAAAACAGAGGTGTTTTTTGCAAAGTGCCTACCTGTAGATTTTGGCCTCTAGCTCAGCCGGCACCTAGGGAAACCTACCAAACCTGTGCATTTTGAAAACTAGAGACCTAGGGGAATCCAAGATGGGGTGACTTGCGGGGCTCTGACCAGGTTCTGTTACCCAGAATCCTTAGCAAACCTCAAAAAGTGGCAAAAAAAACAGGTTTTCCTCACATTTCGGTGACAGAAAGTTCAGGAATCTGAGAGGAGCCACAAATTTCCTTCCACCCAGCGTCCCCCCAAGTCTCCCGATAAAAATGATACCTCACTTGTGTGGGTAGGCCTAGCGCCCGCGACAGGAAATGCCCCAAAACGCAACGTGGACACATCAAATATTTTGAAAGAAAACAGAGGTGTTTTTTGCAAAGTGCCTACCTGTAGATTTTGGCCTCTAGCTCAGCCGGCACCTAGGGAAACCTACCAAACCTGTGAATTTTTGAAAAGTAGAGACCTAGGGGAATCCAAGATGGGGTGACTTGCGGGGCTCTGACCAGGTTCTATTACCCAGAATCCTTTGCAAACCTCAAAAAGTGGCTAAAAAAACAAGTTTCCTCACATTTCGGTGACAGAAAGTTCTGGAATCTGAGAGGAGCCACAAATTTCCTTCCACCCAGCGTCCCCCCAAGTCTCCCGATAAAAATGATACCTCACTTGTGTGGGTAGGCCTAGCGCCCGCGACAGGAAATGCCCCAAAACGCAACGTGGACACATCAAATATTTTGAAAGAAAACAGAGGTGTTTTTTGCAAAGTGCCTACCTGTAGATTTTGGCCCCCAGCTCAGCCGGCACCTAGGGAAACCTACCAAACCTGTGCATTTTTGAAAAGTAGAGACCTAGGGGAATCCAAGATGGGGTGACTTGCGGGGCTCTGACCAGGTTCTATTACCCAGAATCCTTTGCAAACCTCAAAAAGTGGCTAAAAAAACAAGTTTCCTCACATTTCGGTGACAGAAAGTTCTGGAATCTGAGAGGAGCCACACATTTCCTTCCACCCAGCATTCCCCCAAGTCTCCCGATAAAAATGATACCTCACTTGTGTGGGTAGGCCTAGCGCCGCGACAGGAAATGCCCCAAAACGCAACGTGGACACATCAAATATTTTGAAAGAAAACAGAGGTGTTTTTTGCAAAGTGCCTACCTGTAGATTTTGGCCTCTAGCTCAGCCGGCACCTAGGGAAACCTACCAAACCTGTGCATTTTTGAAAACTAGAGACCTAGGGGAATCCAAGATGGGGTGACTTGTGGGACTCTGACCAGGTTCTGTTACCCAGAATCCTTAGCAAACCTCAAAAAGTGGCTAAAAAAACAGGTTTTCTTCACATTTCGGTGACAGAAAGTTCAGGAATCTGAGAGGAGCCACAAATTTCCTTCCACCCAGCGTCCCCCCAAGTCTCCCGATAAAAATGATACCTCACTTGTGTGGGTAGGCCTAGCGCCCGCGACAGGAAATGCCCCAAAACGCAACGTGGACACATCAAATATTTTGAAAGAAAACAGAGGTGTTTTTTGCAAAGTGCCTACCTGTAGATTTTGGCCTCTAGCTCAGCCGGCACCTAGGGAAACCTACCAAACCTGTGTATTTTTTTAAACTAGAGACCTAGGGGAATCCAAGATGGGGTGACTTGCGGGGCTCTGACCAGGTTCTGTTACCCAGAATCCTTTGCAAACCTCAAAAAGTGGCAAAAAAAACAGGTTTTCCTCACATTTCGGTGACAGAAAGTTCTGGAATCTGAGAAGAGCCACAAATTTCCTTCCACCCAGCATCCCCCCAAGTCTCCCGATAAAAATGATACCTCACTTGTGTGGGTAGGCCTAGCGCCCGCGACAGGAAATGCCCCAAAACGCAACGTGGACACATCAAATATTTTGAAAGAAAACAGAGGTGTTTTTTGCAAAGTGCCTACCTGTAGATTTTGGCCTCTAGCTCAGCCAGCACCTAGGGAAACCTACCAAACCTGTGCATTTTGAAAACTAGAGACCTAGCGGAATCCAAGATGGGGTGACTTGCGGGGCTCTGACCAGGTTCTGTTACCCAGAATCCTTAGCAAACCTCAAAAAGTGGCAAAAAAAACAGGTTTTCCTCACATTTCGGTGACAGAAAGTTCAGGAATCTTAGAGGAGCCACAAATTTCCTTCCACCCAGCGTCCCCCCAAGTCTCTCGATAAAAATGATACCTCACTTGTGTGGGTAGGCCTAGCGCCCGCGACAGGAAATGCCCCAAAACGCAACGTGGACACATCAAATATTTTGAAAGAAAACAGAGGTGTTTTTTGCAAAGTGCCTACCTGTAGATTTTGGCCTCTAGCTCAGCCGGCACCTAGGGAAACCTACCAAACCTGTGCATTTTTGAAAACTAGAGACCTAGGGGAATCCAAGATGGGGTGACTTGTGGGGCTCTGACCAGGTTCTGTTACCCAGAATCCTTAGCAAACCTCAAAAAGTGGCTAAAAAAACAGGTTTTCTTCACATTTCGGTGACAGAAAGTTCAGGAATCTGAGAGGAGCCACAAATTTCCTTCCACCCAGCGTCCCCCCAAGTCTCCCGATAAAAATGATACCTCACTTGTGAGGGTAGGCCTAGCGCCCGCGACAGGAAATGCCCCAAAACGCAACGTGGACACATCAAATATTTTGAAAGAAAACAGAGGTGTTTTTTGCAAAGTGCCTACCTGTAGATTTTGGCCTCTAGCTCAGCCGGCACCTAGGGAAACCTACCAAACCTGTGTATTTTTTTAAACTAGAGACCTAGGGGAATCCAAGATGGGGTGACTTGCGGGGCTCTGACCAGGTTCTGTTACCCAGAATCCTTTGCAAACCTCAAAAAGTGGCAAAAAAAACTGGTTTTCCTCACATTTCGGTGACAGAAAGTTCTGGAATCTGAGAAGAGCCACAAATTTCCTTCCACCCAGCATCCCCCCAAGTCTCCCGATAAAAATGATACCTCACTTGTGTGGGTAGGCCTAGCGCCCGCGACAGGAAATGCCCCAAAACGCAACGTGGACACATCAAATATTTTGAAAGAAAACAGAGGTGTTTTTTGCAAAGTGCCTACCTGTAGATTTTGGCCTCTAGCTCAGCCGGCACTTAGGGAAACCTACCAAACCTGTGCATTTTGAAAACTAGAGACCTAGGGGAATCCAAGATGGGGTGACTTGCGGGGCTCTGACCAGGTTCTGTTACCCAGAATCCTTAGCAAACCTCAAAAAGTGGCAAAAAAAACAGGTTTTCCTCACATTTCGGTGACAGAAAGTTCAGGAATCTGAGAGGAGCCACAAATTTCCTTCCACCCAGCGTCCCCCCAAGTCTCCCGATAAAAATGATACCTCACTTGTGTGGGTAGGCCTAGCGCCCGCGACAGGAAATGCCCCAAAACGCAACGTGGACAAATCAAATATTTTGAAAGAAAACAGAGGTGTTTTTTGCAAAGTGCCTACCTGTAGATTTTGGCCTCTAGCTCAGCCGGCACCTAGGGAAACCTACCAAACCTGTGCATTTTTGAAAACTAGAGACCTAGGGGAATCCAAGATGGGGTGACTTGTGGGGCTCTGACCAGGTTCTGTTACCCAGAATCCTTAGCAAACCTCAAAAAGTGGCTAAAAAAACAGGTTTTCTTCACATTTCGGTGACAGAAAGTTCAGGAATCTGAGAGGAGCCACAAATTTCCTTCCATCCAGCGTCCCCCCAAGTCTCCCGATAAAAATGATACCTCACTTGTGTGGGTAGGCCTAGCGCCCGCGACAGGAAATGCCCCAAAACGCAACGTGGACACATCAAATATTTTGAAAGAAAACAGAGGTGTTTTTTGCAAAGTGCCTACCTGTAGATTTTGGCCTCTAGCTCAGCCGGCACCTAGGGAAACCTACCAAACCTGTGTATTTTTTTAAACTAGAGACCTAGGGGAATCCAAGATGGGGTGACTTGCGGGGCTCTGACCAGGTTCTGTTACCCAGAATCCTTTGCAAACCTAAAAAAGTGGCAAAAAAAACATTTTTTCCTCACATTTCGGTGACAGAAAGTTCTGGAATCTGAGAAGAGCCACAAATTTCCTTCCACCCAGCATCCCCCCAAGTCTCCCGATAAAAATGATACCTCACTTGTGTGGGTAGGCCTAGCGCCCGCAACAGGAAATGCCCCAAAACGCAACGTGGACACATCAAATATTTTGAAAGAAAACAGAGGTGTTTTTTGCAAAGTGCCTACCTGTAGATTTTGGCCTCTAGCTCAGCCGGCACCTAGGGAAACCTACCAAACCTGTGCATTTTGAAAACTAGATACCTAGGGGAATCCAAGATGGGGTGACTTGCGGGGCTCTGACCAGGTTCTGTTACCCAGAATCCTTAGCAAACCTCAAAAAGTGGCAAAAAAAACAGGTTTTCCTCACATTTCGGTGACAGAAAGTTCAGGAATCTGAGAGGAGCCACAAATTTCCTTCCACCCAGCGTCCCCCCAAGTCTCCCGATAAAAATGATACCTCACTTGTGTGGGTAGGCCTAGCGCCCGCGACAGGAAATGCCCCAAAACGCAACGTGGACACATCAAATATTTTGAAAGAAAACAGAGGTGTTTTTTGCAAAGTGCCTACCTGTAGATTTTGGCCTCTAGCTCAGCCGGCACCTAGGGAAACCTACCAAACCTGTGCATTTTTGAAAACTAGAGACCTAGGGGAATCCAAGATGGGGTGACTTGCGGGGCTCTGACCAGGTTCTATTACCCAGAATCCTTTGCAAACCTCAAAAAGTGGCTAAAAAAACAAGTTTCCTCACATTTCGGTGACAGAAAGTTCTGGAATCTGAGAGGAGCCACAAATTTCCTTCCACCCAGCGTCCCCCCAAGTCTCCCGATAAAAATGATACCTCACTTGTGTGGGTAGGCCTAGCGCCCGCGACAGGAAATGCCCCAAAACGCAACGTGGACACATCAAATATTTTGAAAGAAAACAGAGGTGTTTTTTGCAAAGTGCCTACCTGTAGATTTTGGCCTCTAGTTCAGCCGGCACCTAGGGAAACCTACCAAACCTGTGTATGTTTTTAAACTAGAGACCTAGGGGAATCCAAGATGGGGTGACTTGCGGGGCTCTGACCAGGTTCTGTTACCCAGAATCCTTTGCAAACCTAAAAAAGTGGCAAAAAAAACAAGTTTCCTCACATTTCGGTGACAGAAAGTTCTGGAATCTGAGAGGAGCCACAAATTTCCTTCCACCCAGCATTCCCCCAAGTCTCCCGATAAAAATGATACCTCACTTGTGTGGGTAGGCCTAGCGCCCGCGACAGGAAATGCCCCAAAACGCAACGTGGACACATCAAATATTTTGAAAGAAAACAGAGGTGTTTTTTGCAAAGTGCCTACCTGTAGATTTTGGCCTCTAGCTCAGCCGGCACCTAGGGAAACCTACCAAACCTGTGCATTTTTGAAAACTAGAGACCTAGGGGAATCCAAGATGGGGTGACTTGTGGGGCTCTGACCAGGTTCTGTTACCCAGAATCCTTAGCAAACCTCAAAAAGTGGCTAAAAAAACAGGTTTTCTTCACATTTCGGTGACAGAAAGTTCAGGAATCTGAGAGGAGCCACAAATTTCCTTCCACCCAGCGTCCCCCCAAGTCTCCCGATAAAAATGATACCTCACTTGTGTGGGTAGGCCTAGCGCCCGCGACAGGAAATGCCCCAAAACGCAACGTGGACACATCAAATATTTTGAAAGAAAACAGAGGTGTTTTTTGCAAAGTGCCTACCTGTAGATTTTGGCCTCTAGCTCAGCCGGCACCTAGGGAAACCTACCAAACCTGTGTATTTTTTTAAACTAGAGACCTAGGGGAATCCAAGATGGGGTGACTTGCGGGGCTCTGACCAGGTTCTGTTACCCAGAATCCTTTGCAAACCTCAAAAAGTGGCAAAAAAAACAGGTTTTCCTCACATTTCGGTGACAGAAAGTTCTGGAATCTGAGAAGAGCCACAAATTTCCTTCCACCCAGCATCCCCCCAAGTCTCCCGATAAAAATGATACCTCACTTGTGTGGGTAGGCCTAGCGCCCGCGACAGGAAATGCCCCAAAACGCAACGTGGACACATCAAATATTTTGAAAGAAAACAGAGGTGTTTTTTGCAAAGTGCCTACCTGTAGATTTTGGCCTCTAGCTCAGCCGGCACCTAGGGAAACCTACCAAACCTGTGCATTTTGAAAACTAGAGACCTAGGGGAATCCAAGATGGGGTGACTTGCGGGGCTCTGACCAGGTTCTGTTACCCAGAATCCTTAGCAAACCTCAAAAAGTGGCAAAAAAAACAGGTTTTCCTCACATTTCGGTGACAGAAAGTTCAGGAATCTGAGAGGAGCCACAAATTTCCTTCCACCCAGCATCCCCCCAAGTCTCCCGATAAAAATGATACCTCACTTGTGTGGGTAGGCCTAGCGCCCGCGACAGGAAATGCCCCAAAACGCAACGTGGACACATCCAATATTTTGAAAGAAAACAGAGGTGTTTTTTGCAAAGTGCCTACCTGTAGATTTTGGCCTCTAGCTCAGCCGGCATCTAGGGAAACCTACCAAACCTGTGCATTTTTGAAAAGTAGAGACCTAGGGGAATCCAAGATGGGGTGACTTGCGGGGCTCTGACCAGGTTCTATTACCCAGAATCCTTTGCAAACCTCAAAAAGTGGCTAAAAAAACAAGTTTCCTCACATTTCGGTGACAGAAAGTTCTGGAATCTGAAAGGAGCCACAAATTTCCTTCCACCCAGCATCCCCCCAAGTCGCCCGATAAGAATGATACCTCACTTGTGTGGGTAGGCCTAGCGCCCGCGACAGGAAATGCCCCAAAACGCAACGTGGACACATCAAATATTTTGAAAGAAAACAGAGGTGTTTTTTGCAAAGTGTCTACCTGTAGATTTGGCCTCTAGCTCAGCCGGCACCTAGGGAAACCTACCAAACCTGTGCATTTTTGAAAACTAGAGACCTAGGGGAATCCAAGATGGGGTGACTTGCGGGGCTCTGACCAGGTTCTGTTACCCAGAATCCTTTGCAAACCTCAAAAAGTGGCAAAAAAAACAGGTTTTCCTCACATTTCGGTGACAGAAAGTTCTGGAATCTGAGAGGAGCCACAAATTTCCTTCCACCCAGCATCCCCCCAAGTCTCCCGATAAAAATGATACCTCACTTGTGTGGGTAGGCCTAGCGCCCGCGACAGGAAATGCCCCAAAACGCAACGTGGACACATCAAATATTTTGAAAGAAAACAGAGGTGTTTTTTGCAAAGTGCCTACCTGTAGATTTTGGCCTCTAGCTCAGCCGGTACCTAGGGAAACCTACCAAACCAGTGCATTTTTGAAAACTAGAGACCTAGGGGAATCCAAGATGGGGTGACTTGCGGGGCTCTGACCAGGTTCTGTTACCCAGAATCCTTTGCAAACCTCAAAAAGTGGCAAAAAAAAACAGGTTTTCCTCACATTTCGGTGACAGAAAGTTCTGGAATCTGAGAGGAGCCACAAATTTCCTTTCACCCAGCATCCCCCCAAGTCTCCCGATAAAAATGATACCTCACTTGTGTGGGTAGGCCTAGCGCCCGCGACAGGAATTGATCACACAAGGGTCAATGGTAGTCCTTGCTTGAGGTCTACTGTCAACTCTGGAGTGATTCATTCCTGAAGCAGGCACTAGGTGCAGGCACACAAGCGGGTTGTGTTTTTATCAGGACAAGTGGGGAAACACTGGGTGGTAGGAATTTTGAGGATCCCTGCAGATCCCTGGACTTCTGCTCATTGGAATGCAAGGAAAATGTGTTTTTTAAGCACATTATGTAATTTCAAGGGGATTCTGGGTGAAGGAAAACTGGTGAGAGCCATGCAAGTCCTGCACCCTTGGACTCCCCTGGTACTAGTTTGTTAAAGTTAACCCACCACTCACACTGGTTGGTTTTAGCACCTCCAGAAATTATGGTTTCAAAGCATGATTACTTATCAAAGTATCTGAATATTGAAACCAAGCCTTCTGAAGGTGGGCCATAAAGCCGCGTCCAGGCACCAACCTCTTTATGGTCTATTCATATGCCATTCACGCACAACAAACAACCCTTTCATATCGCCAGCCACGGGCCCAATCCAACCAATCACTCCACTCACATTAACTTACCGCTGCCAGACAAGGGCCCATCACATTCAGACGCCACAGAATGGAATAAGTTTGACTACATTTTACCACCTGTCAAGTAACTGCCTCCTTCTTCCTTAACATTACCAAATGCATGCAGAACGAATCTTTACTAATGACTCCTGTGACAGCCACCTGAGGCTCAGGAAGACATGTTTTTCATGCGCCTTTAACGCACTCTCTGTGCTAAATCCAACTCCTTCCAGTTTGTGGATGCAAGTTGGGGGTGTCCGAGTATGCCGTACAAAGCGATTCCTCGAACTGAGTGAGCATATCTACTTTTGAAACTAAGGGAGACATGCTGGGGATTTCTCATGCTGTTACCTAAAGAGAAGGTCATAGGCTACCTGCCTCCTTCTTCCTTAACATTACCAAATGCATGCGTAACAAACCTTTACTAATGACTCCTGTGACAGCCACCTGAGGCTCAGAAAGACATGTTTTTCATGCGCCTTTAACGCACTCTCTGTGCTAAATCCAACTCCTTCCAGTTTGTGGATGCAAGTTGGGGGTGTCCGAGTATGCCGTACAAAGCGATTCCTCGAACTGAGTGAGCATATCTACCTTTGAAACTAAGGGAGACATGCTGGGGATTTCTCATGATGTTCCCTAAAGAGAAGGTCATAGGCTATGGAAAAGGGTAGTGTTTGGTACATAGGGGAGTCCATGAGAACGTAGCATACTGTATGTCCCAGCCAACATTATGTGCAGTGATGTGACTATAATGCACTTATACAGCAAACTGAACATCTACTAAGTTCTGATGGAGGATGAAGATGAAAAGCAGGTCAAACACTGACCTATACAAGTCATTCTCCTTCAGTGCTGGGATGGCACCAATGGGTTTGAATCCATAGGTGTACATGATGTACATCTGTACTACCTTTACTATCTGCCTTCTACCTGTGCAATAACCGTGTGAAGGCACTCCTACATTAAGCTTTCCTTACCTATCCATGTCTCTGTTCTCATCAGAGTCCTGGCTAATCCTGTATAATAGCCAAGTGAACCTATACTAGTTTGTGGAAGCAAGTTGGGGGTTTCCAAGTATGCCCTACAAAGTGATTCCTCGAACTGAGAGAGCATATCTACAGTTGAAAGTAAGGTAGACATGCAGGTGAAGAAAGGGTACTCCGTGGCAATGTGGCATATGTTCTGTCCACTAGTATATGCAGTAGGGGGAAGAAAATGCATGTTAATTGAACAGAACACCGACCACGCCAAAAGGAAGTCCATGATGAAATAAAATTCTGTGGCTCCTTGCCTAACGAAGCAGTGGCCCATGGACGTTCGGTATCCATGCACTGCCACTGAAAGGATTACCCAACAGCAGCTCAACCTCAGTCGATTTCCCAGAACTTTGCTTTAGTATGATACAACGTAAAGCAAGTAGGGATACAGAGGCCTGGTTGTGATGGACACTGGGGACAGTAATACCAACTCTCCTGCCGCTTTCCATGCTTTGAGCACACTTTACAGCGACGACATGAACGATCCTTTTTGGGTGTTTTAGGTATGCGATCAGCAAAGTGTCGCTCCTGCAGCCTTGCCACATCCTCCAGAACATATGAGGTGGAGGCTGCTGCTTATTCTGTAACAGCAGTGAGGCTTTCAATTACAGACAACTGGAAGTCAAGGAAAGTCATGAGTCTTCCTGTTGTTGTCTGACGATAAACAACATACGCATTATATGTTGCCATCTGAATCAGGTGGGTAAACAGTTTCTTGTACCAAGTGCGAGTTTTACGACACGCATTGTATGGTTGAAGAACCTGGTCGTTCTTGTCCACTCCACCCATGTACTTATTGTAATCGAGTATACAGATGGGCTTGTGGACTTCGCCCATCTGACCCCAAACCGTGATGGGAGAAGTGCTCTCATCATGAATTGTAGTGAGCACGCATACATCACGCCTATCTAGGAACTTGACTGCGAGCAGTTCGTTAGAACGCAATGCAGTACTCTGTGATTTCTGGAGCTTCTTGCAAACAAGCTCCCGTGGGAATCCTTTGCGGTTACAACGAACTGTACCGCAGGCCACAGTGCCAGCTTTGTAGAGCTCACTGAACAGCTCTACTCCTGTATAGAAATTGTCCACATAAAGGTTATAACCTTTGTGAAGAAGTGGCTGGACAAGTTCCCATACAATCTTACCTGTGACCCCTAAAGCGGGAGGGCAACCTACAGGGTTTAGGGTAGAATCCTTCCCTGTATACACTCTCAGGCTGTACACATAGCCAGTAGAGCTCTCACACAGCATGTACAGCTTTATGCCATAGCGAGCTCTTTTCCTCGCAATGTACTGTCTGAAAAGCAGCCGTCCTTTGTACAGGATCAAGGACTCATCGACTGCTATATTCTTTCCAGGAGTATAGATCTCTGGAAACCTGGCAGACAAATGTTCCACGACAGGCCGAATTTTGAACAACCTGTCATGATCTGGATGGTCCTGGGGCAATGCAGCAGAATTGTCATTGAAATGCAGCATGCGCTGCAGTAGCAAAAAACATCTCTGCTCATGTATGGTGCGAAGATGGGAGTTACCCAAACCGTGCGAGTCGTCCAGTAGGACTGCAAGGTGGGTTTCTGTACTAACCCCATTTTGAGCGTAAGGCCCAAAAATATCTTCAACTCAGCCAGCGAAGTGGGAGTCCACTGGCGTGCCCTAGAACGGGGCCCTAGAGTGCCTCCGCACTCCCTCAGAAATTGGTCTGCACGCAAATTTGTTTGCTGCACAACTTTCTGAAGAAAGTCAACATCCAAAAACAGATAGATGTAGTCGACTGGCAAAAAGTTAGCTGTATCGACTTTACATCCAGCGTCACCAGTAAAAGGTGGAATTTGGGGCTGAACCAAACAGGGGGGCTGCCAAGAGAGCACTCTCTCTGTGCTTGCGGCAGCAAGCACGTGCTCTCTGGGTTCGGCTAACCCAATGTGGTCCCGCTGCCCAGAATGTGCTTGTGAAGGGACAGCATGGATGTCGTCATTGTCTCCTTCAGACTCACTGGAAGAGGTGTCGTCAGATGGGACTCCGCCGACTGAAAAATCACTCCCAGAATCTGCCCCATTGTCCTCTCCCTCAGATGCTGTCTCAGTGTCTGCTGTCTCAGTCTCTGAGCCTACATCAGAACTGTCCTCCATAACCCGAGCTAGGGCTTGATCAGTAGTCATCCAACGAGAGGCCATCTCTGCAACTGGCTAAACTGTCCCTCTAAATTACTAGCCTACGTAGAAGGCAGATAGTCACAAAATTGCTTGTGGGTATGTTTGTTGTGTACTACAGGAAATTTCGTCACCTTACCTTCGCTTCTTCTCCAATTCTGCAGATTCTCTGAAAACACTGAAAAAAACAAAAAAAGAATGTATTACTTCACCTTACCACACACCCTGTGCAACAGTCATTTTTGGTGCTCTGCCTCCCATTACCTCCTCTTCTAATTCCCTCAGTACTACCCAGCAAAAGTGCCACTCATATCTCCATAGTCCCCCTGGCATTACATTTGTTTTAAAGCGCAGGTAACGCTTGCCTTTACTAATCCACTCAGCTACTTTATGGCAACTGCCACTACAGAAAAGACATGCATGCATGCATGTATATATATATATATATATATATATATATATATATATATATATATATATATATTGTGTGAACAAGATTCTCACCCCACTCCACGAGGTTCAAATTGGCATCTTTTATTGCACGCAACAGCCACGTACGCGTTTCGACTCTCAAGGATTCTTGATCACAGTAAATGAGTCCCTCTTTTCTTTCATTGTTTATACTTGCAATAAACCATGTCAATTTGAACCTCGTGGAGTGCGGTGAGATTCTTGTTCACAAAAACTTTTCGAGGTTGCTCTCCTCCATCACTGAGCACCGGCAGTGGAGTGGGCTGCGCAACAATCTTTTTAACCAATTTGTGTTGCATATATATATATATATATATATATATACATATAATAATATATATATATATATATATATATGTTTAGAAACAAAGTGGTTGAAGGGTTGCTGGGCGGCACACTCCACTGCAAGTGCCTAGTGACAGAGAAGACCAATCTAGAAATTATCTAATGCCGAAAAATTGCACCGCACTCCACGTACAAATAAACGTGTATTTTATTACAGTCAATAACCACCAACGTGTTTCAACTCACCAAGGAGTCTTGATCACGGTCCTCGTGGAGTGCGGTGAAATTGTTCACCATTATAAAACAACACACACAAGAATAACAAGCATTTACAATGCAATGGGTCTCGCATCTGCTCGAATTAGAGCTATTAGCGTTATAAACTCCTAACCCAACTTTTCTTGCCACATAAATTGATAATTGAAAGTTAAACTCTTTCACATAAGAGAGCCGATTCACAGCGACACGGCCACCATGAGCATCAGGTGAAGAGTTACACAAAAGGAAAAGAAGTTCGCTCGCAGTTAAACGTAACAGCAAAAGTGCAATCAGCCATGTACCAGGGGCGATGGCCAAGGTGGTAACAAAACCTCCCCAAGGAGGGACAAAGGTAAATCATTTTCCAATGTAATCAAAGGATTTTTGAAGGGCAAGCCTGGCGAGTGGTAGTGATGGGCGTGAGGTGGGCGTTGTTAGAAGCCCAGATACACACCAACAAGTCAGAAAAGCAGCACATGGGCGCTGCAATGCTTGTCCTGAAAAAAAAAAAAAAATATATATATATATATATATATATATATATATCTATATATGTATATATATATATATATATATATATATATATATATATATATATGTGTGTGTATACATATATACACATATATATGAGAGAGAGAGAGAAAGAAAACAAGACACTCATGTCACAAACCTTTTTTTTTTTTATACATGTGTGCTTGCCCTTGGCAAAGCACACATGAATAAAAAAAAAATGGCCCCATTGATGGTCACCCTAAGGGCTGACCACCAACAATTTGTTTTTTTTTCCTCTTATTTACCCTGGGGGGGCGATCGGCCTCCCCAGGCAAAACTACATGTTTTTTTTTCTCCCCCTGGGGTCGGCCCGTGTTCCAAGGGCCGACCCCGCCATTTTGTTTTCATTTTATTTATTTTTTTTACTTTTTTTTTTATTGTGGGGGGCGCGATCGCCCCCCAAAACCGTGTAAATAAATAAATATTGCCCCCGGGGGGGCGGCCCTTTTATGAGGGGGCCGACCCCTCCAAAGAAGATCCCTGGTGCCTAGGGGCGTTTCCTGGCCATGGATCGCAGCCGCGCTGCGATCCACGGCCAGGAAACGGTGCCAGGGAGGCATCGATGGAAAGGGGAGAGCCTCCCCTTTCCATCGATGCCTCCCTGGCATCTGGGGAGGCCGTTTTGGCCTTTTTTCCCCACCGGAGAAAAAGAGAACGCTTACCTGCTTTCTTCCTTCTCCGGTGGGGAAAAACTGTGACGTCTGCGCGCCTCGCAGCGCGCTGACGTCATAAGGGGGCGGGAGGGGGGTGGGATGGAGACGCGGAAGCTCTTCCGCATCTCCTACGGTTAAAAAATAAATAAAAAATCCTCTGGTGCATTGCACCGGAGGATTTTTAACCCCCTCCCTGGTGTCGGCCACTGGTCGTGACCCGCACCAGGGAGGGAGTGTGGGCGGCGGCCAGTGGCCGACGCCCGCATCTAAAAGGTTAATTTGGGAAACTGGAAATATACACAGTTGCTCAACTGAGACAGTTCTGTAAGGATCTTGCCTGCCCCATTAATAGCTTCTCAAGGAAGGAGGAGCTGCAAAAGGCACTGGGGCCTGAGTGACAGCCAAGTTGGCTGGGGGGCATACTGAGGATGGGGAGGTGCAGAGTGTTAACAATGGTGTAGTGGATGTACCTTTTGTAGGAAAGTACCCTCTTTTTTAGCATGTTACCCCCATTTTCTGCCTGATATGAGTGAGTTTGACTGTGTTCACTGGGATCCCGCTAATCAGCACCCGAGTGATTATGCTCTCTCTCCACTACATTTTATCACTGCATACTAGTAAATCAGTATTTCACCCAAAATTGGCATACTGGTCCCCCCTTATAAGTCTCCAGTATATGGTACCTAGGTACCCAGGGAATTGGGTTCCCAGGGGATCCCTATGAGCTGCAGTATTTATTTTGCCACCCAAAGGAGCCCATGCAAAGGCTTCTACAGGATTTCCATTGCAGCCTGTGTTAAATGGTGCATGCACCCTTTCACTGCCATTTACACTGCACTTTTAAGTCACCCATATTACAGGCCTTCCAGCCCTGAAGGCTGGGTACAGAGTACCTGTATGAAGGCACCCCTGCACTAGAAGAGGTTCCTCCACAACCTCCAGGACCATTTTCCCAGATGTCGTGTTTGCAGGGCAGCCATTTTACACGTGCACTGGGAATAGGTCACTACCTATGTCCAGCTTGACAATGGTAACTCTGAATATGGCCACGTTTGGTATCAAACATTTTGGAATCATACCCCAATGCTTTTGCAAACATTGGTTGTATGTTTCCATGCATTCTGTAGGCTCCTTAGAGGACCCTCAGTACTGCCATTACAGCCTTCTGAGGTTTTTCAGGCTGTCCCAGCTGCTGCCACCTCAAGCAGCTCGAGCCCAGGAAGGCAGAACAAATAATTACCTTTGGGAGAGGGGTGTTACACCCACTTCTTTTGGAAACATGGGAGGGGAGACCCTAAATAGCACTGACAGGGGGATTGGTCAGCTATACAGTTAAGCACCTATCAGGGGAGGGCTCTGAGGTCCCCTGCTGGCACTGGCCACTCAGATGCTCACAGGGTGCCCTGCCAACTTGGAATCCAAGATGGCAAAACCCAGGGACCCTCTGGAGGAGTTCTGAGCACCACCCCTAGGGTGGTGATGGACAGGGGAGTGGTCATTCCCCTATCCTTTGTCCAGTTTCGCACCAGAGCAGGGGACAAAGGGTCCCTGAACCGGTGTAGACTCGCTTATGCAAGGAGGGCACCATTTGTGCCCTTCAAAGCATTTTCAGCGGCTGGGGGAGGCTACCCTTCCCAGGCCTGTAACACCAATTTCCAAAGGGGGAGGGTGTAACACCCTGCTCTCAGAGGAAATGCTTTGTTCTGCCTTTCTGGAACTGGGCTGCCCAGACCCCAGGAGGGCAGAACCTTGTCTGTGAGGTGGCAGCAGCTGTAGCTGCAGTGAAAGCCTCAGAGAGCTGGTTTTGCAGTATTGGGGGTTTATGGTGGAGCCCCCAGGAAGCATTGAATTGGCTCCCTAATACCAGATTTGGAATGGGGGGACAATTCCTTGATCATAGACATGTTACATGGTCATATTCGGAGTTACCATTGTGAAGCTACATATGGGTATTGACCTAAATGTAGTGCACGTGTTTAATGGTGTCCCCGCACTCACAAAGTCTAGGGAAATGGCCATGAACTATATGGGGGCACCTTTGCTAGTGCAAGGGCATCCTCACACTTAGTAACTTTGCACCTAACCTTCAGCAAGTGAAGGTTAGACATATAGGTGACTTATAAGTTACTTAAGTGCAGTGAAAATGGCTGTGACATACCATGTGCGTTATTTCACGCAGGCTGCAGTGACAGGCCTGTGCAAGGGTTTGTCTGAGCTCCCTATGGGTGGCAAAAGCAATGCTGCAGCCCATATGGATCTCCTGGAACCCCAATGCCCTGGGTACCTAGGGACTTATAAGGGGGGCCCAGGATGCCAATTGAAATTGGTAAATTAAGTGACTAGCCTACAGTGACAAATTTAAATGCAGAGAGAGCATAAGCAGTGAGGTTCTGATTAGCAGAGCCTCAGTGACACAGTTAAGCACTACGCAGACACACACATTAGGCCATAAACTATGAGCACTGGGGTCCTGACAAGCAGGATCCCAGAGAGACAGGCAAGAACATACTGACATACAGGTAAAAATGGGGGTAACATGCCAAGGAAGATGGTACTTTCCTAAATTCGTAAAACTGCACTCTTGGATGGCTTTGGCTTAACCACTGAATAGTACAGAATTAAGGGCCAGATGTAGGAAACACTTTGCGAGTCGCAAACGGCAAATTTTGCCGTTTGCGACTCGCAAATGCGTGTTTCCTATGCAGAAATGCATTTTGCGAGTCGGGACCGACTCTCAAAATGCATTTCCGAATCGCAAATAGGAAGGGGTGTTCCCTTCCTATTTGCGAGTCGCAGTGGTATGCAACTCCATTTGCGACCGCGTACGCGGTCGCAAATGGAGTCGCAGTTACCATCCACTTCAAGTGGATGGTAACCCACTCGCAAATTGGAAGGGGTCCCCATGGGACCCCTTCCAGTTTGAGACTGGACCCCAGAATATTTTTTCAGGGCAGGGAGTGGTCCAAAGGACCACTCCCTGCCCTGAAAAAACCGAAACAAAAAGTTTCGTTTTTTTTTAAAATGCAGCTCGTTTTCTCTTAGGGAAAACGGGCTACATTTAAAAAAAAAAAAAACTGCTTTATTGAAAAGCAGGTCGCTAACATGGAGGCCTGCTGACTACAGCAGGCCTCCATGTTAGCGAGTGCCTATACTCGCAATGGGGCCGCAATTTGCGACCCACCTCATGAATATTCATGAGGTGGGTCATTGCGACCCCATTGCGAGTCGCAGTCGGTGTCTGAGACACCGTACTGCATAGCAATTTGCGACTTGCAAATTGCGAGTTGCAGGGACTCGCAATTTGCAAGTCGCAAATTGCTATCTTCCTACATCTGGCCCTAAGTTCAGAGAAACCAGAAAAGAGTCCTCACAAGATTGGATAGACTTTGTGGACTGTTCTGTGAAGGCTTTGGAAGGTTGGTTATTTGGCAGCAAAGTGTCTGACGATGAAGGCTTATATAATATAATGCTGAGAGAGCATATTTTGAATAATTGTGTGTCTGATTTGTTACACCAATACTTGGTAGACTCAAATCTGACCTCGCCCCAAGAATTGGGAAAGAAGGCCGACAAATGGGTCAGAACAAGTGTGAGCAGGAAAGCACATAGAGGGGGTGACAAAGACATAAAGAACGATGGTAAGTCACATGACAAAGGTGGGGTCAAAGATAAAAACAATGAGTCTTGATCAGGCCCACAAAAAGCTTCTGGGGTGGGTCTAAATCCTCTTCTAACCATCAGAATAAAAAACATTGGTGTTATATATGCAAGAACAAAGGCCATTGGGCAAGCGACAGTACTTGTTCAAAGAAAAATACCAAAGCTCCCACCACCACAGCCCCCACTGCTTCCACTAGTGCCCCTAGTAATAGCAATGGTGTTGGGAAAAATAATACTACAAATAGCCAGTCCAAGGTGAGGAAGGGCTCACTCTGAGTAATGTAGTGGGGGATGGTTTAGTTAGGAATACCACTGAGGCTGTTTTAGTCTCTGCTGGTGGCATTGACCTTGCCACCCTTGTTGCTTGTCCCCTTCATATGGATAAGTACAAGCAACAACCCCTAATAAATTGTGCTCAGGTTGGAGCCTACACAGACACATGTGCCAGTGTCATAAGGGTGACTGAAAAACTGGTGGCCCCTGAGCAACACCTACTTGGTCATCAGTACCAAGTGACAGATGCCCATTACAACACTGTTAGCCACCCCATGGATGTTGTTGATATCAACTGGGGGGGTTACTGGTCCAAATAAAGTTGCGGTATCCACAGACATACCTGTAGAGTGTTTACTAGGCAATGACTTGGCGACGTCAGCTTGGGCTGAGGTGGAGTTGGAGGCTCATGAAGCAATGCTGGGCATGTCTTTGTATTGACAAGGGCTCAGGCCAAAAAGCAAAGAGGACCGGGGTACTTGGATCCTGGAACAATAGACCAAGAGCTTCCCAAAAGCAGGGGTAAAAAGGGTAAAAAGTTATACATTATCTCTCCCTCCACTGAAGACTCCCTTTTTGAGGAGGTGGAATATACTCCCTGTGCAGAACCTACACCAGAGGAGCTTCAGGCTGACACAGCTGAACTCTTGGGTGCTGGGGGGCCTGCCAGGGAGGAGGTAAATATGGAGGTATTTGTGGCTCAGCGGAGCTGTCCCACTCTTGAGGGAGCTGTCAAACAAGAGGCAGGGGATGTCAGTGACACCTATAGGGTGTATTGAGAAAATAATCTCCTATACACAGAGGCAAGGTACCCGAAACCTGGTGCCACTAGGAGACTGGTCACTCCCTTGCAGTATAGGGAGTTTCTTTCACCTTAGCTCATGACATTCCCCTTGCGGACATCAGGGGCAAAGCAAGACCTGGGACAGATCGGCCCCTCACTTTCACTGACCTCACATGTCAGAAGACACAAAAAAGTTTTGTTGCTCTTGAGTCATTTGCCAAGCCAAGCCAAGGCTGGTGGTACTCCAAAGGCCCCCTTGATACCACTGCCAATGGTGGGCATGCCCCTTGAAAGGGTAGGGGCTGACATTGTTGGCCCCCTTGTCTCTCCTACTGCTTCTGGCAACAGATTTATTTTGGTGGTAGTGGACCATGCCAATAGATATCCAGAAGCAATACCTTTGGGGACCACTACAGCTCCTGCAGTGGCAAATGCCCTCCTGGGAATATTTTCCAGGGTGGTCTTTCCAAAAGAGGTGGTGTCAGACAGAGGCAGCAACTTCATATCTGCATACCTAAAAGCAATGTGGAAAGAGTGTGGTGTAACCTACAAGTTCACCACACCTTATCATCCCCAGACAAATGGATTGGTTGAGAGGTTTAATAAAACTCTCAAAGGTATGATTATGGGACTCTCTGGAAAGCTCAGAAGGAGATGGCATGTCCTGTTACCATGCCTCCTTTTTGCCTATAGAGAGGTACCCCAGAAAGGAATGGGCTACAGCCCATTTGAACTCCTTTGTGGTCACCCTGTTAGGGGTCCATTAGCTCCTGTGAAAGAGGGGTGGGAGCAACCCTTGAAGCCACCTAAACAAGATATAGGCCCTCATTCCGACCCTGGCGGTTTCAAACCGCCAGGGTGGAGGGCAGAGGAAGCACCGCCAACAGGCTGGCGGTGCTTCCCGGGCCATTCTGACCGCGGCGGTAAAGCCGCGGTCAGAAAAGGGGAACCGGCGGTTTCCCGCTGGTTTTCCCCTGGCCCAGAGAATCCTACATGGCGGCGCTGCTTGCAGCGCCGCCATGGGGATTCCGACCCCCTTCCCGCCAGCCTGTTCCTGGCGGTTTACACCGCCAGGAAGAGGCTGTCGGGAACGGGTGTCGTGGGGCCCCTGGGGGCCCCTGTACTGCCCATGCCACTGGCATGGGCAGTGCAGGGGCCCCCTAACAGGGCCCCACAAAGATTTTCACTGTCTGCTTAGCAGACAGTGAAAATCGCGACGGGTGCCACTGCACCCGTCGCACCCCTGCAAATCCGCCAGCTCCATTCGGAGCCGGCTTCCTCTTTGCAGGGGCTTTCCCGCTGGGCCGGTGGGCGATCTTTTGGAGATCGCCCGCCGGCCCAGCGGGAAAGTTGAAATGACCCCTGCGGTCATTTGACCGCGGTGCGGTCTTTGGGCGGTTTCCGCCCGGCGGGCGGTGCCCGCCGCCCGCCGCCCGCCGGGGTCGGAATGACCCCCATAGTGGACTATATGCTTGGCTTAAGATCTAGAATGGCTGAGTACATGAAAAAGGCCACTAAAAACCTTCAAGCAAGCCAGGAGTTACAGAAACAATGGCATGATCAGAAGGCTGTCCTGACTGTGTACCAACCAGGACAGAAGGTATGGGTACTGGAGCCTGTGGCACCCAGGGCAGTTCAGGACAAATGGAGTGGTCCACACATAATAGTGGAAAAGAAGGTTGAGGTCACTTATTTAGTGGACCTAGGCACTCCTAGAAGTCCTCTTAGAATACTTCATGTGAACCGCCTGAAGCCCTACTATGACAGGGATTACTTAACCCTGCTCATGGCCACTGATGAGGGACCGGAAGGTGAGAGTGACCCTCTCCTTGATCTCTTCTCCAACACTGTAGCTGATGGCTTAGTGGAAGGAGTTATTTTTGGAGACTGCCTCTCTGAAGAGCAGAAGGAGGACTGCAGGAACCCCCTGGGTCAGTTTTCAGAACTCTTTTCTCTGATACCTGGTCAGACCACTTGGTGTGGACACACCATAGATACTGGAGACAGTTTACCTGTCAAAAGCGAGATTTATAGACAGCCTGACCATGTCAGAGACTGTATTAAATCTGAGGTTCAGAAAATGCTTGGCCTAGGAATGATTGAGCACTCTGATAGCCCCTGGGCCAGCCCAGTGGTGCTCGTACCCAAGCCTCATTCTCAAAATGGAAAAAAGGAGATGAAGTTCTGTGTAGTTTACAGAGGGCTCAACATAGTCACTAAGAATGATGCTCACCCTATACCCAGGGCAGATGAGCTTAGTGATACACTGGCATCTGCCAAGTATCTCAGCACTTTTGATTTGACTGCAGGGTAGTTTGCAAAACCAAAACAGCTGTATCTACCATTGGAGGGCATTATCAGTTCACTTCTATGCTCTTTGGTCTGAAGAATGCACCTGCCACTTTTCAGAGGTTGGTTAATACAGTCCTCCATGGTCTGGAAGCTTTCAGGTCAACATGTCTAGATGATATTGCTGTCTTCAGCTCCACCTGGGATGACCACATGGTCCACCTGTGAGAAGCTTTGGAGGCTCTGCAAAAGGCAGGCCTCACTATAGAGGCTTCAAAGTGCCAGGTAGGGCAGGGGAAGATAGCTTATCTGGGACACGTGGTCGGTGAAGAACAGATTGAACTATTACAGGGGAAGATCCAGACTATTTTAGACTGGTCTCCCCCTACAAAACAGACGAGGTCAGAGCCTTTCTTGGTCTCACTGGGTATTACAGGAGGTTCATTAAGAATTATGGCTCCATTGTTGCCCCACTTAATGACCTTACCTCAAAGAAGATACTTAAAAAGGTATTATGGACAGCTAGCTGTCAGAAAGCTTTTGAGGAGCTAAAGCAGGCTATGTATACTGTACCTGTCCTAAAAAGCCCAAACTACTACAAGAAGTTTATAGTCCAAAGTGATGCTTCAGTGGTAGGGGTTGGGGCAGTGTTATCACAAATGAATTCAGAGGGCCAGGGTCAACCTTTAGCTTTAATCAGCTGAAGGTTGACCCCTAGAGAAAAGTGTTGGTCATCCATAGAGAGGGCAGCCTTTGCTGTGGTCTGGGCCTTGAAGAAGCTGAGACCATACCTCTTTGAGGCTCACTTCATTGTTCAAACAGACCACAAACATCTCTAATGGTTAAACAAATGAAAGGTGAAAACCCAAAAAAATTTAGGTGGCCCATTTCCCTACAGGGGATAGACTTTACAGTGGAATATAGACCTGGAGGTAACCACTTTGATTCAGATGGACTCTTCAGATATTTCCACTTAGACAATGAAGACTCATCTTGGCAAGGTTAAGGGAGTATAGTCTGTATGGTATTTTTTAGCATTTGTGTCACCAAAATAAAGTACCTTTATTTTTGTAACACTTAGGCCCTCATTACAACCCTGGCGGAAAATCCCGTTTACCGCCATGCTGAAGGCCACCAACATACTGTGGGCGTGGTGGAAATCCACTACAGGTATTACGACCCACATCTCGCAATCCGCCACAATACAGACACCTACACAAGTCCTCCACACCAAAGGTCAGTGATAAACTGGCGATAGCAAAACCTACGCCATTATAATTCGCCCACACTATCACGACCCACGAATCAATGCAGCGGTCTTTCAACCGCGGTAATCCATTGGCGGTACAAACTGTTGCGCTCAAAATACACACACATTTACAAAACACAACCACGTTGGACAATTCCAAATACACACACACCCACAACACTATAAAACACACACCCACATTACCCACAACCCCTTGCAGCGAACAATTGTTTGAAGACACACAGAGAGAGAGAATAGCAAACACACCACCAGCATCCACAGGCACACATCACCATCACTCATACAACTTCCACGTACCTCAAAGAACAGACACCAACACAACACATCACACAGCACAACAAACAGCACCTCACACATCACCTACACAACAATATGGCACCCCAAAGACACCCCAGGTTTTCTGAGGAACAGCTCAGGGTCATGGTGGAGGAAATCATCCGGGTAGAGCCACAGCTTTTCGGATCACAGGTGCAGCAGGCGGAGAATTGTCGACAGGGTCAACGCAGTGGGACAGCACCCCAGAACACAGGATGACATCAGGAAGAGGTGGAACGACCTATGGGGGAAGGTGCGTTCTGTGCTATCCAGACACCAGGTAGCAGCAGAGAGGACTACGGTGGACCCCCACCTCCTCCCCCACAAATAACAACATGGGAGGAGCAAGTCTTGGCGATTATGCATCCTGAGGGCCTTGCAGGTGTAGCAGGATGACTGGACTCTGGTAAGTAATATCTTTACTACTATATCCCCCACCCCACCTGCATCCCATCACATACCCCACCATCACAACCCACCCATCCCAATACCAAGCCCTGCATGCAATACGTATGCATGGACCCCCATCACCAAAGCATGTCCAGTACAGATACCCTCCCAGACCCCAAAATCACTAATCACACAAGGGCAAACACAATAATGCAAGCACAGGAGTAGAGGGTAACTCACCCATTGCACAATATGGCACACACAGATACAATAACTATGCATTTACACCCCAACAGGAACCATACGTCACTGGACAGGAGGTGCCAGACATATCCAGTCCCCCCACAGAAGAGGCCCACAGTGACGACAGCAGCTCTGCACGCCTGGATCAAGATGACCAGCCCGGCCCATCAGCGACCTCTGGACAGTCGGTTCCCCTGCCACAGTCACAAACCACCACTGAACCTCCCCCCTCAGGAAACACCACCACAGCACCCACCCAGCGGACCCATGCGGACCCATGCCACTGTCCCCAGGACACGTCAATCAGCAGTGTGTCCACCACTACAGGGACCCTAGGCAAAACCACCAACCCAAGACAGTCAGGGACCTGGGGTCAGTGGGCACAGGGGACAGAGGCACAGTATAACAGGGAAACTGGGAGGACTGCTGTGCCACAGGGGGAGGACAGGCCCAGGGAACCCACTCTCCACGAGGCACTCTCCAACATCATGGGAGCATACCATCATTCCCAGGAGACCATGGACACAGTACTGGCCAAGTTTCAGGAGACCCAGCAGGTGCAGGAGGAACACTACCTGGGCATCAGGGAGGACTTGAAGTCCATCAACACCACCCTGGTCACCATTGCAGGGATGCTGGCAGACATGGCCAACACAATGAGGGACACAGTGGCACACAAACGGGCCCCTGACACTAGCCTGAACGATGAACAGCCCTCCACCTCCGCCGGCTCTAGTGGGCAGGCGGTCCCGATACAGGACCAACAGGCCACCAGCACCCCACCCCTTGCAGAAGAAGAACCAGCCCGCAAACGGTCTCTGAGATTCAGGAACAAGACAGAGAACATTGTCAAGACCCCCACCAGGAAATAACACTCTCCTGATTGTTACCCTTATGACCCACTTTGTCACCCTGACAACTTTGAACTGCCATTACTCCACTTCCTATGCCCCCTTGGACAATGCACCGGTGCTACAAAGAGAATGGACTCTACAATGGACATTCCTCCACCATCACCCCAGTCCATTACACAGCCCCCTCCACTTATTAGCACAGAAATAAACACCCTTGAATCACAAATCAATGTGGAGTCAGTCTGTATTTTCATAAATGTGTAATTGTAACCTCTCAGAAATATAGCAATGTCAATGTTCATGTTCACATACCAATGTTCGACAGTTGTTGGGCATCAGTAAACATAGCAGAAGGCAGAAAGTATGACCCAGATCTGTGAAATGGAAAGCCAAAGTGACATTTCAGGGTCCATACACAGAGGTAAAAAGGCAGATACAGGCAATGTCCAATAGTAGTATGATATGAGAGGAGCAGTGCCAGTCTCTTACCTGTGTCTCACTGGAAGTATGGCATGATGATGTTGTTTCGGTTGTCTATGGGGGTCATTACGACCCTGGCGGTATAAGGCGCTTACCACCGTGCAGAAGACCGCCAATACACCGCCGCGGCAGCGGTAGACCGCCACAGCTATTATGACACACATCACGGAATCCGCCAAAATTCAGACACCCACACAATACCGCCGCACCAAAGGTCAGCGATAAACATGCGGAAACACATCCTCCACCTCCACGCCAACAGAAACACGCCCATGTCATTACGACCCACGAATCCACGCGGCGGTCTTTCAACCACGGTATTCCATTGGCGGTAGACACCGCCGCGCTCAAAATACACACACATATACAAAACACCGCCACATTGGACATTTCGAAATACACACACCTGATACACATACACACACCACTCCCACACACCCAACACAATATAAAACACACACCCACATCACCCACAAGCCCCTACAACCACAAATTTTGAGAGAAGGCGAGAGAGAGAGCACAGATTAGACAACCCCATCACACAGAGGCACACAACACCATCACCCACACAACATCCAAGCACAAAACACCACATACCACTACACTCACCACACTCATCAACACATACACTACCCCACACATCACACACACCACCCCATGTCACGCCAACGACACCCCTGCTTCTCCGAGGAGGAGCTCAGGGTCATGGTGGAGGAAATCATCAGGGTAGAGCCACTGCTATTTGGCTCACAGGAACAGCACACATCAATTGCAAGGAAGATGGAGCTATGGCAAAGAATAGTGGACAGGGTCAGCGCTGTGGGACAGCACCCAAGAAATAGGGAGGACATCAGGAAGAGGTGGAACGACCTACGGGGGAAGGTGCGTTCAAAGGTATCCAGGCACCACATCGCGGTACAGCGGACTGGCTGCGGACCCCCACCTCCTCCCCCTCAACTAACAACATGGGAGGAGCAAGTCTTGACCATCTTGCATCCTGAGGGCCTCGGAGGAGTCGTCGGAGGAACGGACACTGGTAAGTCAAATCTTAACTATCACATCCCCCACCCTACCTGCATGCTATCACACAACCCCACCCTCACACCCTCCCCTATCACTCCAACTCCTCACTAATGTACTAATAACACAAACCACCCATCCCAACACCCAGACCTGCATGACACAACTAACCATGGACACTCATCACTGAAGCATGCCCACTGCACATACCCATACACCCCCCTAAACCATCATCACACAAGGTCCCACACAGGAATGCCAGCACTGGGGTACACGGTCACCCACCCATTGCACACCATGCCACACACACATGCAATAATCATGTACTTATACCCCCGCAGGTACCCGAAGGAACGTCACCACACCAGAGGGTCCAGACAACACCATTCCACCCCCAGAAGAGGCCCACAGTGACGACAGCAGCTCTGCCCTACTGGATCTTGATGACCAGCCCGGACCATCGTGGGCCTCAGGACAGTCGGTTCCCCTCGCACAGGCACAGCCCAACACTGACCTTCCACCCTCTGGTAACACCAGCACAGCACCCACCCAGAGGGCCCAAACCTCCCAACCCAGGACAGGTCAATCAGCGGTGTGTCCACCACTACAGGGCACCCAGGCTTACCACCCCAACAACAATAGGGACCTGGGGGCAGTGGTAGTGGGCACACGGTCCAGGGGACGGAGGCACAGGAACACAGGGGAACTGGCAGGGCTGCTGTGTGACAGAGGGAGGACAGGCCAAGGGAACCAACTCTCCACGAGGCCCTCTCCTCCATCATGGGAGCATACCACCACTCCCAGGAGACGATAGCCACGGTCCTGGACAAGTTGCAGGAGACCCTGCGTCTGCAGAAGGAGCAGTATTTGGGGTTCAGGGAGGAGCTCAGGACCATCGGCTCCGCCCTGGGCACCATCGTAGGGGTGCTGACGGACATTCAAAAGACCTTGAGGGACACCGTGGCACTCCAAGGGGCCCCTGACACTAGCCACCATGATGAATTGCCTACCACCTCCGCTGGCGCTAGTGGACAGGATGCCCCGCCACAGGACCAACACACCAGCACCCCATACCCTGCAGACGGACAACCACCACCACGCAAGCGGGCCCTGAGATCCAGGAACAGGACAGACCAAGATGGCAAGACCCCCGCCAGGAAATAAGACCACCCTGATTGTCCCCCCACTGTCCCACTTTGTCACCCTGTCCCAATCGGAACTGCCCCAGCTCCACTTCCAATGGGCAGATGTGCAATGTACCTGTGAGACTAATAGACTGGACTCTGCCATGGACATTCCTCCACCATCACCCCTCACCATTTTACAACCCCCCTTCATTTTTAGCACTTAAATAAACACACTTGAAACACTAAAAACACTGGATTCAGTCTATGATTTGTATTTTTCTATTATCAAAGACAGTGTCATAATGGGTTACCCATTGGAAGGCTAACATACCAATGTCACACATCACAAGCCCTTCAAGGATGCAAGCAGTTGACACGTAGGTTACCACATTTGTGAAACTGAAATGGAAGGGGATAACTCGTCCAAGGCTGCAGGAGACGTCCTGCTGTCTCCCTCCACAGGTGCTGATACATGCACCACTGGCAGCATCTCCACCACAGACACCGCCGCAACCACAGCCACCTGCCCCACGACATTCACAGACAGTCCCACCACAGCCGACATGGACAACATTCCCAGTGGGCAGCCATCTGAGGCTGCAGGAGACCTCCTGGACCCTGCACAGAGTACAATGAGGCACCACAACCAGCACTGTTAGTACCAGCAGTTGGCAGGCAAAGTTGCAGCAGGTGTGTCTCTGACTCGGTGTAGTATCATGAAACCTGTTCCCAGGAAAACTCATGGCACACACACCCAGGTGAGAGTATAGGAACTGCCACACAGCATGTGCTGCACTCTGGGCACCATGCTCCCTCCCTAACCAGTAGAGAGATACGTCCAATCACAAAGTCCTTGGCAGGGTGAAGCACTCTGGGCACTAAGACCCCTCCAGAAACAGTGGAGAGGTACATCCACTCACCCAGTCCTTGGCGGATGAAGCACTCTGGGCACTAAACCCCCTCCAGAACCAGTGGAGAACAGCATCCACTCACCCAGTCCTTGTCAGGATGAAGCACTCTGGGCACTGAGCCCCCTCCAGAACCAGTAGAGAGATACATCCACTCACCCAGTCCTTGGCAGGATGAAGCACTCTGGGCACTAAGCCCCCTCCAGAACCAGTGGAGAGATACATCCACTCACCCAGTCCTTGGCAGGATGAAGCACTCTGGGCACTAAGCCCCCTCCAGGACCAGTGGAGAACAGCATCCACTCACCCAGTCCTTGGTGGGATGAAGCACTCTGGGCACTAAGCCCCATCCAGAACCAGTGGAGAGATACATCCACTCACTGAGTCCTTGGCAGGATGAAGCACTCTGGGCAATAAGCCCCCTATAGAACCAGTGAACAGCATCCACTCACCCAGTCCTTGGCAGGATGAAGCACTCTGGGCGCTAAGCCCCCTCCAGAACCAGTGGAGAGATACATCCACTCACCCAGCCCTTGGCAGGATGAAGCACTCTGGGCACTAAGCCCCCTCCAGAACCAGTGGAGAACAGCATCCACTTACCCAGTCCTTGGCAGGATGAGGCACCCTGGGCACTAAGCCCCTTTCAGAACCAGTGGAGAGATACATCCACTCACCCAGTCCTTGACAAGATGAAACACTATGGGCACTAAGCCCCCTCCAGAACCAGTGAAGAACAGCATCCACTCACCCAGTCTTTGGCAGGATGAAGCACTCTGGAGACTAAGCCCCCTCCAGAACCAGTGGGGAGATGCATCCACTCACGCAGTCCTTGACAGGATGAAGCACTCTGGGCACTAAGCCCCCTCCAGAACCAGTGGAGAACAGCATCCACTCACCCAGTCCTTGGCAGGATGAAGCACTCTGGGCAATAAGCCCCCTCCAGAACCAGTGGAGAACAGCATCCACTCACCCAGTCCTTGGCAGGATAAAGCACTCTGAGCACTAAGCCCCCTCCAGAACCACTGGAGAGATGCATCCACTAACCCAGTCCTCAGCAGGATGAAGCACTCTGGGCACTAATCCCCCTCCAGAACCAGTAGAAAACAGCATCCACTCACCCAGTTCTTGGCAGGATGAAGCACTCTTGTAGACGTTTCTGAAGCTTTGCGGTGGTACCTGCGTAAAGGGTGTTTCTGTAGTCCAGATGGCTGGTGACGAGGGCATTGGTAACTGTCTTTCTGGTTTCGGCGGGGATCCAGCGGAAGATTTTTCGGAGCATGCATAGGGTGTTGAAGCATGATGACGAGACGGCGTTGACTTGCTTGGTCATTGTGAGGAGGGGGTCCAGGATGAATCCGAGGTTGCGTGCATGATCCGAGGGGGTTGGTGCGGTGCCCAGAGCCGTGGGCCACCAGGAGTCGTCCCAGGCGGAAGGGGATTGTCCAAGGATGAGGACCTCCATCTTGTCTGAGTTCAGTTTTAGGCGGCTGAGCTTCATCCATTCCGTGACGTCTTTCATTCCTTCCTGTATGGTTGGTTTTGGCAGTGGTCGGGTCTTTGGTGAGGAAGAGTATCAGCTGGGTGTCGTCGGCGTAGGAGATGATGTTGATGTTGTGTTTGCGTGCGATGGCGACGAGCGGGCTCATGTAGATATTGAAGAGGGTTGGGCTGAGCGAGGAACCTTGAAGTACGCCGCAGATTATCTCGGTGGGTTCTGAGCAGAAGGAGGGGAGGTGGACTCTCTGGGTTCTCTCGGAGAGGAACGAGATGATCCAGTCAAGGGCCTGTCCTAGGATTCCAGTGGTGCGGAGGCGGGTTATTAGGGTGCACGGTGTTGAAGGCAGCCGAGAGGTCCAGGAGGATGAGGTCGGTTGTTTCTCCATTGTCCATCAGGGTTCTGATGACGTCGGTGACTGCGATGAGGGCGGTTTCTGTGCTGTGGTTGGCCCGAAATCCAGATTGGGAAGGGTCGAGCGAGTTGTTAGCTTCAAGAAAGGTGGTCAGCTGCTTGTTGATGGTCTTCTCTATGACCTTGGCCGGGAAGGGGAGAAGAGAGATGGGGCGGAAGTTCTTCAGGTCATTGGGGTCAGCCGTGGGTTTTTTCAGGAGGCCGTTGACTTCCGCGTGTTTCCAGCTCTCGGGGAAGGTGGCTGAAGAAAATGATCTGTTGATGATGTTCCGGAGATGGGGGGCGATGACGGAGTCGGCTTTGTTGAAGATGTGGTGGGGACAAGGGTTCGAGGGGGAGCCGGAGTAGATGGTGTTCATGATGCTTCTGGTCTCTTCTGAGCTGATGGGGGTCCAGGTGTTGAGTGTAGTGGTGGGGGCTGTAGGTTCGGTGGTGGGGGGTGGGGTCTGGGGTCCAAAGCTGTCGTGTAGGTCTACGATCTTTCGGTGGAAGAATGTAGCGAGGGAGTTGCAGAGTTCTTGTGATGGTGTGATGACGTTGGAGCTGGCACTGGGGTTGGAGAGCTCTTTGACGATGTTGAAGAGTTCTTTGCTGTTGTGGGTGTTGTTGTCTAGTCGCTCTTTGAATGATGCCCTTTTGGTGGAGCGGATCAGCTGGTGGTGTTTATGGCTGGCAATCTTGAGGGCTGTCATGTTTTCTGTGGTGCGTTCCCTGCGCCAGGTTTTTTCGAGGGTACGGCAGGATATCTTGGATTCTTTGAGGGCGTCGTGAACCATGGGGGTTTTCTGATGCTGGTCCCGCTTGGGTGGTTCTTGAGTGGTGCGAGGTTTTCGGCACAGTTGGTGATCCACTGTGTGAGGCTGTGGGCTGCGTTGTTGGCATCGGTGATGATGGCTGGTGGGTTTTGGTTCAGTGTAGAGAGGAGCTGCTCTGTGGAGATTTTGCTCCAGCGTCTGCAGGGGATTTATTGTGTGCAATGGTTGTGAGTCTCTCGTTTGAACGTGAAGTGGACACATCTGTGGTCGGTCCAGTGTAGTTCGCAGGAGTGGCTGAAGGAGATGTGGTTGCTGGCGGAGAAGATGGGGTCAAGCGTGTGACCAGCGGTGTGGGTGGGGGTGCTCACCAGTTGCTTGAGTCCGAGGTTGGCGAGGTTGGCGAGCATGGTGGTGGTGTTATTGTTGTTGTTTTTCTCCAGGTGGAAGTTCAGGTCCCCGAGGAGGATGTAGTCCTGTGAGGCTAGGGCGTGTGGGCTGATGAAGTCTGTGATGGTTTCACTGAATTGGGTGTGTGGGCCCGGGGGTCTGTAGACGAGAGTTCCTCTGAGGGTGGTTTTGGGGTCTGTGTGGATCTGGAAGTGTATGTGTTCGGCAGCGAGGGGGGTGTCTTCAGTGGTGGTCGTGATGTTGAGGGTGTTCCTGTAGATGATGGCGATTCCCCCTCCGGTTTGTTTGACGCTGTCCTTCCGGGCGATCTTGTAGCCGTCAGGGATGGCTATGGCGATGTCTGGAGCCGAAGAGGCGTTCATCCAGGTTTCTGTGATGAAGGCGACGTCTGGTGCTGTTGTGTCCAGGAGGTCCCATAATTCGATGGCGTCCTTGTGGACGGAGCGTGTGTTGAGGAGGATGCACTTGAGGTGGTTGTTGTTGCGAGGGCCGGTGGGAGGTCTGCAGGTACGGTGGAATGTGTATTTGCAGGCTTGGCAGGTGAAGGGTCCATGGGTTTGTTTGGGGCTGGCTTGGTAGCAGGTGGCTGTTCTTCCGGTGTTGAGGACGTAGAGGGAGGTGGCGTCGTATCTTAGTCGGGTGCTTTGAGTGCGGTGAGGGCCAGGGGTTCTGGCGCTGGGCACGGTCCAGGCGTGGACGGGTGCAGACGGGCTTGCCGCGGCCGCCATAAGAAGAGAGGGGGGGAGGAGGGGTCAGCTGGGAGGCGGGACACGGGCGGGAAGGAGAGCAAATGGGAGCAGGAGGGGCGGGGCCGCGAGGGTGTGAGTGGCGGGAAACAGAAGCGCTAGGGAGCGAAAGGAAGGAACAAAGAGCCAAATACAGACAGAGACAGGCAGACAGAGAAACAATACAAACAGAGAGACAAAACAAATGCAAACAGGGAGACAAAGGAAGGACCGACAAGGTGGAAAGAAAGGCAAGAAGGCAAAAACTACCTGCCAGGGGCCTGGGCAGGCGGGGCTGCAGCGGTGGGGAAGCGACCTACCCGAGGGTGAAGGGTGGCTGTCTCTGCCGTGCAGCAGCCACCATAAGAAGGGAGGGGGGAGGAGGGGTCAGCTGGGAGGCGGGAGGTGGGCGGGAAGGAGAGCAAATGGGAGCAGGGGGGCGGGCCCGCAAGGGTGGCAGCGCCAGTAAACAGAAGCGCTAGGGAGCGAAAGGAAGGAACAAAGAGCCAAATACAGACAAAGAGCCAAATAAGGAACAAAGAGCCAAATACAAACAGAGACAGGCAGACAGAGAAACATTACAAACAGAGAGACAAAACAAATGCAAACAGGGAGACAAAGGAAGGACCGACAAGGTGGAAAGAAAGGCAAGAAGGCAAAAACTACCTGGCAGGGACCTGGGCAGGAGGGGCTGCAGCGGTGGGGAAGCGACCTACCCGAGGGTCAAGGGTCGCTGTCTCTGCCGCGCAGCGGCCGCCATAAGAAGGGAGGAGGGGGAGAAGGGGTCAGCTGGGAGGCGGGCGGGAAGGAGAGCAAATGGGAGCAGGGGGGGCGGGGCCGCGAGGGTGGCAGCGGCGGGAAACAGAAGCGCTAGGGAGCGAAAGGAAGGAACAAAGAGCCAAATACAGACAAAGAGCCAAATAAGGAACAAAGAGCCAAATACAAACAGAGACAGGCAGACAGAGAAACAATACAAAAAGAGAGACAAAACAAATGCAAACAGGGAGACAAAGGAAGGACCGACAAGGTGGAAAGAAAGGCAAGAAGGCAAAAACTACCTGGCAGGGGCCTGGGCAGGCGGGGCTGCAGCGGTGGGGAAGCGACCTACCCGAGGGTCAAGGGTCGCTGTCTCTGCCGCGCAGCGGCCGCCATAAGAAGGGAGGAGGGGGAGAAGGGGTCAGCTGGGAGGCGGGCGGGAAGGAGAGCAAATGGGAGCAGGGGGGGCGGGGCCGCGAGGGTGGCAGCGGCGGGAAACAGAAGCGCTAGGGAGCGAAAGGAAGGAACAAAGAGCCAAATACAGACAAAGAGCCAAAAAAGGAACAAAGAGCCAAATACAAACAGAGACAGGCAGACAGAGAAACAATACAAACAGAGAGACAAAACAAATGCAAACAGGGAGACAAAGGAAGGACTGACAAGGTGGAAAGAAAGGCAAGAAGGCAAAAACTACCTGGCAGGGGCCTGGGCAGGCGGGGCTGCAGCGGTGGGGAAGCGACCTACCCGAGGGTCAAGGGTCGCTGTCTCTGCCGCGCAGCGGCCACCATAAGAAGTGAGGGGGGGGAGGGGTCAGCTGGGAGGCGGGAGGCGGGCGGGAAGGAGAGCAAATGGGAGCAGGGGGGGTGGGGCCGCGAAGGTGGCAGCGGCGGGAAACAGAAGCGCTAGGGAGCGAAAGGAAGGAACAAAGAGCCAAATACAGACAAAGAGCCAAATAAGAAACAAAGAGCCAAATACAAACAGAGACAGGCAGACAGAGAAACAATACAAACAGAGAGACAAAACAAATGCAAACAGGGAGACAAAGGAAGGACCGACAAGGTGGAAAGAAAGGCAAGAAGGCAAAAACTACCTGGCAAGGGCCTGGGAAGGCAGGGCTGCAGCGGTGGGGAAGCGACCTACCCGAGGGTCAAGGGTCGCTGTCTCTGCCGCGCAGCGGCCACCATAAGAAGTGAGGGGGGGGAGGGGTCAGCTGGGAGGCGGGAGGCGGGCGGGAAGGAGAGCAAATGGGAGCAGGGGGGGTGGGGCCGCGAAGGTGGCAGCGGCGGGAAACAGAAGCGCTAGGGAGCGAAAGGAAGGAACAAAGAGCCAAATACAGACAAAGAGCCAAATAAGAAACAAAGAGCCAAATACAAACAGAGACAGGCAGACAGAGAAACAATACAAACAGAGAGACAAAACAAATGCAAACAGGGAGACAAAGGAAGGACCGACAAGGTGGAAAGAAAGGCAAGAAGGCAAAAACTACCTGGCAAGGGCCTGGGAAGGCAGGGCTGCAGCGGTGAGGAAGCGACCTCCTACCTACCATAACCAGTGGAGAACAGCATCCACTCTCCCAGTCCTTGGCCGGAAGAAGCACTCTGGGCACTAAGTAACCTCAAGAACCAGTGGAGAACAGCATTCACTCACCCAGTCCTTGGCAGGATGAAGCCCTCTGGGCACTACGCCCCCTCCAGAACCAGTGGAGTGATACATCCACTCAACCAGTCCTTGGCAGGATGAAGCACTCTGGGCACTAAGCCCCCTCCAGAACCAGTGGAGAACAGCATCCACTCACCCAGTCCTTGGCAGGATGAAGCACTCTGGGCACTAAGCACCCTCCAGAACCAGTGGAGAAATACATCCACTCACCCAGTTCTTGGCAGGATGAAGCACTCTGGGCACTAAGCCCCCTACCGAGCCAGGGGAGAACAGCATCCACTCACCCAGTCTTTGGCAGGGTGAAGTACTCTGGGCACGATGAAGCACTCTGGGCACTAAGCCCCCTCCAGAACCAGTGGAGAACAGCATCCACTCACTCAGTCCTTGGCAGGATGAAGCACTCTGGGCACTAAGCCCCCTCCAGAGACCAGTGGAGAGATACATCCACTCGCCCGGTCCTTGGCAGGATGAAGCACTCTGGGCACTAAACCCCCCCCCAGAACTAGTGGAGAGATACATCCACTAACCCAGTCCTCGGCAGGATGAAGCACTCTGGGCACTAAGCCCTCTCCAGAACCAGAGGAGAAAAGCATCCACTCACCCAGGTCTTGGCAGGGTGAAGCACTCTGGGCACCAAGCCCCCTCCAGAACCAGTGGAGAAGAGCATTCACTCGCCCAGTCCTTGGCAGGAGAAAGCACTCTGGGCACTAAGCCCCTCTAGAACCAGTGGAGAGATACATCCACTCCCGCAGTCCTTGGCAGGATGAAGCACTCTGGGCACTAAGCCCCCTCCAGAACCAGTGGGGAACAGCATCCACTCACCCAGTTCTTGGAAGGATGAACAGCTCTGGGCACTAAGCCCACTCCAGAACCAGTGGAGAGATACATCCACTCACCCAGTCCTTGGCACTATAAAGCACTCTGGGAACTAAGCCCCCTCCAGAACCAGTGGAGAACAGCATCCACTCACCCAGTCCTTGGCAGGATGAAGCACTCTGGGCACAATGAAGCACTCCGGGCACTAAGCCCCCTCTAGAACCGGTAGATAAGAGCATCCACTCACCCAGTCCTTGGCAGGATGAAGCACTCTGGGCACTAAGCCCCCTCCAGAACCAGTGGAGAGATACATCCACTCGCCCAGTCCTTGGCAGGATGAAGCACTCTGGGCACTAAGCCCCCTCCAGAACCAGTGAAGAACAGCATTCACTTACCCAGTCCTTGGCAGGATGAAGCACTCTGGGCACTAAGCCCCCTTTGGAACCAGTGGAGAGATACATCCACTCACCCAGTCCTTGGTAGGATGAAGGACTCTGGGCACTAAGCCCCCTCCAGAACCAGTGGAGAGATACATCCACTCACCCAGTCCTTGGCAGGATGAAGCACTCTGGGCAATAAACCTCCTACAGAGCCAGTGGAGAACATCATCCACTCACCCAGTCCTTGGCAGGATGAAGCACTTTGGGCATGATGAAGCACTCTGGGCACTACGCCCTCTGCAGAACCAGTGGAGAACAGAATCCACTCACCCAGTCCTTGGCAGGATGAAGCACTCTGGGCACTAAGCCCCCTCCAGAACCAGTGAAGAGATACATACACTCACCCAGTCCATGGCAGGATGAAGCACTCTGGGCACTAAGCCCCCACCAGAACCAGTGGAGAACAGCATCCACTCACCCAGTCCTTGGCAGGAGGAAGCACTCTGGGCACTAAGCCCCCTCCAGAACGAGTGGAGAGATAGATCCACTCACCCAGTCCTTGGCAGGATGAAGCACTCTGGGCACTAAGCCTCCCCCAGAACCAGTGGCGAACAGCATCCACTCACCCAGTCCTTGGCAGGACGAAGCACTCTGGGCACTAAGCCCCCTCTAGAAACAGTGGAGAGATACATCCACTCACCCATTCGTTGGCAGGATGAAGCACTCTGGGCACTAAGCCCCCTCCAAAACCAGAGGAGAACAGCATCCACTCACCCAGTCCTTGGCAGGATGAAGCACTCTGGGTACTAAGCCCCCTCCAGAAACAGTGGAGAGATACATCCACTCACCCAGTCCTTGGCAGGATGAAGCACTCTGGGCACTAAGCCCCCTCCAGAACCAGTGGAGAGATACTTCCACTCACCCAGTCCTTGGCAGGATGAAGCACACTGGAAACAAAGCCCCCTCCGTAACTAGGGGAGAGGTACATCCACTCACCCAGTCCTTGGCAGGATGCAGCACTCTGGGCACTAAGCCCCCTCCAGAACCAGTGGAGAGATACTTCCACTCACCCAGTCCTTGGCAGGATGAAGCACGCTGGGAACAAAGCCCCCTCCGTAACTAGGGGAGAGGTACATCCACTCACCCAGTCCTTGGCAGGATGCAGCACTCTGGGCACTAAGTCCCCTCCAGAACCAGTGGAGAACAGCATCCACTCACCCAGTCCTTGGCAGGATGAAGCACTATGGGCAATAAGCCCCCTCCAGATCCAGTGGAGAGATAAATCCACTCACCCAGTCCTTTGCAGGATTAAGCACTCTGGGCACTAAGCCTCCTCCAGAACCAGTGGAGAACAGCATTCCCTTACCCAGTCCTTGGCAGTATGAAGCACTCTGGGCACCATGCCCCCTCCAGAACCAGTGGAGAAAAGCATCCACTAGATAGACTGTGGCTTCGCACTCCCCACGATAAAGCAGTGGGCAAACCACCCACTTGAGAGACATGAGAGACTGTGGCTTTGTACTCCCCAGGATAAAGCAGTGGGCACACCACGCACTTGAGAGACTTGAGAGACTGTGGCTTTGCACTCCCCAGAATAAAGCAGTGGGCAAACCACCCTCTTGAGAGACTATGGCTTTGCACTCCCCCGGGTAAAGCAGTGGGCAAACCACCCACTTGAGAGACTAGAGAGACTGTGGCTTTGCACTCCCCAGGATAAAGCAGTCGGCAAACCACCCACTTGAGAGACTTGAGAGACTGTGGCTTTGTACTCCCTAGGACCAAGCAGTGGGCAAACCACCCACTTGAGAGACTTGAGAGACTGTGGCTTTGCACTCCCCAGGAGCAATCTGTGGGCATAGAGCCCCCTCATGGAGCAGTGGCGTTGTCCCATCATCCAGCTGAGGTGCCCCCCTCCCCTGCCTGTTTATTTTCGAACTGATGCCCCAGCAGTGTTCTCTCTGTTTAGAGGCAGGTATCATGTGTGGGCTTCGCGCATGCATTCTGGGACCACTGGTCCACAGACAATGATTGGAACACTATACATACTTGTGTAGTTGCTGTACATATTTGTATATAATGATCTGTTACAGACCTGTTTCCATATCTGAATTTTCGGGGATTACACTCGTTACAATCATTTACTTTTGTTCTTGCGTTCTTCCAGAGGGTTACAGGGTGTAAATGTAATGTTGCTGCATGTATTTGTGTGTATGGTGTTGTGGGTGAGGGGGGGTCGGGGTGTTGCATGTGTGTGTCACTCTCTTTTTCCTCCCCCTCCCCTGTGTGCTAGGTGCAGTACTCACCGTGGTCGTCGCTGCCGTCTTTGCTGCTCCTGGTAGAAGAGGAGGTAAACCAACATTGGTAGCACCTGTAACTCAGGCTCCATGGCATCCTGGTTATTCATTGGATGTCGAGAGGTGAGTGGTTTCCGTTCCAAGTCCTGTTTCCTCTGTGCTTTTGGTGGCGTTGGTACCGCCCCGGAAAAGGTGGCGGATTGGTGCCTTGTAATACAGTGGGCTGTACATTGTATTCCGCCTGTCTGTTGGTGGGTACCGCCGCGGTGTTTGTTTCTACCGCCGTGGCGGTCGGAGTGTTAAAGTGGCTGTCTGTGTTGGCGGTTTCCGCCATGGTCATAATTCCATTTTTTTTTCACCGGCCTGGTGGCGGTATTACCGCCGCTTTAACACCGACTGCCAGGGTTGTAATGAGGGCCTTAGTATTTTATTCCATGTGTGTGAGTACTGTGTGACCACAGTTGTATTGCATGAGCTTTGAATATCTCCTAGTTAGACCTTGGCTGCTCAACTACACTAACCCTAGAGAGCCTGGCTCCTTGACACTGACTACATTTCACTAATAAGGGATTACTGGACCTGTTATGAGGTTTAAGTACCTTAGGTACCCAGTAAAAACCAGGCCAGCCTCCAACACCTGTTTTGCCTGTGGTGAGAGTCTCCAGGGTACGTAGCAGTGTGTTATCCAAGGGTCTGACTACTGAAGAGTTGCAGGACAGACAGGCAGAGAGTGTTCACCAGTTGGAGTTAGAGAAGCTTAGGATAAAGGTGGAGAGGGAAATGGAGGAGAGGAGGATGGCCATAGAAGAAAGGAAGATGCTTCTGTCTCATGAGCTTAGTTTGAGGGAACTAGATCAGAAGAGTCAGTGTAGTAGAGATGGTGGCAGCAGTACCACAGTGCACCCTGAGAGGAGGGTGCACATTGCTAAAGACCTAGTGAAGGATTATAAGAGGGAGGATGACATAAATCAGTGGTTTAAGGGGTATGAGTCTACTCTCCACATGAATCTGATCCCTGAAGCACATTGGGGGGTGGGTCTGTGAAATCACTTTGAGGAAGAGGGAGAGATACTCTGGCATCCTTAGGGGATCCTCAGAGGCTCACTTACTCTATCATGAAGGAAGTCCTACTCACCTGGTATGGTCTCACCCCTGAGCAGTATACGGACAAGTTTAGGTCCTTCAAAAAGGTGGAATCCTGAACATGGTTGTAATGTGCTGACTCTTTGCAGGTAACTGGATGGTTGGATGAAGGGCAGTAAGGTGACAATTCTTGAGGGGCTGTACAATTTGATTGCTTGGGAGCATTTGTATAGTCTTTGTTTTCCAGAGCTGCGCCAGCACCTGATTGACAGCAAGCTGACTGACCCCAGGAAGCTTGCATAGGAAGCGGACCGTTGGGAGAGCACCAGGATCCAGAAGAGGTATGGGGAGGCCATGCCAAGGGTAGGCAAGGTACCTCCCAGAAGAATAAGGGGGGGGGGGAAAGGTAAACATGGGGAGTTCTCTAAAGGGCCCCAACCTAGTTCCCAGGGTAAGGATTTCCAGCCCCAGTTAAAAAGAAGCTTGCATAGGAAGTGGACCGTAGGGAGAGCACCAGGATCCAGAAGAGGTATGGGGAGACCATGCCAAGGGTGGGCAGGGTCCCTCCCAGAAGAATAATGGGGGGTAAAGGTAAACATGGGGAGTTCTCTAAAGGGCCCCAACCTAGTTCCCAGGGTAAGGAGTCCCAGCCCCAGTTGAAAAGAAGCCTTTGTTTTCCAATCGGAATCCTGCAGAGGGGGGGATCCCTCAAATGTTCTGCATGTGAGCAGGTGGGTCATGTGAGGGGGGACCCCAAATGACCCAAGTGGATACAGGTACCCACTGGTGCTCAGTCACTAGGTTTGGCCAGTGTAGCGCCTGGGGAGGAGTTGGTTCCAGGTGGGTGGGAGCCAGCTGAAATGACCCTTGTCTCACTAGGTGACATGGAGATGGTCCAGAAAACCCTTGTGCCTGAAAACACTAAGAAGTACAGGCAGTGGGCGACCGTCAAGGGACAGAGGGTGGAGACTCGGAGAGACACAGGAGCCAGTGTGACTACTGTAAGAAGTCACCTGGTGTCTGAAGAGCAGATAGATCCCCATGTACTTCACCAAGTAGTTGTGGTAGACAACTCAGAGCACCTATGCAGAGTGGAACAAGTTCCCTTTAAATGGGGGGTCTTAGGTGCCTTGAGAGTAGATGTGAGTCCAACCATGCCTTTAGATTGTCTGCTTCGCAAAGACCTGGAGAATTTCCCTTGGAAGGTCTCACTTAGAGATGTTGGGTCTGCCTGGGTGGGTGTGTGTGCCCACCCAGTTGGTGGCAGCCCGTCAGGGTGATCAAGAGATCTTGGAGCCTGAAAGAGTGGCCCAGGTGTCTGCCAGAAGGAGGATGGGCAAAGGGTGCAGGATACCCGCTCAAGATGTTCCCACAGTCCAGGATGAGGCTGAACCTGAGGGGGGAAGCCCTGGAGCCCACAGGGGAACAAGTGGCTGAGCTGGGGGAGGTCCCTGAGCTGACTCAGGTGCAGTAGGAGGGGGACCCACCAGAGAGGCAGTCTGTGAGGCACAGAAAACATACCAGACTCTGGAAGGCTTGTGGCAGCAGGCTGCAGACTAGGCGTCTGGTAAGGAGTCTGGTTCACACCTGATCTACTGGCAGGATGTCCTCCTGTATAGTGAGCATAAGATTACTGAGCGTGGGCCAGCCCTTGTGCTCTTGGTACCCCAGTGCTTCAGAGCCTTCCTACTTGGTATGGCTTATGATGTAACCCCTTTTTAAGGGTTGGTATTGACATTGTGGGGGCTCTGGATCCCAAGACAGCCATGGGCAACAGATCCAGCCTGGTCTTGGTAGACCATGCCACCCGGTAACCAGAAGCCATTCCTTTGAGGTCAATCACCTCCCCTGTGGTGGGACATGCTTTGGTATGGTTTTTACCCGCATGGGGCTCCCCAAAGAGGTGGTATCTGATAGGGGTACTGACTTCATATCAACTTGTATGAAGTCTGTGGAAGGAGTGTGGGGCGACATATAAGTTCACCACTCCTTACCACCCCCAAAGTACCGGCTTGGTTGAGAGATTCAACCGCACCTTGAAAGGTATGATCATGGGCCTGTCAGATCTCTTGAGGCGTAAGTGGGACAGCCTCTTGCCATGCCTTTTGTTCGCCTACAGGGAGGTGCCTCAAAGGAGTCTTGGATTTAGCCCTTTTGAGTTACTGTGTGGCCACCCTGTCAGGGACCTTTGAGTCCGGTTAGGGAAGGCATGGAGAAGGCCTCCAGTAAGCCCACCCAGGATGTATTCAGTTACATGCTGGATTTTAGGAACCAGACAGCTCTCTTCAGGAAGCTCACCCAAGAGAACCTGGAAGCAAGCCAGGAAGATATGAAATGCTGGTATGAAAAGAATGCCACTGTAGTTGAGTTCCAGCATGGCCACAATGTTTGGGTGATGGCCCCAGTGTAGCCTAGGGCTCTCCAAAATAAGTGGACTGGGCCAATTGAGATAGTGGAGTGTAAGAATGATGTCACCTATCTGGTGAATTTGTGGACTCTCAGAAACCCTATGAGGATCCCACATGTCAGTTGCCTCAAGCCCCATTTTGAGAGGACAAAGGTAATAATGCTCTTGGCAACAGATGATGGGGTGGAAGATGAGAGTGAGTCTCCTCCTGACATCCTGTCTGCAAAAGAGAAAGATTGGTCTGTGGAGGGTGTGAAACTCTTCCCCTCACAGATCCCAGAGAAACAAAGGGACTGTAGCCAAGTTTTGGGCAAATTCACCACTCTCTTTTCCTTGATCCCAGGGGTCGCTCATCTGTGTACACATGATGTGGACACTGGGGACAGTCCTCCTGTTAAACATAAGGTTTACAGAGTGACTGACAAGGTTAAGGCAAACATAAAGGATGAGGCATCCAAAATGTTAGCCCTTGGGGTAATTGAGTTCTCCAGAGGCCGTGGGCCAGCCCTGTGGTCTTGGTCCCAAAAACTGTTGATCCTGCTGCCACCCCAGAACTCAGGTTCTGTGTGGATTACCTGGGACTGAATGCAGTCACTAAGACTTTCGCTCACCCCATCCCCGAGCAGATTAGCTCATTGTTCAGTTGGGGGCTGCCACATATCTATGTACTTTTGACTTGACCTCTGAATATTGATAGATTGTTCTAACTGAGGGGGCTAAGGAGAGGTCTGCATTTTCCACCCCTGATGGGCACTACCAATTTAGGGTGATGCCCTTTAGGATGAAGAATGCCCCTGCCACCTTTCTGAGGTTTGTCAACCAGGTGTTGGCTGGACTTGAAGATTTCAGTGCAGCCTACCTGGATGAAATTGCTGCGTTCAGCTCCACTTGGGAGGAACACTTGCGGCATCTCTGCAAAGCGGTGGAGACCCTGCAGAAGGCAGGCTTCACTATTGAGGCCAGCAAGTGCCAAATAGGGCAGGGGTCTGTGGTGAACTTGGGACACTATGTGGGGAGTGGCCACGTTGAACCCATACTGCCAAAACTTGACACCATTCTGGCTTGGGAGCCTCCCAAGACCAATACTGAGGTGAGAGTCTTTTTAGGTCTCACAGGATACTATAGGAGGTATGTGAATAGGTATGGCACTATTGTTGCTCCCTTGACTGAGTTAACCTCTAAGACGCAGCCCAGAAAATTGATCTGGACTGAGTCTTGACAGACTGCTTTGATGCCCTGAAGGCAGCCATGTGCTTGGCACCCGTGCCGAAGGCACCTGACTTCTGAAAGGAATCTGTTGTGCAGACTGATGCTTCAGAACATGGTGTAGGAGCAGTGTCATCACAGCTAAAGGAAGAAGGCCTAGACCAGCTTGTAGCCTTCATTAATAGGAGGTTACTTCCCCGGGAACGTAAGTGGAGTGAAATTGATCGTAAGGCTTTTGCTGTGGTCTGGGCTCTGAACAAGCTAAGACCATACTTGTTTGGGACTCACATCTGAGCTCAGACCAACCACAGGCCCCTCAGATGGTTAATGCAGATGAGGGGTGAGAATCCAAAACTGTTGAGGTGATCTATTTCCCTACAGGGGATGGACGTTACGGTGGAACAACCCTGGAAGAGAACACAAAAATGCTGATGGTCTGTCCAGATAATTCCGCCTTAGGGATGAAAACTCCCATGAGGTAGGGTAGGCACATGTTTGACCTGGCATCCTTGGCGTGGTCTCCCCTGTATTTTTTGTCTCTGCTTCCCGTGTTTTGACAGTGTACTGGACCTTTATTTTGCTGTTTTTGGTACTCTGGGCACTTTACCACTGTTGACCAGTGCTAAAGTGAAGTGTTCCTGTGTAAAATGTATGGGTAATTGGCTTTTCCATGAGTGGCTCATTTGATTTACTAGTAAGTCTCTAGTAAAGTGCACTAGAGGGGTCCAGGGCCTGTAAATCACATGCCACTAGTAGGCCTGCAGCACTGGTTGTGCCACCCACATTAGTAGTCCTGTAAACATGGCTCAGACCTGCAACTGCAGTGTCTGTGTGTGCATTTTAACCTGCCAATTCAACATGGCAAGTGTACCCACTTGCCTTGCCTAACCCTTCCCTTTTTATACATATAAGGCACCCCTAAGATAGGCTCTAGGCAGCCCCATGGGCAGGGTGCAGCGTATGTTAAAGGGGGGACATATACAAATGTGTTGTACATATCCTAACAGTGAAATACTGCTAAATTTGGTTTTCACTGTTTCAAGGCCTATCTCTCTCATAGGTTGACATGGGGGCTGCCTTTAAATATTTTTACATTTCTGATTCCCTTTGAGAGCAGATGGAAATATGGAGTTTTGTGTTTCTGAACTCACAATTTACAAAATACATCTTTTAGTAAAGTTGGTTTTTAAAATGTTAACTTGAAAATGCCACTTTTAGAAAGTAGGCTTTTTCTTGCTTTAACCATTGTGTGACTCTGCCTGTTTGTGGATTCCCTGTCTGGGTCAGACTGACAGTTGGACTGTTTGTGAATCTCCTCTAGACAGTGACACAAAGGGAGCTGGGGTGTAGCCTGCATACTCTGATGAGCCATCTGAACTGAAGAGGAGGGAGGAGTGGGCACTTACACCTGAATGGGCTGTGCCTACCCTCACACAATGCAGTCTCCTGTTATGTGTCTGAGGCCTGGCCTGGGCAAGATGGATCTTGTGAATGAGAGAGACTTTCCTTTGAAGTTTGCCTACTTAAAAGGCATGAAGGGATATACGTAGTGGACCCAAAACCTCAGACTTTTAGATCACTTCTGGAACCAAGAGGAACCTCGGCCAAGGAGAAGAGCTGAAGAGATGAGGAGAAGTGCTGTCCCTGCCTGTGACTATGCTTTGTTGGGCTATCCTGCTGTTGCTGCTTCTGCCTGCAAAAGGGGACAATGACTGGAGTTTGTTGTGCATTCCTGCTTGAAGAAGAATCTCCAAGGGTTTGGACTGAGCTTTCCTTCTGTTGTTGAAGTCTCAGGGCCATCAAAGACTTCCTCTGCCAGCACCTGGACTCTCTGCTGAGACTCCTGCCAAGTGGTGCCCTATCCAGTCCGTGGGCCCTTGAAAGGTGAAGTTGGCAGAACAAGAGCTGAAATCTACGCACAGAACACCGTGCGGGGAAGTTTTCGATGCACCAACTGCAACGCGGCTGCTAAACGACGCACCACCTGTTTCACGGCAAGAATCAATGCTCCACCTGCATCGCGGCTGGGCGATCGACACATTGCGGCTAAAGAAATGATGCAACACCCGCTTGCGGCTTCTGATCTTGACATAAACCCCACACTGCGTGGTTTTCTAACCCCGTGTGACTGAATTTCTCATGCATTGTCCTTGGGCGTCAAAGTCATTGTGAATCGACAAAGATCTGAGGTGCCCCTGTCTGGAAATCAACGCATCACTCTCTTGCAAGGGAGGAAAATGACGCATCGCGGACCTGTCCTGAGAAGGAAATGATGCGCGGCCTCACTTGCGAGTAAGAAATTAACTGCTTTATTTTTTACACAACCAGGTACTTTGTGTAAAATCGTTTCCATTTTTTTCTATGGCGTAAGTCTCTTATTCTTTTGAAAATTCATATTTTTACTTCTGTATGTTGGATTGTTGTCACTTTGTGCCTGTTTGATTTAGATACATATTGCCTATTTTTCTAAATTGGTTTGGTGTCCATTTTGTAGTGTTTGCAATGTGTTACTGTGTGTGTTGGTACAAATACCTTACACTTTGCTCTGGGTTAAGCCTTCCTGCTTGTGCCAATCTACCAAGCGCGTGAGTGGGGGTTAACCAGGTGTGTTTCTCCTTTGCCCTGACTAGTGTGAGGGTCCTTGCTTGGACAGGGGACAACCTGACTGCCAACCAAAGTCCCCATTTCTAACAGTTTCAGATGTGGATTTGCATTTCCACATGAAGGAAAGTGTCCTGCCAGTGCTCAGTGTTAGAAACTGGGTCTCTAGTTGGCAGAGGTATGCACTCTGTCCAAGTGGGAACCACAGCTCTAGTCAGGGCAAGTCAATGACTTGTCATACAATAGCCTGTGCTCACCCTCTGGTAGCTTGGAGCAGAGCAGGCAGGCCTAACTTAGTAGGCAATGTGTCAAGTACTTGTGATACATACACGCACAATATTCATATGAGGTACACCACAGAAAAAAACTTCACACAGGTACATAGGAACATAGACCTTGTTTATCTGGATTTTTCAATCAGATACAGAAATACTTTGTGGGGCAAAGTTAATAAGATTAATGTGCAAGAAAAGAGTACTAGATAAAAACGATACAGCTGGGGGCTCATCGGCTCAAGAGTTCAATGTCAGTGGTCATGCTCCTACCATGAGTGGAGTACGGCTATGCAGGACCAGAGTTGCCCGGGTTGAAGTTGGTGCAACGAGAGCAGCAAAGCAGGGCAGAAGCCACTCGGTGAAAGTCAAAGAGTTGCGATGCATGCGGTGAGGCAAAGCAGGACTGCTCTGAGCCATTCTGGGCTTGGAGGTCAAGTCTTGGGTTGCCTGGCAGAGATCAGCAGACAGTAGAGCAACACAGTCAAGCAGGGCAGAAGTTCCTGAGAGCTATCAGTCCTGACAGAGCGGCAATCCTGGCACACATCAGTCTTTACACCAGCAGTGTGTTTAGAGACTAGAAGTGTACTGTCTTGAATGGGTCATGGTCCCAATATTTACATCAAAAAGTGGCTTTGATAAGTGGGGTGACTACAAAGAGTTCTTGGGAAGTGCACAGGCCCCCCTTTCAGGTTAGCCTCGGCTCCAGATTATCAGTGGGTGGTAATCAGCCTCTTTGTGTGGACTCCAGAGACTACTCCTCTGAGGTATAAGTGTGAGCCCTTCCCAAACTCCTCCCAGGAAGACCCATCAGCATGCAGATACATGCAGATTCAGGTGAGTATCCTTTGGTGTGGGTGCCTGAAGGGAATGCACAAGTGAAGCTGTCACCTAACCCAAGCCAGATGTGTAATGTCGATGGTCTATGGGCACACATGGCATTGGGTGCAGAGAAGTACTTACTTTCTAAAAGTGGAGTTTCTAAAATAGTAATGCTAAATCTGACCTTACCAGCAGAGGAGCTTTAGTATTGCCATTCCAATGGTAGTAAACATGGTGCAGCTACTCCTCTCAGATCAGGAAATACAGCTTTAAGGTAATATGAGGAATTTCCAGTGCTGGTGTATGAGCGAGGCAGGCCTCACTGTAAGAAAAAATGACTTTGGGGTGTTTTTCACTACCAGGACATTAGAACTTAAAGGTGTATGTCCTGTCTTTTGCTCGCATGGCACTCTGCCCTATGGGCACCTAGGGCCTACTTAGGGGATGACTTAAATGTAAGAAAAGGGGAGATTGAGGCTTGGTAGAGGTTTTAAATGCCAAGTTGGGGTGGCAGGTATACTGCGCATACAGCGTCAGTGGTGGCAGGCCTGAGATATGTTAACAGGGCTACTTAAGGGGGTGGAACAATCAGTGCTGTAAGCCCACTAGTAGCACTTAATTTACATGCCTTAGGTATATGGTATACCACTCTACAAGAGACTTATAGGTAAATTAAACATGCGTTTTAGCACTGTTCAGAAGTAGTAAAGTGCTCAGAGCCCTAAAGCCAACAAAAAGAAACAGCAACAAAACAGGAGATAGAGGCAAAAAGTCTGGCGATAACCCTGCAGAAAGGGACATTTTCAAAAGTCAGATATGCAAAGGCTGTGGTAAATAGAACCATTTTGTGACAATTTGCCGAGTGAAGGAAAAAGTAAGTTCATCACTGTGCAAAGACAAAATGGCCACCAGAATGTTCCAGAAGCAACGTTTGACATGTGCCCACAAGCCAAGCAGCAAAATCAGCTTAGGGAAATAGACACTAAATGAAGTTGATCTTCAAATTAATTGTCAATTATTTAGCCTCAATAATAGCTAAAAAAGAAGAAAGTGATGGTACCATGTCAATGTTTACATCAGAAAATCATGCACATGACGGACTGGTTGCCTGGTAGGAGAAAAGTCAGTCAAAGAAAAGTCGACATGTCAAATTAACAAAATTATGCAAACACTAACCAAAGACCTCACTGAAAATAAATGGATGTTCAGTGCCTTTCATTATTGATAGTGGTGCTTCAATGAGTATAATGCCTGAAGCTGATCATCTCACTGACCAAAAACCCTACAATTGCCAAGAAGAAGTTCCATAACAGGATGGAAGCCGTTGTCAATTGGATGAAGGAGAGCTGCTTCACGCTCAACTCCGACAAGACCAAAATCCTCATTCTGGGACCCTCCACATCAGCCTGGGATGACTGCTAGTGGCCTGCTACTTTTGGCACCACCCACCCCAACAAACCATGCACGCAACCTTGGCTTCATCCTGGATTCATCGCTCACCATGACCTGCCAAGTCAACTCTGTTGCATCCTCCTGTTTCCACTAACTCTGACTTCTCTGGAAGATCTTCAAACGGATCCCAAAAAACTGCCACAAGACGGTGACCCATGCCCTGTTCACCAGCAGACATGACTATGGGAATGCCCTCTATGCCGGCACCACCCAGAAGAACCTGAAGAAACTACAGCACATCCAAAATGCCTCAGTCATACTCATCCTGGATGTCCTCCGCCATGAACACATCACAAGACACCTAAGAGACCTCCACTGGCTCCCAGTCGAGAAAAGGATCAACTTCAAACTCCTTGTCCATGCATACAAGGCACTACATGACCTAGGACCCACCTGCCTCAATCACCGCATCACCTTCAACTCCCCCGCCAGACCTCTCACTATGCTCAACAGGCACTAGCCACCATACCCTGCATACGGAAGACCTCAGCTAGGGGAAGATCCTTTGCTACCTTGCGGCAAAGAGCTGGAACACCTTGCCTCTTCACCTCAGGTAGTCACCATCATTACCTCAATTAAGGAAGGAGCATAAGACCTGGCTCTTCAACTGACGCACAGAGGACCGACCCCCCAGCACCTTGAGACCCTTATAGGTGGATAGTGTGCTCTACAAATTCTGATTGATTGATTGATTGAAGAAAAGTACAATGAACTCTGTTACTGTGGCTAACTCCCTCAAAGACTAAAGTATACACTTGGGCTGCATCAACACCCTTAAAGAGTAAAGGTTCATTTGTAGCAACAATGAATCATAAGAATACAAAAGTACAAGCACTAATCCATGTACTGGAAGGTGCCGCAGCAAGTTACTGCTTGCTTATTTTCAACATGGCTGCTGACATGAGACTGATTTCAGTGACTCACAACATGAATGCTCATCCTGAAATAGTAAGTCAATTCCTTTCATTGCTTCAAATAAAGATTACCATCAGTTTGATCTAGAAGAAAACTACATTTAACTATAACAATGACATACTGGTTTTTAGAGCGACACAGAAAGAGGATGATAGACCCCCCGCACAAGTATGTTAATTACTCAATGATGCAAGATTGACTTTAAAGGCAGACAAGTGTGAGTTAAATAAGACAAAACTGAAATTCTTTGGCCATATCTTTTCTTGTGGGGGTCTGAAGCCTGATCCTGCAAAAGTACAAGCTTTGGCAAATGCTGAACCTCCACAAGATGTTTCAATGGTACGTTCTTTATTTGGAATGGCCTGCTACTGTTCATGATACATAAAGGACATTATCACTGTTAGTGCTCCATTATGAGCGTTAACCAAGAAAATTTTTACTTTTAAATGGTCACTGGAATGTGAAATGAGTTTGAAGAGAATCAAACATGCCATAGAAAATGCTACAGAAATAGCGGACTTCAATCAAAAGCTCCATACCGAGACTGTAGTTGATGCTAGCCCGGTGGGTTAGGCACAATAGTTGTACAGCATAGCCGACGCCCAAATGCAAGACAACTTATTGTGACCTATGCTAGTAGAAGCATATCTCAAACAGAACATGCTTACTCACAGCCTGAAAAGGAAAGTGGGGCTATAGTATGGGCTTGCAATATTTCCATGTAGTCCTGTATGGGAAGCCTTTATGCTGGTGATAGAGCGTTCCTTCCTAATAAATTACCTGTATCTGGACGCTCTTGGGTCGATGAATCTTTTGACCAAGTGGGGCTCTCTTCACCCGAGAGTAATCAATTTAATCAAATCAATAATCAATAACGAACATGAGCAATGCCCTGATCAACATAACACTTCACAATTAATCCAGAAAACATTTAGGCGAACCATGACCTTTCGGCCATGAATAACCACACCAGTTCATTCAAAGTTAATGAATTTATTTCCCTATATTAACAAAGCTAGCACGATATAAATGTGTCTCAACACCAAATGATATATGTAAATGAACATTAATAGCTGTCCATAACGGCGAAAAAGATGCAATCTATGCAGCATTTGAATAACAATGCATTCGATAATAGCAACGCAAACCACTAAAACTATAATCTGTAATGGGCTAATTGCATACATTAGTCAGCATAACAAGGTCTCAAATTGCATCGTGCAACAAATGAATCCTCATCTAACATCAAATTAGCATCTGCATGTGGGACTTCATGCAAAAAACAATTTAGCAACATTAATTTGGAAAAACTCCTAACTAGGGCTCATATAAAAAATCAGCAGTTGGTTACCTAAAAAGAAACACAATGCAATTGTACATTTTCCTTTCATATTTACCAAATTCAATCAGCATTCAAGGAAGTCTTCGTCTCACAGGTACCGGTTTCGATCAGCATGGGACGGGGGCAAAGGGGGCAGGGTGGACGGGGCAATTGCCTCACAGCGGCAAGATAAAAGGACAAAACTACTACTTTATGCAAAGGGGCAAATCAAAGTTAAAGTCTCTAGGGCGAGAATTACTTAAAGTCTCTTTCTCTCGATTAGAGAAAGAATCAAAGTCTCATTCAAAATGGCGTCGAACATCAATTGGCATCGTAGAAGATGGCAAAATGACGAGGTCGGCAAGATGGGCCATAATGGCTGCAATGGGCAATAATGTCCTCCATGGGTGCAATGGATAATGGCTAATGGCTAATGGCTGCTTTCTTCTTGTGCACCAGGTTTAAATAAACAACAGTTCAAATCCAGTAGGGTCTTCCATTGGAGGGTTCATAGGTTGGCTTCAAATTGTCCAATCAAAAACAACAATTCACAAGCTTCTACCTAGGCATACATTATCCTTGGAGTCGGGAACGTAAGTTGCAACATATTTTACCAATTAACTCACTTTCAGAGCTTCCATTGTCTGCACCTGCAGATTGACCTTGGAGCAAAGAAGAAGATGCCAGGCTGGCACGAAACCTTAAAGATAAGCATGTGAACCGATCTCACTGGAAAAGTACAGCTTCAAGCAAGAATACACGTTTTATTAGCACATTAGAAAAACACGAGCATCTAAACCGTGAGACAAGGCAACTAGGCCGAAGCCTCCACTAAAGTTATGCTAAGTTAAAACATTTCAAACAAGCAAATCATGGCACACGTTTACGGTTATGTCAGATTAGTAAAATTCTAATACATCACGTTATATAAAGCACGCTTATAAATGTTGGCGAACTACTCTGAGGGCACATTTGTCCCCGTACAATCTTTATTAGTTCGGTTAAAGTCACACTTGATTATTGCGGCACTACGTTTATGCGCTAATAAATGTAAAACCTTCGTTTCTGCGTCATCAATCCCTCCTCTGATGACTATTTGTCATCACACAAAACTATTCCCACAAATGTTATTCCATTAAAATTCTGTCAGTTCTCTTTGCCTTTTAGTTCCCCTTGTTCTTGCCTTGTATTCTTCTGCCATTCTTTTCATCATTTTCTCTTCCTTCCTTCTCTTAATTCTTGCCATGATCATTAGTATTCCCCTCTTTATTCCCCAAATCCCAAAGATGCAAATTAGTACTATTAGTATTCCCTGTATTATTTTTAGTAATATTCCATTCCAAATGCCACCAAGCCAATTTCCCACTGAAGCAACTCCCTTTCCAACCTTCTCCCAAACTCCTGGTTCTTTCAATTCCTTCAAGTCTGCACTCTCTTTTGTTAGATTTGCAAGCATTGTTTTAATCTTCACACTGTTGTCTGGTATATACGTGCAACAGTGACGCGCACCAAGCATTTTGCAAACGCCGCCATCCTTTGCTAAAAGAATGTCTAGGGCAAGCCTGTTTTGAAGAGTCATAGCTCTTTCCGCTGCAAGTTCAGCATCCATCAGGATTATAGCACCTGAAAACTTTGTCAACATGTTATCCACTATAGTAGACAACTTTCTTATTTTGATGGAATTCAACACAACTTCCAATGAAGGAATCATGGCTCCAAATATATCTCCTACCACAGCAGCTGCGGTCTCTCTTTTCTGGATACGATGAGATCCAGGCGTCTTTGGAATGACTGATAGGTCATCCAGTTGATAAACCTTTGGGAACACTATACCCAAATAACATCTCCCCCACCATCCCTTTGGAAGACGATAATAGGCATTATGCCCACAAATGTAATATACACCAGGTATGACAGGGTCAAGTCCGTTCAGCATGAATGTCCATTTGGCCTTAAAGATAAACGTATGTTTGCATTCACTCGCTCCCACGAAAATGTTATCATAATAAGATTCACCACGATATATACAAAATTTCCCTACATGCCAAGCGTCTCAAGCTATTTTTCCTTGTGTTTTTATTGCGGCAAAAGCATAATTATCTACTGAAGTCCTCTTACTTAGCTCTTTTTCTAATTTCGCATTCATTTGTGCCCTTCTATCATCTGTGCGATCTAAAAAGCTTATTTCTACTGCAGAGAGCGAGCAGGTAAGGTTTTCCCTATGAGCGTGAGCTGTTTCAAAAGGTTGCATTGGCTCGAAAAATTCCCTCATTATTTTAGCATCCCAATCTTTAGCAATCTGGCTTAGTTGCGTTATTATAGGAACATATGCAAAGGTAACATCATAATTTGAATAAAAATACTGTATGTTAGTTTGACCATAAAATCTAGAAGTTACTAAACTACATGTAATCCCATATGTAAGAGGCATGTGGTGATAAGTCACCCCTTCCGTTACCGATGTCGGTATCTGTGTACACACATAACAATCTTTCGCATCCATAGTCTCAACATATTCTGTTAGTAGGCGATAGAAAACATTATACGAAAGTTCCTTCTTATCATGCAAGTGTCTCTCATCTAATTCTAGTCTTTTCAATGCGGTTAGTTCAGTGACAGTAACAGGAGCAGAAGTAGAAGCATCAATTTTCTCATTCTCACCCTTACCACGCGTTGCAAGCACTATTGCCATTATTATTAGTACACATGCAGTTATCAAGCCTATACACGCATATTTACAATATTTCACTCTGCTGTTTTGTGTAGCGTACTTAGTCATGATCTGTATAGAATCAGAGAGCTAGAAACACTTATAAAGAAACGATTTAGCAATTAGTTACAAAGCTGAACGAGCGCAATGTTCACACAGTTTTCTTCAGGAGCCCAGTCACTTATCGGTTAGCAGCATTTGTCTCAATTCGTCAATAACTCAGTCTTTTATCAGTTAGCAACGTTGTCTCAAATCGGGTTTAAGAGTCAATCAGGTTATCAAAGTCTTATCAAGTTAGCAAATGTCTCATCCGGTTTAGCAATGTCTCAGCTGGTTGTATCACGTTAGATTATAGCAAGCAATGTCATTTATCAGTTTTTCAGTCAATAGTGTCTATAAAACTTTTCTTTTCTATTGGTATCTCTTCTTCTTCGTTCTCGAGGCTAAGAGATACAAATTCGTCGGTCCAATCGTCATTGACTACATATGCCCATTCTGGACCGGAATATCTCCTGTTTGGTATCCTTTTCCTTTTCAATTTTGCATCTCTCTTTGATTCTGCCTCACTGGTACTTTCCTCTTTTGCCAAGTCTTTTTCTTCACTTGATGTTGGTACCACGACAGACACTTCCTTTCTTTTCCCTTTCACTCTTGGCCCTTCACTGTCGTTCAACATTTCTCTAGTTCTTAGTTTTACTGGTGATACACTTGGTCTTCTCTTTGCACTGTGTCCACTTGATGGACCTTCGATCTCTTCTGAGAAAGTTTGAACAGCTTCGTTCTGTTCTGCCTTGTCCCCTCCTTCTGGGGAGTCAATTAGGTTTTCCTTTTCTTTTTCTGTACCGTCTGCTTCTGGGAAAGCCCTCCTCTGATCAGGCTCTCCTGCTTCTTCACCTCTTTCGAGTCCTTTGTCACCGTTACTTTCTTCAGGCTCTTTGTCACTTTCAGCTGCTTCAGGCTCTTTGTTACCTTCAGCTGCTTCGTCCCTGTCTGAGGTTTCTCCTTGGTCTTCCCCAAGTGTATCGGTTGTTTCGTCCTCAGAGAATATTTCTCTCTCCTCTATTTCTGCCTGTTCGCTTCTAGTTATGTTTTGCTCTGTCTCAGCGCTCGGCACTTTGTTATCAGGTACTGGCAGTTTCAGCGCTTCAACTTCCTCATCTGTGGGACACAACACTTTCTTTGTATGACTGGCGTGAATCCAGTTGGGAACTCCCGCACACTTCACAGCGGTAGTGGTCGTCAGGATCACTTGGAAAGGGCCTTTCCAACGGGGTTCCAGACACGACTTCCTCACGTGCTTCTTTATCACGACCCAGTCATCTGCTTTCAGTGTGTGTCCTGGACCTTGGATCGGTGGCAAGGTGGTTGCTTCCACCTGGTGAGAGAAAGAGCGAACCACGTCAGCCAGACCTTTGCAGTAGTCTAACACCATATCATCTGTAATATTCAAAAGCGCGTTTGCGGGAACTGCAGGAAGTCTCATGGCCCTGCCCATGAGAATTTTGTGCGGGGACAATCCAGTCTTTCTGTCAGGGGTGTTTCTCATTGACATTAACACCAAAGGCAATGCGTCAGGCCATTTCAAATTTGTCGATGCACATATTTTCGCCATTCTTGATTTCAGTGTACCATTCATCTGTTCCACCAGTCCTGAGGCTTCAGGGCGATAGCTACAATGCAGTTTTTGCTCAATGTTCAGCGCTGCGCAAAGTAACTTTATCACCTAGTTATTGAAGTGACTTCCTCTATCTGATTCTAAAGAGATCGGGAATCCGAAACGTGGTATCAACTCCCTCAACAATAGTTTTGCAACTGTAAGGCTGTCATTTCTACGTGTGGGGTATGCTTCAATCCAGTGACTAAAAATGCACACAATCACTAACACATACTTCAGACCTACATGCACAGGCATCTCAATAAAGTCCATCTGCATTCTGCTGAACGGGCCACCCGCCCTGCCAATGTGGCTCACGTTCACAACCGTTCCCTTTCCTGGGTTCATCTGCTGACAAATGACACAACGATGGCAAACTGCTTCTGCAACTTGACGGAATCTGGGGTTAAACCAATCAGTTTTGAACAATCTTATCATGGCATCTCTCCCTAGGTGAGCCTGCCCATGATAGAACCGCGCTAGCTGCGATAAGAGACTATTTGGTAAAACAAATTTTCCTTCATTTGAAACCCATAACTCATCTGGTCTCCTTGTACATTGTGACTTAATCCAGGAAACTCTTTCATCCTCCCTGACGCTATTCTGTAATGCTTTTAGTTCATCCATTGTATCCACGTTCTTCAAGGCAAATGCTTCAGCTGGTTCGAGCTCTGGCTCACTTATCAAATTCCATTCATCCCTGAGCAATATACAGTTCAAGGCACAAAATCTTGCGACTTGATCCGCATATGCATTTCCCAGGGAAACATAGTCCTGTCCTTTTGTATGAGCACTACACTTTACCACTGCAATTTCGGCTGGCATCTGAATGGCGTGTAACAATTCCCTTATTCTCTCCCCGTTTTTCACTGGGGACCCTGAAGAGGTCAGGAAACCTCTCTGTGACCATAGTTGCCCAAAGTCGTGCACAATTCCAAACCCGTACTGACTGTCAGTGTAAATGGTAACCTTCATCAATGTAGACAGTTGGCATGCTCTTGTAAGGGCTACAAGCTCTGCTACTTGTGCGGAATAGACTCCTTGAAGCCAGGACGCTTCCAAGACACCTGTTACAGTACATACAGCATATCCTGCTTTCAAAATTCCCAATGCATCTCTTAAACATGACCCATCAACAAAAACAATTTGGTCATTTTCATCAAGCTTAGTATCCTTAATATCAGGTCGGGGTTTTGTGCAGAATTCAGTCACCTGAAGGCAGTCGTGCTCGACGTCTTCAGCGTTCTCAATTTCAGCATTTTCACTGGGAAGCAAGGTTGCTGGATTCAACGTAGTGCACCTTTTCAGCTGCACATTCGGTGAGCCCAGAATTATTGTTTCATACCTTGTGAGTCTTGCTCCAGTCATGTGTTGAGTTCGGGAGCGGGTCAAAAGTATCTCAACTGAGTGAGGGACCATGACTGTTAATGGGTGTCCCATCACTATTCCTTCACTCTGAGTGAGGCTGATACCAACTGCTGCTACGGCGCGCAAACACCCTGGCAGTGCTGCTGCGACCGGATCCAAAGTAGCTGAAAAACACGCTACTGGTCTGTTTATGCCACCATGGGCTTGGGTCAAGACAGACAAAGAACATGCATCACGTTCATGACAAAACAATGTGAAAGGCTTTGTGTAATCAGGCATACCTAAAGCTGGAGCCCTGCACATGCATTCTTTCAATTCAATAAAAGCATCCATCTCATCTCCTTTCAGCTCAATTTCATCCAAGGCATCCTTCTGGGTCAGTTTCAGTAAAGGCTTTGCTAGAGTTGAGAAGTTGGGAATCCACTGGCGACAGTAGCTCACCATCCCCAAAAACTTCCTCACCTCCCTCCTTGTCTTTGGTGGACTCATTTGAAGTACACTTGTTATTCTCTCCTTCATTATTCTCCGTGACCCTTTCTCTATTTGATGATCCAAGTATTTCACTTTCTTCTGACAGAACTGCAACTTTGAAGGAGACACCTTGTGTCCATTCCTTCCCAAATGGTTCAGTAGAGCAATGGTGTCGGCTGTGCAGCCACTTTCTGTCTTAGATGCAATCAGTAAGTCATCAATGTACTGTACTAGGGTTGACTCGAATGGCAATTCTAACGCTTCCAAGTCTTTCTTTAGAATCTGATTGAAAATTGACGGTGACTCAGAAAACCCTTGAGGAATTTGACACCAACTGTAAACTCTGTCTAAGAATTTGAAACAAAAGAGAAATTGGCTGTCCTCATGAAGAGGCACCGAAAAGAATGCTTGTGACAAGTCGATGACTGAGAACCACTCGGCATCGCAAGGGACTTGAAACATTATCACAGCTGGATTCGGTACTACAGGGCAGCATTTAATTATGATGTCATTTATTTTCCTCAAGTCCTGCACGATTCGGACCTTTCCACTCGGCTTTATTAGTCCCATGATCGGTGAATTACATGGACTGCTTAACACTTCTTTCAGTACTCCCTGTTTTACAAACTCGTCAATGAGTTGGGCGACTTTCATGAGGGTGTCTTGTGCCATGTGGTATTGTGGGGTCTGGGGAAAGGTTACATTGGGTTTTACGGTCACTTTCACTGGTTCCACTCCTTTCACCAATCCCACCTCTTTTCCTGTCATATCCCACACTTCCTTTCCGACTGTTTCCCGTAATTCAGCTGGAATATCTTCTTCAGTTATCATCGGAAAAAGGTTAATCAGAGGATATTCTTCATCGACAGTTTCCATCTCATCCCCTTCTACACTGTCCCCTTCTTCCCCATCACTGCTCGTCTGAATTCTAATTCCATCGTTCGAACACATAATCGAACATCCCAATTTGCACAATAGGTCTCTCCCTAACAGTGCTATCGGGCTTGAGTCACATACCACAAAATTATGTGACCCTTGATAGTTACCAATTCTGACTTGTACTGGATCTGTGATTGGGTTCGTCAGGTGCCTGTTTCCTACTCCCACTACTTGAACTGTTCTCCCTGAGAGTGGCAAATTTGGTACTTCAATGCTCCTAACAGTTGAACGTGTGGCTCCTGTGTCAACCAAGAATGAAACACGATGACCCATAACTCTTCCCTCCACATATGGACCCTTTTGATCAACTTCCAAGGATGCTGCAAGCACACAATTTCCCTCCTCATCTGAACTTTCACTCTCCCATACATTGTTTATTCCATTCTCACTGTGTAATGGGAACTGTTGTACTGTGCCATTTGTATTCATCACCTGATCCGAGACCTGTGGAGGAACCATCACTTGCTGCTGACTCACTGGTGCCAAAGGTATTTGCATTTGCTGATTAGGTACCATGGGAAACTGCTGTTGCATTGGCTGCATTTGCGTCATCTGCATACGGGGCATCTGCATCTGCTGCGGCTGCATGGGCTGTAATCCCTGCAGCTGATTTATGGTCTGAAAATTTGGGTTTGGACCTCTCATTTTCGGTCCCCTCATTGTCTGGAATGCATTGACATCATTGTTTTGCTGACCAACACCTGCACCTTCCTGCACCACCATCGGGCACTCGCGTTTCCAATGCCCGACGATTCCGCACACGTGACACGGCATCACCCTTTTCATTGCCTGCACACCATTCAGAATCGCAACAGTGTTCAAATCCGGACCATTACTCCCAAAGCCTCCTCTGCCTCTGCCTCTCGCCTGTGGCTGAAACACCATATTTCCCTGCGGCTGCGGCTGCGGTATCTGCTGTTGGAACCCTTGTAACCCTTGCAAACCTGTCTGAGCTGCTTTAAGTTGCATCATCATCACTTTCTCTTTCAACCTTTTCTGTTTCACTTCAATTTCGTCGCTACAGTATTTCGCATAATTCAACACCTCATCAATAGGTTTCGACTGCCAACAAATCAAATGCGTCTTTATCATCTGACTTATCTCTGGTCTCAGCCCTTCCACAAATCTAAACACAAAATGAAGCATGTCCTTCGCCTCTATTGTTTCCGTGCCACTGTAGTTCTTGAACGCCTTCAACAACCTCTCATAGTAACCATGAATCGACTCTTTAGCCTCTTGGGCAGTTCGATCAATCTTCTGCCAATCCACATTTTTCGCGGCAACCTTCATCTTCAAATGCTCAATCACCTTATAGTACAAGCTCATTACCATAGGTGATGGTGCACCCGTATCCCTGTCTCTCTCTGGTTCACTTGTCGGCCAACCTACAGCCCTTTTGCAGTCTTCCCACAAATCTGCCGGAACCACAATCTCAAAGAGGGTGTTCAGGTCTTCCCAAAGACATTTTGCAAGCTTCACAAACCTATCAGTCTGTTGATACCATTCAATCGGTTTCTCTCTCAGTTTGGGAAAATCATCCGTAAAAGACTGAATGTCGCTTCTGTGCCACGGTACATGTATTAATTTTCCCCCTGCTGTCTCCCTCATTGGTAACATGGTTATTGCATCACTACTCTGTGATCTTTTCTCGTTGTGCTCTGGGACACTGTCTTTCCTCTTTTCCTTTTTCTTTGCCCATCTGCTTTCCCATTTGTCTAAGCACCTCCACACCTGTGCACTCTGCAGCAATTCTCTAAGGTGCGTTTTCATGCCTGCTGACCTCATGTGTTCAAAGTCTGTGGTCCCGAAATCCAATCTATAGCTCCTGCTCAAGTGTTTTGTCTTGTCTATCTCAACCCCGTTTTTGTCAGCTATTTCTTGCAACCTTCTATGTACCTTGTTCACTTCTCTCGTAATCCTGGGACATAGATACCTCAGCTCTTCTTCCGAGTAGGACTCTAACCTATTCAAACCCATAGTCCCTTCCACCAATTCTTCTGCTTCCATGTTCAACCTTACCCTATTCAGATAGTCTTCTCCCTTCCCACTGGCTGAGCTTTGTGTGGAATTCAGACTGTTGAACCACTGTGTCAGCTGTTGCGCATTCAACCCCATCAGTGTAGCATTCACATCGACTGCCATTGATGGTTGCGGCAACTTTTCAGTGTTCGATGATAGCGGTATCATCAGTGGGGGACTCGACCTCACCACTGTTGACTGAGCACATATGGGACTAAACTCCATCAAGGACCCAGATCCGGTTGGCAGAGCCGCTATCGGAGTTGTCTCTGGAGTGTTTTCTATGCACCTCCTTTCCGTCCCACTCTGCACCATTGGTCCTTGACCGCTCATACCTGAGTTAGGCTGAATGTACAAAGGTACCGGTGGACCTACAGTAATGGGTAGGGATATCGCATCTGGGTTCTGTCCATTCCCCAGGTTCTGAGGCATGTTCATTCCCACACTATGGGTCATCATTGCCGGCATGCCCGTCTGACTCCCCGTCATCTGAGCATGTGCGGTTCCCCCCTGCATCTGCTTTTGAGGCATCAAAAACTGGGTTGATTCAGCTTGTGCCAATGTTGGGTTGCGACCATTCTGTACTCCCATTACGGTTGGATCTAGAATCATTCCCGTACTGTTGTCACTGCTGTAGTACCTTGGGACCTGCGGCTGATAATTTTCTGCTGTTTTCAACATAGGCACATCTGGATATATTCTCCTAACCTGCGGTATCTGCGGGGTGAACAGTAAACTCGGGTCCTTAGATCCCGATGGCGTTTCTGAATTTGGAGTTTCATTATTCTGTACCGGTGCCGGAGGGGCAGAACTGGTACTTGGACCTTGTTCACTCTCTGCATAAGGTGGTGGACGGTCGTTCAGCAATTGCATGATTAACTCCTCATCCTCTGACTCGTCTTCTCTCCTTAACTTTTCCTCGTCCTCTCTATCTTTGGAACACCTCCTGTTTGTCTTACAGGTAGCTTTCTTGCCTGTCGCCTCTTCTTCCTTAGCAATTGCGGGAAACAATTTTATCCCCTGCAATATGTCTGACCTCCACACCTTCTGTGCATTATCCCACCTAGCGTCCGCTAGTGTCTTTTCTACCTTTCTTATCCTGGTCTCGAACTTCTTTTGCTGTTGCTGTCTAGCCATTAGTTCCCAAATCGCTAGAGCCTCAAACTGTGCTGGCCTTGGAGGTACCTTCATGTCGTACATCGCAAATCTCAAATTCTCTAGGATCCTTATATTGAATGTCCCATGGATCGGGAACGCTACGCTCCCATGTCTCTCTGTCAGCTTGTGCCATTGCTTTAGCCAAAGGCACGGAGCTACCCCCCTTTCCTCCATTACAATGTAAGCTGGTGTACCTTCGGGTGGCGTCTCCTCTCCTACGCTCGCTTTAATGTAAGACTCCCCCTTCATCGCACTCTTTAATGCTTTAAAAAATTTCATTTTTCTCGTCTTTTATTTCACAAAGTTTGTAATCAATAAGTGACTTTAATTCCCGGAATACTCTTCGCTTGCCTTTCCCCTTCCAATCGAGCCCCACGGACTGCGTCCAATCCGTGCGCGGCCCTTCTCTGCAACCAACCTATCCCAGCGCGGCTCCTAGTGACGTCACACTCACACACACTGCGGCTGACAAAGCCTCGCGGCTTGTCCTCCTTCACTCAGCTCCTCTCGTAACAACTTCTGGCATGTATCGCGAGCAACCAAATAATAATAAAACAGATCTGTCGGTTTACTACAGGAAGGGTAACACAATCGCTTCAGGACCTTAGGGATTTTTCACTAGCCTCGGCAGTTATTCCATCTTTCTCGGTCCCCACTTTCGCAAGCAAATTCTGACCCGCAGACTCTGCTCTCAACTTGTCAGTGATCTATTCTAGTGCACTTAGAATTTGTCAAAGCCCGAAGTCGAAGTTTTCTTCCACTCCCTTAACACACGTACCGACTCGTTGACCACGCCCGGTCAACCTATTAAACCGACCAGACCACAACATAAAACAAGTGTCTCATACACTTTTCAACATACTCCGGAGTCTCTTGACCTCGCAGGGCCCGTCTCAACAACAACAACCACGTGGACCTTTTTCTGCACAAAGCGCCACATGCACATGAAGTTCGACGACTTCCCTACTCTCACACTCGGAGTCGCACCTCCGCTATTCTCTAAAATCCTCGCAACCTTTTCAAACAATCTGCGGCAATAAGCTGTGCAAGCGCAAAATCCTGACTTCACTCATACCGTCACTAGTACCGCCAACGCCGATTTCACACCTCCATTCTCTCCATTCGCAAGCTCCGAGATCCCGGGAAAGTCGCGGGGGACTTAGGGCATCATCATTCTCTCAATCTGTTTTACCCAAGAAAAATCTAATTCAACACCATATACTTCTCGAGTGGGGTCCCAAAGGGCGAAACCGTCAATTCAACACCATATACCTCTCGAGTGGGGTCCCAAAGGGCGAAACCATCCTCTGCTACCATCTACTGATAGAGCGTTCCTTCCTAATAAATTACCTGTATCTGGACGCTCTTGGGTCGATGAATCTTTTGACCAAGTGGGGCTCTCTTCACCCGAGAGTAATCAATTTAATCAAATCAATAATCAATAACGAACATGAGCAATGCCCTGATCAACATAACACTTCACAATTAATCCAGAAAACATTTCGGCGAACCATGACCTTTCGGCCATGAATAACCACACCAGTTCATTCAAAGTTAATGAATTTATTTCCCTATATTAACAAAGCTAGCACGATATAAATGTGTCTCAACACCAAATGATATATGTAAATGAACATTAATAGCTGTCCATAACGGCGAAAAAGATGCAATCTATGCAGCATTTGAATAACAATGCATTCGATAATAGCAACGCAAACCACTAAAACTATAATCTGTAATGGGCTAATTGCATACATTAGTCAGCATAACAAGGTCTCAAATTGCATCGTGCAACAAATGAATCCTCATCTAACATCAAATTAGCATCTGCATGTGGGACTTCATGCAAAAAACAATTTAGCAACATTAATTTGGAAAAACTCCTAACTAGGGCTCATATCAAAAATCAGCAGTTGGTTACCTAAAAAGAAACACAATGCAATTGTACATTTTCCTTTCATATTTACCAAATTCAATCAGCATTCAAGGAAGTCTTCGTCTCACAGGTACCGGTTTCGATCAGCATGGGACGGGGGCAAAGGGGGCAGGGTGGACGGGGCAATTGCCTCACAGCGGCAAGATAAAAGGACAAAACTACTACTTTATGCAAAGGGGCAAATCAAAGTTAAAGTCTCTAGGGCGAGAATTACTTAAAGTCTCTTTCTCTCGATTAGAGAAAGAATCAAAGTCTCATTCAAAATGGCGTCGAACATCAATTGGCATCGTAGAAGATGGCAAAATGACGAGGTCGGCAAGATGGGCCATAATGGCTGCAATGGGCAATAATGTCCTCCATGGGTGCAATGGGTAATGGCTAATGGCTAATGGCTGCTTTCTTCTTGTGCACCAGGTTTAAATAAACAACAGTTCAAATCCAGTAGGGTCTTCCATTGGAGGGTTCATAGGTTGGCTTCAAATTGTCCAATCAAAAACAACAATTCACAAGCTTCTACCTAGGCATACATTATCCTTGGAGTCGGGAACGTAAGTTGCAACATATTTTACCAATTAACTCACTTTCAGAGCTTCCATTTTCTGCACCTGCAGATTGACCTTGGAGCAAAGAAGAAGATGCCAGGCTGGCACGAAACCTTAAAGATAAGCATGTGAACCGATCTCACTGGAAAAGTACAGCTTCAAGCAAGAATACACGTTTTATTAGCACATTAGAAAAACACGAGCATCTAAACCGTGAGACAAGGCAACTAGGCCGAAGCCTCCACTAAAGTTATGCTAAGTTAAAACATTTCAAACAAGCAAATCATGGCACACGTCTACGGTTATGTCAGATTAGTACAATTCTAATACATCACGTTATATAAAGCACGCTTATAAATGTTGGCGAACTACTCTGAGGGCACATTTGTCCCCGTACAATCTTTATTAGTTCGGTTAAAGTCACACTTGATTATTGCGGCACTACGTTTATGCGCTAATAAATGTAAAACCTTTGTTTCTGCGTCATCACTGGTGACTGATCATCCAGCTTTACTGACCATCTTGGGCGATTCAAAAGACAAGATGCTTCCTCAAATTGAAATATGGGGACTATAATCGCAAGAGTATGGTTATACAATTGTGCATCATCCAGGAAAGGATCAAAATCCTGGCGATTTTCAAGAGTGATTATTGAAGGTGATGGTGCTCAGTCCAAAACGGTTTAAATTTAATTGTCAAGTCAAATACACCAGCTGCTGTATCGTTAGTGTTGGTGTTAGTGTTGTCACTCCACGAGTCATGGTAGTGACCTGCTCAAGGTCAAAGACATAATTACACATCAGTTGTGAAACAAACACACTCAACCTCTCAGTAATATGATGAATATCAATAGTACGAGAATACAAAGTTGAACTGTCCATAACTCAGGAAGGAGCCATTCTGCGAGGATCGAGGATCCTTATTCCAGAGAGTTTACAACAAAAGGTGATAAAAGTGGCTCACAAAGGACATTGTGGTATTGTTGCTTCAAAAAGTGCTCTACAAGACCAGGATTGGTTTCCATACCTAGATGCAAGAGTTGAAAAGGAACTCAAAGCCTTTCACATATGCAATTGCCAGTCACCCCAAACTTGCTCAAAATACTCTGAACAAATCAGAACTCCCTAAACATGCTTGGGAGAGAATATCAATCAATTTATTTCGTTCTCTTGACAAGGAACACCATTGAAGGGTGATAATAGACAAATATTCATGTCTTCCTTTCGCTGAAGATCTCTCATCCATGACACATAGGGAGTAGTTGAAAAACTTGATGGCATATTTAACAACATAGAGTTTGCCAGGTATTGTGAAGTCTGACAATAGTCCACCCTTCAACAGAAAAGAATGTAAAGAATTTCTAGAGCATCTGAAAATAAAGCATCAAAAGATCACTCCCTTGTGGCCACAGGTCAATGGACTTGTTGAGAATCTTATGAGTACACAAAACACAGCAGTGCAGTGTACAACTTTTGAGAAGCTCAGTCCAAAACCAGTACTGAACTCTACTTTACAAGCTTATAGTTTGATATCCAGCTCTACCACAGGTGAAAGTCATGCAACCTTGATGTTCGTAGAGCAATGGCAACCACGATATCCCAATGGACCACAGAAACATATAGTAATGAAAACCTAATTTGGACACTAGACTTGGGGCCTGATTTATGAAAAGTTAGCGCCGCCTTTACGTCATTTTTTGACTTAAAAGAGGCGCAAACTTACAAATGTAAATTTGTGCCTCTTTTATGTAAAAAAATGACATAAAGGCTGCGCTAACTTTTCATAAATCAGGCCCTTGGTTCTAAAACAAAAAAAATGAAAGTGTATGCAGACAAAAGAAGAGATGCTAAAAACATCTCATTCAGAAAAGAAGATTTGATGATCTCTCGACAGTTACGAAAAATACAATCTGATGCTCCTTAAGATGCTGACCCTTTTCAAGTAGTGTCTACCAAAAGACCCATGGTTACCACCCAATGACCTGGGAAGTCTCTTACCAGAGACTTTTCTCACTTTAGGCCTGTGTTTCATTGGTCTTCAGCTCGGGGTGGTGAAAGAAAGATTGATTGTGAAAACTCAATGATTGTCTCTGATTCCTTACCATCATTAACAATTTCCAACATTGAAGATGACCATCTACAGCTCAGAGTAACCAGATCGGGTCAACAAATCAAAGCTCCAAGAAGAGTAATTGAAGAGATATAATTGTGCATGTTTCTATGTATATAGACATTTGTGTCTGTTTCATAATGTTCCAAGAAGTGCAATTTTTAATTTAACAGGGAGGGTGATGTAGTGTCTTGCATGATAGAACAGAACCTTTCAGGCTCTCCGAGGACTCCCAATCAGTGTGTGATGTAATCACTAGAACAGAATGTACAAAAGCTTGCTTTATAATGTTGTGGTCCACGGGGGGGAATAAAAATGTGTGATTAACAGCTATGTGTGTGGCCTAGTCATTCAGCGGGTACAGGGCTGGGGAAGACGCTACAAAAGCCACACTCAATCTTATGTGCATGTAACTAATTCTAAACCAGCAAATTTACACCATTAGAAATCTGCCTTTTGAAGGATAATTATAATATGCTAATCCTTAATTATTATTTTTGTCCACTGGAAATATTTTCACTTGTGAATATTTTTCCTTCCATTTCACCCCTATAAATGTGTGAACATTAGGGAATTTTGCACAAACTTAGTCCATGCTCTTTGTGGCAGTTTGATGTGTTTAAGTGGGGTAGGACATCTACTGGAAAGGTAAGGAATACCTTCAAAGCTATTAATTTTTGTTTATTCCCCACATATCTCATGGTCACCCATGGGAATACCTCATGGAACATCCTTGTTTCTGCTTTTAAACCTGGACAGATTCTTTGTTTTGTTAAAGTAATGTTGCTGGTTTTGGGCAGGAGAAGTCCTTTACGGGCATATTTACAAGAGTTTGCGCCGCTGTTGTGCCATTTTTTTCCACAATGGTGGTGCTAACCCAGTGTCAAATTTACAAAGTGGTGCTAAACCTATCGAGTGCCACTTTTCCTAGACCTGCATCATTTTTCAGGAGTGCCGCTTCACCTTTCATTGTCTAGTGTCAATGATATGCAGGGTGGACGTTCCCTCTTAAAAAATTAAGCTAGCCCGCTAGCATCATATTTACAAGCCTCATGAAAAAAGTTACTTGCCTAGAAAAAATGACTAATGTCAAGATTGTAGTACTTGGCCAGACCAGGCGTTAAAATGATGCCCAGGCACAGGTATGCAAGGAAAATACATGCAAAACACTATGACAGCCCACAGGACAAGGTGGACCTGCTACTGCTCCAGCTAGGCACACAGCGACAATGACAACAACAATGGCAAGCACCACCAGCACCACTGCATCTCCCACTATCACCACAACAGCAACTACAAAGGCAGGGCAGGAAAAGAGAGCCAATCCATCAACAATGGATGTCCTTCCTTGACCTCAGAGAAGAAGAGGTCATCAAATATTACCGTTTGAAATTGGAGTCCATTGTCCAGCTGCTCTGCCATATTGCACCCATAATCATGGCGAGAGTTGACAGGTCAACAAATATACTACCCATGACAAAGCTCCTGGCTGTGCTGCACATGCTGACCTCTGGCTCCTTTCAGATGACTGCAGCACAAATGGGCAGAACATCACAGCCATCCTTCTCTGTCTTCCTGCCATCTGCACTGGACTCCATCATCCACCTCACTCCCCACTACATCCTCTTCCCCAACACCCAGCAACTGCAGCAGGAGACAAAACAAGGATTTTATGCAATTGCTGGGTTTCCACCTGTGATGGGTGCCATGGATTGCATGCATGTGCAACTCGTACCTCCGACTGCAACAGAACTTCTTTATCAGAACAGGAAGCACACACACTCCATTAATGTGCAGGCCATTGTGGACCATTGGGGGCTCTTGTGCTGGCAAAATATCCTGGCAGCGTACATGATGCTTATTTCTTCCAGCACTCCATTATCAACCAATGCTTCCAGGATGGACAATATGGCAATGGCCTACTCGTGCACACCGCACTCTGCACACATGGATAGTGACTCATGGATGAATGCTGATCAACACACATGCAACATGCTTCAATCCAAACATCCAATGCACATAACTTTCACATAGGGCCCTATGTACAAGTCCCTAGCACCACTTGAGCGTAATGATACTTCAGTGGAGCAATGCCCCCTCTGCATTTACAAGGCAGTGTTGAGCCACTTTTTGTGTCTAAACACTGCCTTGCAAATGCAACCCATTCACAAGCATTACTTAGTGTGGAAGGGGCGTGCAATGGGTGTTGATGTGGGTGTGCCACCGCAACACACATTGCATTTTGGTGCAGCCCCACATTTACAGAAAACTGTAAACCTGAGGCAGCACCAAAAGGTAACGTCACCCTAGGGGTGGCATTACCATGGTGCAATGATGAGAAATACTTGAATCTTTCCTTTTTTGTGCTTTTCCTATGTGTGATGTATTCTGCAGCACACATAGAAAGAGTAAATCACCATCATTGATTGGTTATGTGCAGGAAGGGACACCTTGCTGCACATAATCAATCTCTCCCACAACACAGGCATCTGTGACCCATGGTGCAAGGGTGCCTACGATGGAGCTCGGCAGCTGACTCAGTACCAGAGCAGGTGGCGAGGACATAAATGCACTGTATCTTTTAGGTATGGCACATTGGTGGCCTTTCCGGTGATGCAGGGCAGTGCAGTAAGACAATTCCTGCCCTGTGGCACAGGGGCTTGTAAATTGGCCACATACATGGCAATACACCGTGAGCTACTATGCCACACTTTGCATGATGTCTACACATACACATGCATACCAGCCAGCATATACTGATACCAGCTCTGTGTGCAAGTGAGGTGTGTCATGTCTGGTGGGGGCTCACATGCGACACACAGGGCACAACACCCATCTCATGGCACACACAACACAAACTAGGTGAAAATGCACACAACATGGCTCTTTGGCAGGACACATGGTACTGGACACATGTACAATAATCTGCAACATCACACATATCCCGTATGGGTGAAATGTCATGCCACACAAATCACACAATCACGATGCCCCTGAGGCTGTACCCTTAACTGGAAGGTCCACTACCACACACAACTACAATCATGCATGAAAACGGGAAACTAAACAACACCAGATGCAAGCCTGAATCCCCACTTCATATACAAATAGACCCTCATCACAACCTCCCCGGTCTTTTGAAAAGACTGCTGAGGCTGCGGGAGCCAGAATGCCACCAGTGCTGGCAGTATTTCTGGCTCCCTATTATGACTTTTCCGCTGGGCCAGCGGACGGTAACAGTGTTACTGTCCGTTGCCCAGCAGAAAAGTCACATCAGCATTGCTGCCGGCTCATAATGGACCCGGCGGCAATGCTGATGTGCAGCGGGTGCAGTAGCACCTGTTGCGCATATCACTGCCCGAAATTCAGGCAGTGAAATGCGCGACTGGGCTATGCCTGGGGGCCCCTGCACTGCCTATGCCAAATGCATGGGCAGTGCAGGGGCCCCCAGGGGCACCCCAAGTCCCCCTTACCGCCAGCCTTTCCATGGCTGTGTTTACTGCCGTGGCCAGGCGGTATAGTGGAGGGGCCGGCAGTATGGCCGTGGCTATTGTGCCATGGTCATAATAGCTGGCGGAACACCACCGGCTGCCAGGGTCATAATGAGGCCCATAGTGTGCAAAGCCAGTTGGAAAGAAACACAAGGGCGAGTCTGACACTGTCTCTCCTCCTCCATTACAGCAGACCAAGGATACGGCATACAGCCGTGGCTGATAACATCATATGTAAATCCACAGAGCAAATCGGAGAAGGCAATCAGGCACATATCCGGACCCGGAATGTTGCTGAGAGGGCATTCGGTATCCTAAAGTACCTTAGATGCCTCGATTTATCAGAGGAGACTCCTATAATCACCACCCTTTTCTGCAAAACATTTGTGTGCAGACTAATTTCCCCTGGGACGAACAGATGGAGGATCCCAGGGAGGAGGATGAGGACAATGATGTCCCACCCCAGAATGGGAAACACAAAATACTGCTACTGGGGCATGGAGAAGTGCAAATATTGTACAGAAGCTTCTTTGCATGAACATTGAAACTAATATTTAACATTGCAGCAATTTATAAATAAATTACTTAATCACAGAATTGTCTTGGAGTTACTGTCACATTCAAATGCAACAGCAACTCATACATATCCAGGAAAGCAAGACTAGGCAGTAAAAGTGGGAAACAAGTAGCAACCCACTCAGGAAGATCAAACACCTACACACAAAGCACTGATAAATGAATGTGCGGGTGTAATGTATGCATTGCCAGTTTAACATGCATTTCACATACCAACACATATATCACACAGGTCTGTCTGGTTGAAATTTGACCGGAGCCAAATTGGAACTCAATGTGATGAATGTTGTCCATATGTCAGGCCTCTGTAGGAGAAGTGAAGCCCCTACCTACAACAGTAGGTCAGTGTCAGCCTTGTGACAAGTCAATGTCTTCATGTCACAATCAAAAGTGAGAACTCATAACATACCCCTCAGTGGCACTCACATGTATGACAAATACTGTGTGACATAGAGAGGACACAGCATCAGTATGTCTAGGCCTGTCTTTCTCAAATCAGTTGTCATCTTGCATGTATGTTAAACAATGTCATAGCATATCTCATTCCCTTGGCAAACTCCATGTGTCAATCAGGACATAGACATATTTCCACATGCATGTTGTACCCTTAGCTGTTAGGACTATTCATACAACCCACCCACACTTATTGTGCATCTGACAAAGGATGTTGGCAGCAACTGAGTGTGAGTGCCCATGTAAAACACACATACATATTTAAATACAGTTGAGACACTCCTGTACTGAACTGGCACAGCCATTTTGTAGAGGTGACTCACAGACTACACAAGTGCTGGGCTGGAGCCCGGAGATGTGTAGGTGTCAGACACTCATCCTGCATACAATGGATATACTACAGCACATATTGCTTGTCCTGTAGAAAATTCAATGTTCATTGGCTAATATCACATGGACAAAATACTGTGACATGCATGAGGACTGGGCAGTGGGGATGAGGAAGATGAGGAGCAAGTACCAATTGTCAAAACAGTGCCAGCAATGTGGGACTTAAGGCCTAGAGTACACAATCTGGCCTCAATATGTGGGAATGACTACACATTCTTAAAAAATAACTCCACAAAACAACATTGTAGACCATACACATAAGCACACACATTGTACAGGTTACTCAACATACCAGTCACACTGTCACCAAACAGTGCTTGACCAGCACAAACAAGTTTGAGTGATGCATGTGTGAACTGACACTATCTGTACCCTGGGTCTGAAGACATGTCCCTGTCCCACTATCTACCAACGGAGTGCCAATGCAATATAGGCACATATACCATCCCAATTCACAGAATCATGTGAGCTCCTAGTAGATAACAGGCCAGGGCTGAAATAAATCACCAGTATGTCCCTAGTAGATAATAGGGCAAAGCTGACATCAACAACCTGTAAGTCCCTAGTGGATAATAGGGCAAGGCTGACATCAACAACCTCTAAGTCCCTAGTAGATAATAGAGCAAGGCAGACATAACTCACCCCTAAGTCCCCAGTAGATAATAGGGAAAGGCTGCAACAACAACCTTCAAGTCCCTAGTAGAAAATGGGAGTGTAGTCGTAGATTTGGATACCTGCGCTTGAGTGTGCACTGATGAGAAGCCTGCTATCCCTGTCTTATGGCAGCCCTGCCATGCACACTGCATGCTAAAAAGGAAGTCTGTGCAAAACTAAGTGGTAAGGAATTGTACAATCAAAGTGTATGTACATAGAACATTGTCACAAAATGCAACGTTAATGTTCCACCCTAAGTGCCCAGGCTCTGTGTGGCCCACAACTTTGAGCATAGACAAATACAAAGATGCATCATAGTGCTTGGTGTTTGGGGAAACCATCTCTTAATACTTACATACAGTAGAGATTTATCTACAGATGATAACATGTTAGTCACTGTTATAAGCAAAAATATTGTTCTGAAGGAGCGCTATGGCCCATGAATGGATCATGAAGATCGTTGAACTGATATCCCTAAATATACCACTGTAGTCGGCAGAAGAAATCACACATCAAGAACACTAACCACCCACATGCAAGGCATGACAAACACATCCATGGAAAATGTCTGTCCAGCATATCCCAACACTTGCCTGCTCGGAAAACTGTAAGTTATCCATGTTGCATGACAGCCACATTGTTTGACATGTGAGCAGTCCTACATGTGGGTGCAAGGGCCACATTCCATGGCTAGTCCATGGCATCCATGGGGTTAGACTAAACAATGGACTGAGGTGCCAACACATAGGGGCATATTAACAAGGAACTGGTGCATCAACTCTGATGCGCCAGTTTTCTTGCACTGCCCTGCACCCCCCTAATGACACCATGGTAGCGCTGTATTTAGAGTACAGCGCACCATGGTTCTCTTTAGCACAAATGTGCAAACATTTTGGATGCAGTTGTAGCGCTTTGCTGGACTAGCTCCAAAAGTTGTTGCGCTAGTCCAGTAAAGACCCGGTTGGCCCAAAGGATATATCACTAGTTTCAGTTTAACTCCTGCCATAGGTAGGCATTAAAAATGGTGCTAGAATGGTGCAGTGAAATATTGGATTTTTCACTGCATCATTTGTTTGGTCCTCTCTGCGGGGGTACGACCCCCCACCCTTGCATACATAATACTTGGCACAGGTTGTACATGGGTTTGCAAAGTGGCGCAATGCTAGCATTGTTCTACTTTGTGAATATGGTGCTGGGTGAGGGCCTGTTTAACGCTGCAGTAGTAAAAAAGAAATGACGCTTCAGCAGCACTAAGGGGTGCAAAGTGCTTGTAAATATTCCCCATAGTTGACACATGAGGCAACTCCATGAATTTGTCATGTCCATGACTCATAGAAAGTGCCCTATGAACTGTCTGGTACTAATAAGGCATGTACCATTACCCAGGTAGTCTTACAAGACATACCTTGGACACATGAAAAGAGAGAAGTACGTTGAACTGAACTATTCACAGGCAACACAACAATCCACATGACTGAAGACATGTAAAAATGAAGTACACAGGACACCATTCATCTTTACACATATTGCAGCCCTTGCATCAAAAAAATGATACATTGTCCCAATGCATGTTCTCTAAGCCATTGCGTCTGCCAAAAATGGTGCATCCCATGTGGCGCATCAGAACTGCCTCATGTTGCAATGTCATGTGACATTAAAAAAAGCATGCATTGTAGCGAAGAATTTTTAAAAAAGACGCATTGTCGAAAACATGATACATCAGCACAGGAAGTGAGGTAATGGATCTGCCATGCTGCACACCAGGAACTGCTAAGTTACTTTCACTTTCTATTACAGTCATAGGTGGTCATTATGACGTTGGCGGTGTGTGATAAAGTGGCAGTGATACTGCTAACAGGCTGGCGGTATTTAGTACCAAAGTATGACCAAGGCGGTGATAACTCCCATAGACAGCCAATGTACCACACCAACTGCCACGGTGTAAACACCACTGACCACAGCGGTAGCCATCAACAGTCAGGCGAAAGACAAGGTACCGCCCACCATATTATGACATAGCACACCACCAGAATTTCTGGGGGGTACCAACGCCATCAAAAGCCTGGCAGAAACAGAACACAGAAGGTGAAAGACTCCCCCTCGGAGACACAGAGAAGAACAAGGCCGCCATGTAACCGGAACTTCAAGTCTTCCCGACACTCTTCTACGCCATGCTCCACCTAGAACACCAACGCCGACGAAGGCGATGACGGTGAATACCGCTGCCTAGCACACAAGGGAGGGAGGGAGGAAAAGGAGAGTGACACACACACACACAACACACACCATTCACACACACACCATACACACAACCAGCTGCAGAGGAAAAACAATGTCACAGACCCACGTCATAATAATGCAAGGACTACAGCATTCCAGAACGGAAAGAGTAGTTGGAAGAAAGCAGCCACCATATTGTTCATGTGACAAAATACACATGAGTCACTGTGCAGAAAGGGCCAATGGCCAGTCCAAAGTACAAAAGGCTCACATGGCCACAGCCCAAGCCCCAACTCTTTCCCTGACGTAATCCCCACTACACTGTGCAGGGGCATCATGGAGGGAATGGCCAGGCACCTCAGGGGGAAGAGGGGTGGGGAGTACCTCAGCTGAGTTGGGGGACTTGCCCACTGGTTCTGGAGGGGGCTCCATGCCCATTACAATTAGCTGGGAAGTGCAAGGTCACAATCTCTGAGGTGGGAGACTTTCCCACTGATTCTGGAGGGGACTCCATGCCCATTACAATTATCTGGGGAGTGCAATGTCACAGTCTCTGAGTTGGGGGCTTGTCCACTGGTTCTGGAGGGGGCTCCATGCCCATTATAATTAGCTGGGGAGTACAAGGTCACAGTTTCTGAGTTGGGTGACTTGTCCACTGGTTCTGGAGGGGGCTCCATGCCTATTTTCCCATGCTGGGGAGTGCAAGGTGACAGTCTCTGAGGTGGGGAAAATGCACAATGGTTCAGGAGGGGGCTCCTTGTACAACAGTCCCTGGGGGTGGCCTACATGCTCTCTGCTGGAGGTAAGGGCTGCTGTGTTCTAGCCTGAGGTGAGGGCTGCTGTGTCCCAGCTTGAGGTGAGGGCTGCTGTGTCCCAGCCTTAGGTGAGGGCTGCTGTGTCCCTGCCTGAAATGAGGGCTGCTATGTCCCAGCTTGGGGTGATGTCACGGTTTCGGGCAGGGCTGGTCAGGACTTTGGTTGGGACACCCCTTGAGGTCACCGAATATCCTAAAGAGGTAGTACACTGGGGCAGAGGAGCAGCTAAAGGCATACACGGAAAGGACAGCTATGGACAGGCACAGGAAACAGGAAAGTAAAAGCAGAGCAACCCTTGTGTGAACAAACAGGAAACGGATTACCAGTGGACAAACACGTTGGGGTTGTACACAGAGTAAGGCGCAGAACCTCCCACAGTGACAGGGAATCTCAATGCCTCTGTGCAGTTTGCTCTTACAGATAGTCACCCTGCCAGCCCCATAGAAAGGAGGCAGCAGAAGTGATTCTGTCTCTGGACCCTAGAGCACAAACAAGGATAGTACTTACATACACAGGACACGCTCTTGTGGGTCCAGCTGGAAACACAGTGGCGATTCCTGAGAAAACAGCAATAGCACACTGTCACTGTTAGGCACGAAATACAACGTATAACACTGGACAAGGATGGGGGCTGGAATTGCCTCCTGGAAACCAGGAGCCAACCCCAGTACACAGGAGGACACGTATACACTGGTGAAGACTGATAGAACACTTACCAGACACAAAGAACCAAGAAGAAACAGAAACAGAAGGGAACAAACAAAGAGGCAGAGGCAAGAACTAGGAACAGGCTCAGGCTGAAGCAAAGGCGGGACTAGGACTTGAAAACAGGGCGCAAACTTCTGGCTGGGACAGACAGAGACAGGACTGGGAAACTGAGAACAGGCTCTGGCTGGAACAGGCAAGGACAGGACTGGAATACAGGGAGTAGGAAATGAGCAGTAAACAGGACTGGGAAACAGAGAGAAGGTTCAGGCTGAAACAAGGCAGGAGCAGGGCAGAGAAACAGGGAGCAGGCTTTGGAAGAAACAAACAGGTACAAGGCTAAGAAGTAGGGAGCAGACTCTGGCTGGAACAATCAGGAGCAGGGCAGAGAAACAGGAAACAGGATCAGGCTGGAACAGAACAGGAACAGGAACAAAACTGGAACACCATCCGACAAGGGGTCTGTAACACAACGGAATTGAAGTCCGATGCACGACGGGGAGCTTGAGGAAATGGCTGCTTATAAGCAGTTCCAAGCTGGGCTGCACAGGAGAGGTTTCAGGTGTGTGTGGTTTCGGACACTTGCAAGTCCTGGAGGAGAGGATCCAGTGAAAAGGAGCAACTGGACTTCTCCCATTGAAAACAATGGGAAACAGAATCCGGGTTTTCCTGACTACCAAGCTGTGCATTATGGGATTTGCAGTCCCAAGAAGCAAATGTAGTCCTACACAAGTGTACCATGGAGAAAAGAGAAACAAACAGGAGTCAGCAAGGGACTCTAGATAGGTGTTCAAGGTGATTCCCAGGCTTCTGACAGTCCCCTTACAGCGCCCCCTGGAAATGGGACGACCGAGTCGTAACAGTATACCCCCTCCCACTAGTCTGCTCAAGAAGAGAAGGCGATCCTTTGGCTGAAAAAAGTTGAAGAGGAAAAGCCACAACAAGAAAATCCAACACCAACCTTGGTTGATAAGTTTACAGTCCTGCCATAGGTGAAACTTCCAATGAGCAAAGCATGTATTAATACCCATATGGGCTCCGATGTCTTTCCTCTTTATTGTTCGAGTTATAGGGGAGTAGTGCATGGAGTTGGTTTCTGGTGAAGTGGATTCAGGAGCAAGGAGATCTGGAATTGCATCATGGGCGGTATTCTTTAGGACTTTCGTTTCCTGTTCAGTACTGTCTTCTTTGGAGGACATAATTGGCGTGTTAGTAACTGTAAGGTCTGTAACTCCTTCCGACAAGCAGGATAGGTCTGTTTCTGCAGCAGTATTTGCATTGATTGTGGTCTGAGGCTTGCAAAGCATAGAGACTTGGGAGACATGGGTAACTGATGTTCTCAAGGTAAACATGAAAAAGTCAGAATTGTCTTTCATCTTGGACGACATTGAAGTATCAAATTCAGGAGCAACAGGAGTTTTCATGTCTTTAGAGACTGGATTAACATATGAAAATGTAGAAGTTCCACAAACTAATTCTTTAGGGTGATCTTCTGACAAGACAGAGATTTCTTCATTGCAAGGGCTCTGTGGTGTATTCGTGGTATCAGAAATGGTTTCTTTGCAAGGCGTTTCTACTACAGGTAGTTGATCTTCAGCTCTGTTAACACTGAAAGGTTGTTCTTTGAATTGAAATAGAACTGGAGTCTCTTTAGAAATCACCTTTACACTGTTACTTACATTTTCAGCTCTAGCCTTTGAATTGATGATGGTTTCTTGCAATAAAACACTAAGAACAGTACTTATCATCAGATCTTCGAATACAAGATTCAAATTCAAGTCTTTAGTTTTAGTGGGACATATGATATCTTTCAGTACTTGAGCTTCGGTTTCAGATTGCTGGTTTTCAGGAGTCTTTAATTTCAGAGACACAGCAGGTGGCATTGGTGTGGCTGGTTTTACATCAAAATCAGATACCGGTAGATCAGAGATCTGTTCTTCAGTAACCGTTGAGCTGGAAACAGGAAACGCAGTGGCAGGGAACAGCAGGTCAGAATCAGTGGTTGAGGCTGCAACTGTGTCCTGTTCTAGGAGAAGGCTCTCATTTCTTATGACAGGCTGTTTAGTTTCAGATTGCTGGCTTTCTTCCTTGTCTGAATTCTCCACGGTTTGCTTTGACACAGAAGAGATTTTTAAACTTTCTGAGAAGTCCATTACATTATTAGTAATTGCGGGTATTTCTTCACGGTTAGAAAAATCCATTAGTTCACTTGAAACAGGAACTGTCTCTTCATTATCTGAAAATTCTATGATATTGTTTGAAAGGGCAGGAGTATCCCCACAATCTGAAAATTCTGGTGTGTGCGCCATTTGAACAGCACTATTTGCAGGTTTGTTCACGGCAAGGCAGGAACCACTGTCATCACTAGATTCAGATTCTTCAACACTGGTGCACAACTTGCCATTAATCTCCAGTAAAGTCATATCTTGGTTTCTTAAGGTGCAGCTATTGGAGTCTGCATCAGAACTCTCTTCTTCCTTTGGCTTTATTTGTTCTGATAGAGGGGCTGAGACACTTCCTTCTGAAGACTCTGATCCATCCTTTGAATCAAGAGGGGTCAAATCTCTCAGAGATGTCAGAGATTCAGTCAACGGTACAGGAATTTTCACTGGAGAACTACAGGCTGAGAGAGAGTCTGAAGAAGAGGCTGATATATTTATAACTGGAGCTGTCTTTTGACTGTCATCAATAGAAGGGACAATCTGCTCTATAGAAGTCGTTGGAGAGGCACATGAGGTAGCATACTGTTCTTTAAGCCAAAGCTGGTGATCATTTTCTTTTTTCAGGTTTTCAAATTGCCTTGCAGTAGTTTCCATCAGCTGCTCTGTTACTTCTTCTACCTTACAGATAAACAGAATGTCTGGTTCTGGCAACAGTGAAATTTGCATTGATGAAAAGAGCCCACGTGCACGATTTCTTGTGTATGTTACAACATATTCATCATAGAAGTCCGATATCTGTCTTTTAATCTGCCAAAACTGCTCTTTTAGTGTGTGTATGTCCATATTGTTATCAAACCCACTCAGAATAGAAAAGTGTTTAGCAGAGCTTTTAGGGATTGAGACTGGTGTATTATCATCCAGTTTGGGAAGAGCACAAGCCTTTTGAGTTGACCTAAGGAATCCCACAGTCTTTACTGATCCCTTTGATACAGGTTCTATCCTGCTGATTTGAAAGCACTGAGGAACTGGTAGATCCTTACAAGAGTCAGCACAACACTTAGCAATTGAGACTGATGTACTGTCATCCAATTTGGGAGGAGCACAAGCCATTTGAGTTGAACTAAGGAATCCCACAGTTTTTACTGATCCCTTAGATACAGGGTCTAGCCTGCTGACTTGAAAGCTCTGAGGGACTGATAGATCTTTATAAGAGTCAGCACTGCACTTTGAATTCTGAGAAACTGGCCTAGATGGGCTGAAGCACTCAACAGAAAACAAGGGAATCCCTAGTGTGGCTTCGTAAACAGTGTCAGGGTTCTTTGTTATGGCAGAGTCCTGGAGGTGAACTTGGGATGCACTAGCATGAGGCAAGGAATTAACCATCTTTTCTTGAGAGTAAACGTCTTGTGCAGAGGTAGCAAAAGCACTTCCACGGTTATGAACATTCTTACTGGCTTCAGCTAATAGATACTGCAAAAACTCATTACGTCCTTGTAATTCTTCTACAGACAGGGACTGGGGGTCATAGCCACAAATAACATAATAGTCTATCATTGAAAGATTAGCAAGCCACTCAGTATAGTACTGAACTTGCAAGTTATGGTTTTCTTTAACAAGTCTATCCTTTAAACTAAGGTCTTTTTTAGAGGATTTCAGAGATTGTATAGGCTTAGAAAGGGGTGTCTTAACATGATAGGAAAGCATTTTAGGTCTGTGTGTGCCTTTGCTGCCTGGGGAGCTTGAACTTTTTGGGTCGTGCATTCTGTCACGGTTTCGGGCAGGGCTGGTCAGGACTTTGGTTGGGACACCCCTTGAGGTCACCGAATATCCTAAAGAGGTAGTACACTGGGGCAGAGGAGCAGCTAAAGGCTTACACGGAAAGGACAGCTATGGACAGGCACAGGAAACAGGAAAGTAAAAGCAGAGCAACCCTTGTGTGAACAAACAGGAAACGGATTACCAGTGGACAAACACGTTGGGGTTGTACACAGAGTAAGGCGCAGAACCTCCCACAGTGACAGGGAATCTCAATGCCTCTGTGCAGTTTGCTCTTACAGATAGTCACCCTGCCAGCCCCATAGAAAGGAGGCAGCAGAAGTGATTCTGTCTCTGGACCCTAGAGCACAAACAAGGATAGTACTTACATACACAGGACACGCTCTTGTGGGTCCAGCTGGAAACACAGTGGCGATTCCTGAGAAAACAGCAATAGCACACTGTCACTGTTAGGCACGAAATACAACGTATAACACTGGACAAGGATGGGGGCTGGAATTGCCTCCTGGAAACCAGGAGCCAACCCCAGTACACAGGAGGACACGTATACACTGGTGAAGACTGATAGAACACTTACCAGACACAAAGAACCAAGAAGAAACAGAAACAGAAGGGAACAAACAAAGAGGCAGAGGCAAGAACTAGGAACAGGCTCAGGCTGAAGCAAAGGCGGGACTAGGACTTGAAAACAGGGCGCAAACTTCTGGCTGGGACAGACAGAGACAGGACTGGGAAACTGAGAACAGGCTCTGGCTGGAACAGGCAAGGACAGGACTGGAATACAGGGAGTAGGAAATGAGCAGTAAACAGGACTGGGAAACAGAGAGAAGGTTCAGGCTGAAACAAGGCAGGAGCAGGGCAGAGAAACAGGGAGCAGGCTTTGGAAGAAACAAACAGGTACAAGGCTAAGAAGTAGGGAGCAGACTCTGGCTGGAACAATCAGGAGCAGGGCAGAGAAACAGGAAACAGGATCAGGCTGGAACAGAACAGGAACAGGAACAGGAACAGGAACAGGAACAAAACTGGAACACCATCCGACAAGGGGTCTGTAACACAAAGGAATTGAAGTCCGATGCACGACGGGGAGCTTGAGGAAATGGCTGCTTATAAGCAGTTCCAAGCTGGGCTGCACAGGAGAGGTTTCAGGTGTGTGTGGTTTCGGACACTTGCAAGTCCTGGAGGAGAGGATCCAGTGAAAAGGAGCAACTGGACTTCTCCCATTGAAAACAATGGGAAACAGAATCCGGGTTTTCCTGACTACCAAGCTGTGCATTATGGGATTTGCAGTCCCAAGAAGCAAATGTAGTCCTACACAAGTGTACCATGGAGAAAAGAGAAACATACAGGAGTCAGCAAGGGACTCTAGATAGGTGTTCAAGGTGATTCCCAGGCTTCTGACAGTCCCCTTACAGCGCCCCCTGGAAATGGGACGACCGAGTCGTAACAGGTGAGGGCTGCTGTGTCCCAGCTTGAGGTGAGGGCTGCTGTGTCCCAGCTTGCAGAGAGGGCTGTTGTGTCTCAGCCTGAGGTGAGGGCTGCAGTGTCCCGGATTGAGGTGAGGGCTGCTGTGTCCCAGCTTGAGGTGAGGGCTGCTGTGTCCCAACCTGAGGTGAGGGCACCTTGACCACTGCTGTTGGGGGGGCTCTTGCCCCTCTTAGTTGCTGGAGTGGGATCCTTCTCTTTCCTGGCTGGTGGAATGGGACCCTTCCCTTTTCTGGCTGGTGGCATAGGATCCTTCCCTTTCCGGCCTGGTGGAGTGGGATCCTTCCACTTCCTGGCTGGTGGAGTGGGATCCTTCCCTTTCCTGGCTGGTGGAGTGGGATCCTTCCCTTTCCTGGGTAGTGGAGTGGGATCTTTCCCTCTCTTGGGTGGTGGAGTGGGATCCTTCCCTCTCTTACCTCCATGACTAGGAGGTGCCTCCACTGTCCCCATGGACTGTTTGGCTCAGGTGTTGGGCTGGGTCGTTGGGAACCTGCTCTTAGGGGCAGGACGGGGGTGGACGGAGAGGGAAGAGGTCAAGTTGGGCAAGGAAAAGCTTCTTAGGGAGAGATGGGAGTAGAGGTTGACGGAGTGGTCGTTAGAGGTGTATGTCTGCTGGACGTGGGTGCAGGTGCATACGCAGTGTGCTGATGTGAGGTGGATGGCTGCTGGGTGTCTGTGTGCATGCGTTTGTGTCTCTTAGAAGGTGGGGAGCAGACAGGGTGGGAGAGGACACAGGGGACACGTGGATGGATGTTGAGAAGGTGTCTGCGAGTGAGGAGTCTGTGCTGCTTGGTGTGGTGATGGTGGTGGTGGCTGTTGATGCAGTGCATGCTGGTGTGAGTGTGGATTTGACAGTGAGGGAGGAGGAGTGGGAGATAGTGGAGGCAGTGGATGTTGTCATGTGTGCAACTGTCTCTTGTTTGTGTGAGTGCTTGTGGCCTGAAGTGTGCTGCCTGTGTTTGTCTATGCCACTCTTATGTGACAGTTTGTGTGCATGCTTGTCTGTATGTGTGCATGGGATCGGTTGGGGTTGAGGAGATTGGGACTGGGAAGTGGTAGTTGGAGGGCGGACGGTAGGAACAGGGACAATGGCTTCCATTAGAGAGGAGGTCAGAACATGGAACTATCTCTGTTGGGCCACCAATACACTGTGAATTCCTTCCAGGAATGGATTGCATTGCTGCATCCGGGAAGCCAGTCCCTGGATGGCATTCTCTATGGTTGACTGCCCTAAAGAGATGGTTCTCAGGAGGTCAATAGCCTCCTCACTGAGGGCAGCAGGGCTCACTGGGGCAGGGCCTGAGGTGCCAGGGGTGAAGGTGATACCCACCCTCCTGGGTGAGCGGGCATGGGCAGCTCGGTGAGGGGCTACTGGGAGGGCAGTGCTGGTTCGGGGTGGTGGCTGTACCTGTAGCTGGGGTGGTCCCAGAGGTGTCCGCCACCACCAGGGAGCTTCCGTCGGTGGAGGTATCAGAGTCAGTGTTGTAACATCCTGTCTCCACCTTGCTGCTCCCCGCCCCCTCCGTCCCACTGGTCCCATCGGTGTCTGTGGACTCTGCCTCCTGGGTCCTGTGAGATGCAGCTCCTTCTGTTTCCAGTGCCCTTGCTCCTCCACCAGATGATGCTAATGCACACATGGACAGGATGACAAAAGAAAAAAGGGGGGGGTAGTGAGAAAGGGAGCAATGGGTGAATTACAGCACCAACACCACATATGGCATACACATTACCGTCACATACAGGGATCGGGATTGTGTCCCATGCACCACACTGGCATTACATTGGCCAAGTACCACAGCAAGATGAGAACCAAACACCGCCAACTGCGACCCTCCTGGGACCCCCTACGCTCTGTCTGACATGGTATGCAACCTAGCTATGTTACCAGATTTAGCAATACACCCATAACCCTTGAGCTGGATCACGCTGTGTTCTCTGAGCTGGCATTGAGGGACACACATTAACTGACGTCCCTCACCAGGTTCCCATGCTATCTACCAATCATAGTTTCAACGCACACTGTACTCACCCCCTTGTCGCGGTTGTGATGCCCTCAAGCACCCATGCAGTTTTGGGTAGGCCACTGCCAGTATGTGGGTCATTGGGGCGTCAGGTTCCAATGGGCACCCCGCCCTCGTTGGGAGGCCATCCCCAGCTGGGCTGCCGTGGTATTCCGGGCCCAGGTCTCAGGTCCTCCCACCTCTTCCTACAGTGGGTGCTCCACCTGCTGTAGACCCCGACCTCTTCCTACAGTGGGTGCTCCCCTGCTGATGACGGGCTAAACCCAGAAACACATGTACAGTGATATACAGCACTTGCTGCGCCTACAGAGGTGAAAGACTTTATTTCTTTCTGAACGGACTGCGAATTTGACTGCATTTACCATGATGCATTGGGGTTGGACTTTGTTGCTGGAGTGTAGGCAATGTGCTCCCTTTTTTTGTAATTTTGTCTTTAAGACGGCTCCCTTGAGCCATGGATGACGAGCCTGGGGAGGCACCTGTGCACCATGAGTGGTACATAAACCTGAGAAGACATTTGGCGCATTTCAAGCAAGCCCCTATACCATGCTGCTCCCTGCTGATGATGGGCTAAACCCAGAAACACGTGTACAGGGATATACAGCACTTGCTGCGCCTACGGAGGTGAAAGTCTTTATTACTTTCTAAATAGACTATGAATTCAACTGCATTTACCATGATGCTTTGAGGTTGGACTTTGTTGCTGGAGTGTAGGCAGTGTGGTCCCTTTCTTTGTAATAAAGTGGACAAGGCGACATGGTGGGACAAAAGGGGGACATTAGGGAGAGTCTCATTTCCTGGCGGTGGTTCTGGTTGTGACAAGTGTCTCTGGCTTCTGTCTGGGTTGCAGGGAATGTTTGCGGGTGGTTCACCTTTTGCAGGAGGAAGGGTGCTGGTGGCCTGTGGGTTCTGTGGCAGGGCCTCCTGCCCACTAACTGCAGCGGATGTGGTGGGCTGGTCAGTAGACTAGCTAGTGGTAGGGGCCCACAGGTGTGCTGTCCATTCCTTCATGATGTTGGCCATGTATACCAGCACCCCTGCTATGGAGACCATGGTGGTGTTGAGGGCCTGCAAATCCTCCCTGATCTCCTGATGGTGTACCTCCTGCAGCCACTTGCTCTCCCTCATGTTGGTTAGAATCTGGCCCATCTTGTCCTGGGATTGTTCATAAGCCCCCAGGACATTGGTGATGGCCTCCTGGAGAGTCGGTTCCCTGGGCCTGTCCTCCCCCTGGTGCACAGTGGTCCTCCCAGTGTCCCCGTTCCCCTGTACCTCTGTCTACTGAACGGTGTGCCCATTGCCACTGACCCCAGGTCCCTGATTATCTTGGGAGTGAGGTGTGGACTGGGTTCCCTGTACAGGTGGGCACACTGCTGATTGACGAGTCCTGTGGACAGAGGTGTGGGGATGTTGGGTAGGTGCTGTGCTGTTGGATTCTGATACGGGAGGCTCTGTGGTGGACTGTGAGTGGGCTGGGATGGCCGACTGACCAGTGGTCCCAGATGGGCCAGGTAGTTCATCCAGATCTAGAAGTCCAGAGTTACTGTCATCACTGGGGTCGTCTTCTGTTGGGGGACTGGTTAGTCATGGCACCTCCTTGTCACTAAGATTGACTGGGACACCTGCAGGGATGTAAGTGATGTATTATACTTCATGTCTGTGACATATGGTACAACCCTTGCTTCCCCTCTAGTGTTGCTGTTGCCCTGCCACCTTTTTTGTGTATGATGATGGATTGTGTGCTTGTTAGTTCTCCATGCCGTGCATGCTTTGGTGATGGGTGAACATGCAGGGCTGGGAGGGTTGTCCATGCATTGGTATAGCATGCAGGGCTTGGCATTGGGGTTAGTCATATGTGTAGGTGCAGTGCTTGGGATGGAGTGGAGAGATGGGAGTGTGGGTGAGGGGGTGAGATGGCATGCAGGTATGGGGGGTGATAAGTAGTAAATATTGACTCACCAGTGTCCAGTCCTCCGGCTACTCCAGTGAGTCCCTCAGGATGCAGTAGTGCCAAGACTTTCTCCTCCCATGCTGTGAGCTGTGGGGGAGGAGGTGGGCGTCCACCTCCAGTCCTCTGGATGGAGAGCGGGTGCCTTGCTGCCATGGAATGTATCTTCCCCGTAGGTCATTCCACCTCTTCCTGATGTCGTCCCTTGTTCTTGGATGCTGTCCCATGGCGTTCACCCTGTCCACGATTCTCTGCCATAGCTCCATCTTCTTGGCAATGGATTTTTGCTGTACCTGTGCTCCAAACAGCTGTGGTCTACCTGACTATTTCCTCGACCATGACTCCTCATCTGTGAAACGGGGGTGCCTCTTGATAGGTGTTGTGTGGTGTTTGTTGTGCACAGGGTGTTGAGTGATGTGGTCGGGTGTGGGATGTGGGGTGCATGACGGATGGATGGGTATTTGTGATGTATGTGTGTAGTTGCATCAGTGGTCTTCGTGTTAGTCTTGTGGCGCTTATTGGTATTCGTAAAGAGTGGTGTGTGATGTGGGGGGCTGTTTTATAGTGCTATGGGTGGGTTGGTTTGGTGTGTGCATGAGTGTCAGGTGTGTGTGTTTAGTTTTGGCCAATGTTTTTTTGTTTTGTATTAGGGTGGCCATTCTGACCGCGGCGGTGTGTACCGCCAGCGGTTTACTTCCATTGAATGTCCGCCGTGTTGATTCATGGGTCATAATGTGGTGGGCATTGTTTTGTTGGCGTAACAGTATGGGTGTTCGTACTGCCGCTTTAGTACTGAATTTTGGGCTGGCGGATTTGTGTCTGTGGCAGTATTCTGTCAGTTTAGTGTGTGTGTGTTATAATATGGCAAACGGATATTCGCCACTGCAGCGGTATGTTGGCAGCCGTCACCGCTGCGGTAAGCGGGACTTACAGCCAATGACGAAATGAGGGCCATAGTCTTTTTTTCTGTGTTGGAGAGAGGTGGTGAATTTTGAGAGCTTTGTTTGAGAGTGGTGTCAGAGGTGTCTTTTGTGCAGCCTTCTGTCTACATAGTGTCCCTGACATCTGTTTTGTTCTGTATATTTGTACTGAGTTGTGATTGTATTGTCAGGTGTTTTGCTTTGGGGTACTTTTACCTTTTGGGTTAGTTGGGGTAGTTTCGGGTTACATTTGCTTTGTTAAGGATAATGTTTTTTTTTTTAAGGACATGGCAGGGAAGGGAAAGGCCCGTCACCTAAGTGCTGATGAATTGGGTGGCTTCCTTTGGCTGGTCACTCATTACCTCCCCAATGTGGTGGGCATGGGTTGGAAGTGATACAGGACTAATGGACAGAGGCACACAAGCTGCTGTGGGGGAAGGTCCTCTCCTACATGACCTGTATATTCAAGGTAGAGCTCACTGCCCGCCAAATGAAACATCACTGGACAGACATCATCAGCAGGGATCGGGACCTTCTTGGCCACCTTGGAATCAAAGTCGGTGAAACTGTGGGTGAGTACGCACTCTTTGTGGCTGACTCCTGTTTTGCAATCGTAAGTACATGTCTTTTGCCGTAGGCCCTCCTTTACCAAGTTAAGACAAAGGGGAGGGCTGTGAGTAGTATGTTTGTGCAAAACAGCATCCACGACGAGGCCATTAATGCTTCATTAAGAAGACAAATGGCATATTCCTGTCCTTGTCCCCTCGGTTTTTTCACTAAATTCTGATGTGCACTAATGCTGACACAACTGTGTCATGTTGAAGGGTACATGGTTACCGGGAACACACATACATGGCCATAAGTGTCTGAAGTCTGTTGTATGTTGCATAGTCATGTACATGTGATTTTAAAAATGATGCAGGAGTAAAGGGAGTCATGTCTGAGTGTGTCCCGTGAGTCCTGTGAGTCATGTATGAGCAGAGCACCATTACAATGAGCTATTCTTGGTAATTGTTGCAGTAGGAAGTCATGTGCAAAATGTGAAAAATGTAGCAGAGACATATATGTCAAGTTCCAGCACATATTTGTACATGTCAGCCTGGCCTACCAATGTATGTCACTGAGACATGTATAAAGGCCTATTTGAATATCCGCTAACCTAAGTCTTCTATGTCCGTTAGCAAATCAAGTATGATGCGCAATAGTTGTCCATTGTGTTCATTGTGCAACATTCACAGTGCTATGTCTCATGTTCCCTCATGTAGGTAGACCCCAGACGTACACCATTGGAGCGGTGGCAAGCTTCACAGACCCTAATTCTACCAGTAAGTGTCAATCTGTATGTGTAATGTGTAGTGCAAGTATTTTTTCTGCTGTTGTATGTTGTGTGCAATGCCATGTACCAATGGCTTGTAGGCTACTACAAATGTATGCTATAAATGGATATGGACTGTATGGTTGCAGTTGTGTGTAGGATGTCCATCCCAAGAAAAAAATGCACTGGTGGCAACATGTATAGCAAGAACCATGTAAATGTTGGATATGGTAAATGGGTCCAAACACAGTGATGACCGTAAGGACATGTGGCAGTAGTGAAGGTCCTACACATGTATGCAGGGTGCAAGATGTTGTTCACTAAACAAGTTACTTATCTGTGTTCCACATGTAGCACAAAGTAACTCAGGTCATGTTGTGATTAATGACCATGTGACTATTTCCCTAAGATTAGCAGGACACTGGTCAAATACCACACTTAAAAATATCGAAGTTTTGGCCAACATTGTCGTGCAATGTCTTATAATCTGTCTCCTAGGTCACAACATTGCCAACCCATGTCATCCTCACAGTTCTTTTCATGTGTGTTTAGCCAGGACGATGTCCATACAACATTGTCATACGACACGCCATCACTCACAACATCAAGATCGTGGTGGTCCAGATAGTGTCCATGAGGTGATGTAAACATCTTCACACAATATACAGCATTAGCCAGTCCTGTTCCAAGATCCCTGTGCAGATACGGTGTAGGGCAAGCATGCACCCACATATGAGATGGTGGTGCTTGATGCTGTTGTGCAACACACTGACCAGAGTTTTGGACACATAGGGCAGCATAGTGAAAGAAATCAAGTTATTCTGGGACCAGGCATCAAGTCATGGCACAGCTCACCAGGTACTGACCTGTGTGAATATGAGAGTAGTGTCCTGCTGCTCTGTGTGACATGGGTGACTGCTCCACCCTCCATTATCAGGGATGATACCTGTCACATCCATTTTCTATGTAGCAATGTTTCCCGACATTTGTCCTTGCCATACCAAGGGCACAAACTGTTGTGGGACCACATTTAACTTGCAGTCCTTGCTCAGATGAGTTAGGTACATGCCAACAGATCTGAGATCACTTCCATAAGCATGAGGGAGATTGTTGGGCAATCAAACATGATGAGTGTGACCTAACGTGGTCACATGGCTGATGTGTATGACAATCCTAATCAGTAGCGACATGGTCCTTTGAAGATTTTCTAAGATGGTTCAGCGTTATTGTGCAACAATATCTAGCCTTGATACCTTGGATATGAGCAATGTGGAGATGATGGTTGGTGTACAGATGTGTATTACCCCTGCTCTTCATGATGGAATTGTGATTTGTGCTGGCCAACAAGTGACATCTGCAGATGGTGTTTTCATTGCAAGCATGTTGTTCATTTGCCTAATATCAATTTGACTGACATGTCCCACTCTTGTTGCAGCTGCAAACATGACCCCATCCCAGAGGTGCCAGTTTGAGAAGTGTGCGGAACACTACCGCCACATACGTCAGGTGACAAAGACCTGCCGGAGGATGGGGCACCTCTATGAGAGGGAGCGTGCATCAGGTTCATGGAAAGCATTCCCTCAAGGGGGTCCACCAAGGATTCAACCACCTCCAGGATCCACACAGCAGGTCTGTGGCCACAGGCAGGGCAAGCTCTACAGGGGCAGGACTGTCAACTCCAGCTGCAAAAAGTGCCCAGACAGGTTTACAGGCTGTACCGACATATGTGGAACCACCCTATGTGTAGGAATTTCCCACAGAGCTTGGGAACCAAACGTATTGGATTGACAAACTGGAGCAAACGAATGAGCAAATAATAAAAAAGAATAGAGTAGATTAGCTGTAGGACATAGTAGTTTTTTCTTATGGGGTGGGTTTTTGGGCATCTTTTTTTTAGTATGTTTGGGGGGTGATGTTTTGGGTATGTGTGTTGAAAATATATATATATATATATATATATATATATATGCATATATATATATATATATATATATATATATTTAAAAAGTCAATGAAACAAAAACAAAGTAATTTAACTCAAGGTAAATGTAAGGCTTTAAAAGAATTGAGAGAAGATACAACAATCATAATTAAAACCTCTGATAAAGGTGGGAACACCATGGTCCAGGTTACCTCTGCATACATGAAAGAAGCAATGAGACAATTGAATAATATACAGTATTATGAAAAATTGAGAACAGATCCCACCAAAATGATAACTTTGAAATATCACCAAAAATTAAAAGAATGGTATAATGCAGGTCTCCTTGACAAAGAAGAGCATAGATATCTCATGAGTGAACATCCTATTACCCGACCATTTATTTTCTCCCTAAGGTGCATAAAAGCTTAAACGAGCCACCGGGCCGACCTATTGTGAGATCTATTAGATACTTGTTTGAAAACACCTCTAGATTCATTGACACGTTTCTAATGAGCTCTGTTACTGCATTACCCTCTTTTTTACATGATACGATGGACCTCTTCACCAAGATACATGATATCGCCCAGCAAGAGAACTATATTATGGTTACCATTGATGTTACATCCCTGAATACTTCTATCTGAGATGAAGATGGCATAATGGCTGTCAAACATTTCCTAAGGGCAAGATCAGTCTGTTATATAGAACATTCAAATATGCTCACTGAAATGCTGCTTTTTTGTTTGACACATAATGGCCCTCATTATGACACTGGCGGTAAACCTCACTTACCGCCATACCGCCGCCGCAGCAGATGTCCGTTCACCATATTATGACACACACACACCAATCAGTCACTATTCAGCCACAGACGCAAATCTGCCACACCAAAGGTCAGTAAGAAACTGGCTGTATCAAAATCAAAACCAACACTGTTACGCCAACAGAACAACGCCCCTCACATTATGACCCACGATTCATCACGGCAGACATGCCATCACATATCCCCAACCACACCCTCACTCCCATCACTCCACCGCTTCCCACACACCCCACCATCACATCTCACCCATCCCAATGACAATCCCTTTATGACATACCAATGCATGGACACCACTCACAGACCTGAATGGACACCTATCACTAAAACATGCACACTAGAGAGAATCAGCTAGCCCACCACATACCAACGTACACAAGTGAAAGCTGCCAGGGCAAATCCAACCAAAGAGGGCAAGCCACTGATACACAATATGTCAGAGACAGAAACAATAACACATAATTTACATCCCCACAGGTATCCCAGCCAATGTCACCAGTGAGGAGGTGCCAGCAATATCCAGTCCCCCAACTGAAGTGGCCCCCAGTGATGACAGAAACTCTGGTCGCCTTGATCTGGATGACCAACCTGGCCCATCAGGGACCTCTGGACAATCGGTTACCCAAGCCCAGTTATGAACAACCACAGAGCCTCCCCCATCTGGAAACACCACCACAGCACCCACCCAGCGTACCCACACCTCTGACCCCAGGTCACTCAGCAGTGTGTCCACCGCTACAGGGATCCCAGGGCACACCTCGAACCTATGACAATCAGGGATCTGGGTTCAGTGGCAGTGGGCACACGGTTCAGGGGACAGAGGCGCAGGACAACAGGGAAACTTGGAGGAGTGCTGTGCACCAGGGGGAGGACAGGCCCATGGAACCGACTCTCCAAGAGGCACTTGCAGAGATCCTGAGAGCAAACCAACATTCCCAGGACACAATGGGCCAGCGCCTTGACAATGTACAGGAGAACAGGCAGCTGCAGGAGGGACAGTAGCAGGGGATCATGGAGGGCTTGCAGGCCATCAACAACACCCTGGTCTCCATAGCAGGGGTGCTTGCAGACATGGCCAATATTATGAGGGAGGCAGTCTCACAACAGCAGGCCCCTGCCCCTAGCCAGACATCTGAACTACCTTCCACCTCTGCTGCCGCTAGTGGACAGGAGACCCCACCACAGGACCAATAGGCCACCAGCACCCCTCCCCCTGCAGAAGGACAACCACCCCGCAAACATTCCCAACGATCCGGGCAGAAGCCAGAGACTATTGCCAAGACCCCCACCAGGAAATGAGACTCTCCTGATTGTGCCCCACTCTGTCACCCTGTCCATCTTGAACTGCCATTGCTCCCCTTCCTATTTCCCCATGGACAATGCACCTGTGCTACAAATGGACTGGAACTATGCCCTGGACTTTCCTCCATCATCACCACATCCCATTGTACTTGCCCCTCTTTTTTTTAACACTTAAATAAACACCCTTGAAAAAAATAGAAGTATGGAGTATGTCACATTTTTTAGGTATGTATACGTTTAATCATCTACAAACATTGCAATTCAAGTGTACAGTAAATTAGCACATATGAAAGACCTGTAGTTGGCAGCAGTGATCAAACCAGGAGCTATTGTGAGGCACCAACATCTGTAAAATGAATTGCCAAAGGGTACAGTAAGTGGCCATAGAAGTGGGAAATAACAGCAAGCCAGTGCCAAAGAATTTAAAAATAATGACAATGAAATGTGAAGTAACAGTGTCTTACCTGGTTGTCATTGAAAATACTGTCTGATCACTGCTGTTCTATTGTCCTCATCCTCATCCTCTGCCTCCTCATCCTCACTATCCACAGGGTCCACCTCTGCCAAACCGCCATCTCCAGCCTCCTCCTCATGCAGAAAAGGTACATGGCGTCTCAAGACAAGGTTATGCAGCATGCCACTATTATCTGGCAGACCTTCTTGGGTGAGTAGCACAGGGATCCACCTGTCAGATGGAGGCACCAAAACCTGGCCTTCAGGAGGCCAAAGGTTCTCGCTATGATCCTTCTGGTTCGCCCATGTGCCTCATTAAAACGTTCTTCTCCCCTTGTCCTGGCATTCCTTACAGGGGTCAGTAGCCATGGTGGGTTGGGGTAACTAGAGTAACCTGCAGAGGGACAACATTTAGCCACACACTATCCCATATGGCCCACACCACACCCATACCCAACATCTACTGGGTGGGAACCACCTATTAGCCACACCCTGTGTCTCTGTAGTTGGGCCATCACATTTGGGATGGTGCTATTCTCAAGACAAAGGCATCATGCGCCGACCCAGGATACGTAGCATTGACATGGGAGATGTACTGGTCTGCCAAGCACACCATCTTGTACATTCATTGAGTGAAAACTCTTGCGATTTCTGTACAGCTGTTCATTTTGATGGGGTGGGACAAATGCAATATGTGTTCCATCAATCACACCAATTATGTTGGGGATATGTCCCATTGCATAGAAGTCAGCCTTCACTGTGGCCAAATCTTCCATCTGGGGAAATACAATGTAGCTGCACATGTCTTTAATCAGGGAAGACAACACTCTAGACAGCAATATTGAGAACATTGGCTGTGACATTTCTGCTGCCAAGCCCACTGTCACTTGTAAGGAACCAGTAGCCAGGAAATGGAGAACTGATAGAACTTGCATAAGAGGGGGGGAGTCCCACTGGGGTGACGGATAGCAGATATCAGGTCAGGCTCCAATTGGGCACACAGCTCTGTGATTTTGGCCATGTCAAGTCTATAGGTGAGGATGATGTGCCTGCCCTCCATTGTTGCCAAGTCCACCATGGGTCTCTACACGATGGTATGTCTCCATCTCCTATTCATCCACAGCGGTAGCAATCTAAGGGACAAAAGAGTGAGGAGCCGATCACAAACTGAACAATGGGGCTGTAATAGTACGATACATGCTGCCAAATTGTAATGGGTCAGTGAGAATTGTCCTGTATGTCCAAAATTTAACAGTGACGCACTAATTATTAAGGGCCTGCCCCCCGCCTGAAATGGCATCTGCCTGTCCTGTGTGGAGGGACAGGTGGAAGTGAGGTAATTCCACTGACATTGTGCGCTGTTGCGGGAGGTGGTCAGGAACCGCTGTGCAACTCCTCATTTGTTATAATTGAGCCCTATGGGTTACAGTGGCCAATGGTGATGTATGCCGGCAGTGACGGTAAGCACCATCGCAGACGTGGCCACCATTTTTTATCTAATTCCTCACTTGTTACCTGACCTTCCATAGGAGAGGACCTACACTGCATGTGCTGCTGTGACCTATGCCTGGAACCTACCATGGCCTGTGTGACTGGAGAAAGGGCCCCTGCCTTCACTTCTGTGGAGTTGGAGAGACAGGTGGATGGGGTCATACCCCAGTACGGACTGCTGTATGGGCCTCCAGGCCATCAGGTGAGTACACTGTGGGCACAATGTGTCTGGCATGAATGCATGGAGTTGTGTGGGAAGGCATCGTATAAAGGGGGCGGGTGGATGTCCCCTGGGCAGCGTACAGGTTGTGTGCAGGGCTATGTGTGTGTAAATGGTGATGTGAAGGGGTATGGTGGGCCATAAGTGTAACAGGCAGGACTGTCTGACTAATATTATTTTCCTGTATGTATTCCCTCCGCAGGTCAGCGCCCATCAAAAGAAGGGTATATGGCGTGCCATCACCAAGGAAGTGCGGACCCTGGGGGTCTATGGCAGGTGGAGCACCCACCGTCGGAAACGGTGGGAGGACCTGAGATGCTGGGCACAGAAGACGGTGGAGGCCCAGCTGGGGATGGCCTCCCAATGAGGAAAGGGGGCCCGTCGCACCCTGACTCCCCTGATGGCCCGCATACTGGCAATGGCCTATCCTGAGCTGGATGGGTGCTTGAGGGCACCACAGCAGCCACAAGGGGATGAGTACAGTGCCCAAAATCACAACTTACACATGGTAGGGTGGTATCCGGGTGGGGGATGTGTGTCAGTGTGTGCCCCTAGGCCAGGCCAAACATTGCAGCATAGGTAACGTGGCGACTAGGGTCCAGAAGGGATAATCCTGCTTCCTAGGTCATAGGCATCCACTACTGGTCAAGGATGCGTGGGTCCCAGGTGTGCTGGATTTGGTGGTGTGTGCTCCTCCCCATGGCTTCTTGGCTAGCAAGATCACTGGTAGTGCAATGCATAGTGCGTAGGCCTATACCCTGTGTGTGCTGTGTACACCAACGGTAGTGTTGGTGCAGCCATTGACCCAGTGTATCCTTTGTCTCTTCCGCCCCCTTTTTGTTTTGTCACCCTGTCCTTATGTGCATTAGCATCATCTGGTGGAGGAGCAGAGGCACCAGCAACAGAGGGAGCTGCATCCCACAGGATCCAGGAGGCAGAGTCCACTGACGGTGAGGGCACCAGTGGGATGGAGGGCAAGGTGAGCACCACAGTAGAGACTGGAGGGGACAGTTCTGACACAGATACCTCCTCCGATGGAAGCTTCCTGGTGGTGGCAGACACCTCTCTGACCACCCCAGCTACAGGTACAGCCACCCCGTACCAGCAGCCCTTCATCGAGTTGCCCATGCCCGCTCACCCAGGAGGGTGGGCATCTCCTTCACCCTAGGCACCCCAGGCCCTGCCCCAGTTAGCCCTGCTGCCCTGAGTGAGGAGGCTATTGACCTCCTCAGATCCATCTCTGTATGGCAGTCAACCATTGTGAATGCCACCCAAGGGCTGGCAGCCCAGATGCAACAGACTAATGCATTCGTGGAGGGCATTCACACTGGCTTGGCGGCACAACAGAGATCAATCCAGGCACTGGCCTCCGCTCTGATGGCAGCCATTGTCCCTGTTTCCACCCTCCCCCTCCAACTTCATCTTCCCAATCCCATTCCCCTCAACACCAACCACTTCACAACAGCATTCAGCCCATGCACCAGCACCCAAAATCAGCAGACAGAAACCTCCTACAACCACTCCCTCTTCCTCCACTCACAAATCTTCTCCCTCCTCCTACCCCAATGTCCCTAAAAAGCTTTTCCTATCCACCATTGAACTCTTCCCTACCCCTCCCCATCCTGCATGTCTGGGCAGGGTGGCAAAAACCCAGCCAAGCACCTCAGCCACCCAGTCCACGGGCCCAGCAGTCACCACACCAGCTCGTAGGGTAAAAGGATCCAGGTCCTGAGGATGAAGGAGCCTGCACCAGGCAGCCTCAAGGGTAAGGAGCCTGCCACAGCTGCTGCCAGGAAGAGCAAAGAGCCTGCCACTGCTGCTGCCAGGAAGACCAAGGAACCAGCACCAGCAGGCAGAAACGGCAAGGGGCCTGGGGCAGGAACTCTGACAGAGCTTCCCCCCACCAGCAGCAGCACCACCACCAGTGGGCAGCCATCCGAGGCTGCAGGGGATTAGCTGGAGCTTCCCCCACCAACAGGAGCAGCACCACCACCAGTGGGCAGCCATCCGAGGCTGCATCGAATGGGCTGGAGCTTCCCCCCACCAGCAGCTGCAGCAGCACCACTTCCACCATTGAGCAGCCATCACCGCAGGCAGATGGTATATAGTCCTGCCTCCATGGGCTGCTCTGCGGTCTGTCCCTTGCAAATCCTATGGGTATGACACCCACCTGAGAGACTGTGACCTTGCACTCTCCAGGATCAAGAGCACAGGGCATGATGCCCCTCTCAAGAACCAGTGGGTAAGACACCCACCAACCTCAGCCTTCCCAGGATCAAGTGCATAGGGCATGATGCCCCCTCCAGAACCAGTGGGCAAAGTCACCCACTTGAAAGACTGTAGCCTTGCACTCTCCAGGACCAAACACAGGACAGTTTGCCCCCTACACAGCATGTGGGCAAGTCTCCACGTGCGAGACTGTGGCCTTGCACTCCCCATGACCAAGCACAGGGCACGTTGCCCCCTCCAGAGCATGTGGGCATGTCACCCACTTGAGAGACTGTGGCCTTGCACTCCCCAGGACCAAGCACAGGGCATGTTGCCCCCTCCAGAGCATGTGGGCAAGTCACCGACTTGAGAGACTGTGGCCTTGCACTTCCCAGGACCTAGCACAGGGCATATTGCCCCCTCCAGAAACAGTGGTGTTGTTCCGTCTCCCGGCTGAGGTGCCCCTCCATCCCCCGTCCTCCTGAGGTGCCTGCCTATTTACCAACTGATGCCCCTGCAGTGTTCTCTCAGTGTTGATGCAGGTGACAAGTGGGGCTTGGACTTTGCCCTGTGGCCATGTGGCCCATGCAAACTGAGGACTGGGCAGTGTCCCTTGAACTGTACAATTATAAATATCTGTAAAATTGGCTAAGTTATTTTTATACTGTGTTGATCTTATTACACTCACATATTCCTGTTGTCCCTGCATTATTCAGCCAATTTAGGGGGAATGGCTTATTTTCTTGTGCATCTGGTTGTGTGTATGGTGTTGGGTGTGTGTGTGTGTGTCACTCTCTCCCCCCCCCTTGTTTGTCGTCTTTGCTGTCATTGGTAGTAGCACGTAGAAGAGCATGGGGAAGACATGCAGCTCAGGCTCCATGGCGGCGTGGTTGTTCCCTGTGTCTCCAATGGTGAGTCCTTTCTCTTCTGTGATGTGTTTCTGCCAGGCTTTTGATGTCGTTGGTACCGTCCCGGAACGGGTGGCAGATTGGCATGTCTTAATACGGTGGGCAGAACATTGAATTCCACCTGGCTGTAGGCGGCTAGCGCTGTGGCGGCTATTGTATCCGCCCTGGTGGTTGGTGTGGTAAAGTGGCTGTCTATCTGAGATCCTTCTGCCATGGTCATAATTTGGTGGTAGTTACCACCAGCCTATTGGCGGTATTACCAACACTTTTGAACCAACCACCAGGGTTGTAATGAGGGCCAATGTTTTTATGTTCAATGGTGAATACCATCTACAAAAACAAGGTACAGCTATGGGGACTTCATTTGCTCCAACATTTGAGAACCTATTGATGGGTTTCTAGAAAATCAAAAAACCTTGCCACATTTGTTTTTTTGGACGAGGTTCATCAATGAGAATTATTTTTCTATGGGAGGAAGCAATGAAAGAATTGGAGGAATGTATCTCATCTCTCAATTGTAATCATATCAACTTAAACTTCACCTCTTGCATAAATGCAGTACAGATAACATTCTTTGATATGGATGTTTTTGTGAAGGAGACCAAGCTCTGTACAAAGATTCATCGGAAAACAACCTCTTATAATAGTTTACTCCATGTGAATAGTGGCCATCCAAAAAAGCTCAAGTGGAGCATCCCATATGGTAAAATGTTAAGGGCTAAAAGAAACTGCTCTGAAATTAATGATATAAAAGAACAACTACAAGATATGAAAAAATTATTCCTTGCTAGGGGCTATCCAACTGAAGTATTAAATGATGCTATGAGACGTGTGAAAAATAAACCAAGGGAGGAACTTCTAGTAACATGCGGGACAACAAAAAAGATGAATGAAAACATTTCTATGATTATAGATTATAATAATCAACATAAGCAACTCAGGAAGATCTTGTATTGGAACTGGAGGATACTTAGGCACGTTGAGACTTTAAGAAATGCACTAACATAACATCCTAACATCACGTATGGAAAAATTGCATCCTTAGGGAACCTTCTAACACAAAGCCACTTTTCAACTAACAAAATGGCATCCACTAATTGATTAAATACTCTTGGATTTTGGCAATGTAAGAAAAGTAAAGCATGTGAATATGGGACCTACGTGTCTACATATAAACTGTATGATGGAAGAAATGAAAAGATTTTAGAGCATATCACTTATGAATCCAAATTTGTGATCTATGTCTTGGCATGCCCTTGCAAAAAACAATATGTGGGGAGCACGAAAAACAAATTGAAATTGAGAATTTTACAACATTTACATGCTATAAAGAATAAAAACTTCTCCTATCCACTTGCTAAGCATTTCCAAGAAAAACACGATGGTGATGATAGAGGATTCAGATATTTTGGAATAAAACACATTAAAGTTGAGGAATGTGGAAGAGACAGTCAAATGACCCTAAGAAGAATCGAATAACGCTTAATGATACAGTTGGGAATGTAGATTTCACATGGAGATAATTTAGATGCGGAATTGCATGTGCATTTGTCAGATGTATAAGATTGAAAATAAAAAACTTTGTGGTATAAGGTGCTGATAGTTTATACTCTATGCAAAAGTGTGCAGTATTCATATATAAATGGGTAGTGTAATAGTGAAGGATTTGGAAATGGAGAAAGGAAACTCTCTTTTTCTTGCCATAGATATACACTAATACAATTTATGGCAAAGATTACTGACCTTGCATTTCACTTGATGAATATGGCTCACATTGAAATCTCTCTGGAAAAATAATTAATTATGTATTGAATCATAAATACACCTTTTGGATGAGAATTTCTATTTCAGAATAATGTTAAGAAATGATAAATGATCGCAGTCAAAATAGATAATCTGAAAAATCTTCAAATTACAACTGTGAGGTTTGCACATATTGAATTCCTGAATTTTTTAATTTTTGAAATTTTTAAATAGTTTTGGTGAATTTTATGGTGTAAATATATATTGAATCATGAAGATATTCAGGGAATTGTGATACAGGAGGATATTTTCACTTTAAAAAAAAAATTCAAGTAATGGAAAGAGCTGAACTTTATGCTTATATATATGGATGATTGTTCAATATTCATCAAATTTTTTAATTATGAAAAGGTGGATTGCACTATGAACTTTTTTGCATATCAAAAAGGACAATAATATTAGACATGATTTGTGGTTGTTATGAGTTTGGTCATAAAAGACATCCCAAAGAAAGTTTCATAACTAATGTTGGACGTCCATTTTTATTACGTAATCTCTCTTTTTTATGATGTAATCTTTGTCAGGAGATACTTGAAATTGTAAATTGAAGACTAAGTACAAAATGCTATAAGAATTTGAAATGACATATTTAATAAGGAGAGTATTTGCTTAATTTGCACTTTACAGAAACTACAACAAACATGGTGCTGGCATCATGATGAAGTGAGAAGCAAAGTTTACGCTCTAGTCTTTTAATGGATATGATGGAGGGACTACACTGTATGTACACCTATAAAATTAGACTATCAACAATGTAGGACTCTATGGTCCAGTCGAAGGCATAACGTCGAAACGCATCAGCCCTATTCCCCTTTCCCTTTGCACTGCTTGCACTTTAAGAAATGCACAGACAAGAAAATATAAATAAATAAACAATTTTAGTAAACTGGAGACGGTGTCCGTGGTGCTGTGAATCTGACCCTGGAGGTGGGATGGATGTAAACAAAAACAAAATATATATATATATATATATATATATATATATATATATATATATATATATATATATAAAGATAAGGTCGTTGGAGGAATAATTTAGGATAAGGTAGTGTAGTTTAGATTACTATAGGTAGGTTAGTTATTTTAGGGTATTTTAGGCTAAGATTTGTAGTTTGATTACATCTTGTTTTTTCCTACTGTATGGTCTCCATAATTATTTACTGTCTAGGTTGTAGCATGTCTGCACAGCTCATGTTAGGTACATGTCTTTGCAAACAGTAGTTAGTTACATTTGTGACTATGTGTATCCCCTATGGTCAAGTACCTGTCAGGTTAGCAATGGCATCACATCAGCAAATCCAGACATCATACAGCAGTGTACGTGACACTCTGGATGTACATGGATACACATCCCAAAACAGATTTTCAAACAGCATATCTCTGTGTTCTGAAGTAATGTGACTTGCATTGTTATTACGTGTTGGCATTGCACTCCCCCTAAATCTAGATTTTGTTACTAAGACGCTCATAGCTTCCCCTCACAGTATTACAAATGCATCATTTATTTGTCACATCAATGTTTTACTGTTGCTACCATCCTTGCTTGGCCCAGATACTTGTGTAGTGAAAGGTGTCAGCTGTCGCAATACATGCATGCTAACTAAGACGCTCATAGCTTCCCCTCACAGTATTACAAATGCATCATTTATTTGTCACATCAATGTTTTACTGTTGCTACCATCCTTGCTTGGCCCAGATACTTGTGTAGTGAAAGGTGTCAGCTGTCGCAATACATGCATGCTAACTGGCACATGCCATGCTTGTGATCCAGAGGTAAAACCTGCTAGTCTACATAGCTATCAGTCACCTCAGTCATGTTGCAGCCAGTGTATGTGGCTTTGTGTATGTCAAAAATCCACATATATCCCTTATGCAGGTACTCAGGAGCATATTGACAAGCTCTTAGCGCCACCAGAGCGTCTCTTTTTGTGATGCTTCAGTGGCGCTATGCCCTTTTACTTATTTACAGGGTGCCCATAAGCCCCTTCGAGTGGCTTAATGCTACAATGTATATATGTGTCTCCCAGAGCAGATTTCTGTGGCAGAGGGGCGTGCAATGGGTTTTGCTGTGGACATACCCACACAACACCCATTGCTTTTGGTGCTGCCTCAGATTTACAATAGAATGTAAACTGGAGTCAGTGCCAAAATAATGATATCATCCCAGTGGTGAGGTTGGCATGCCACAGCAGTAAAAAATACTTTTATTTCTCCTAATTTTTGCTTTCTGTATTTAGGTTCTGCTAGTTTCGCAATACAACTGCAATGTCATGGTGGTAGGCAACCAGGTTGTCACTAAGGGAGTCCAGCATCCACTCCATGGACTCTAGGACAGTTTGGATAGCCCCAACCTGAAGTCAATCATTCTGGTGCCGCTTTGGGAGGGCCTTTGTTTGTGCCTCTGCCTCAGGACACCAGCGATGTTGGCCAGGGAGTGCTGGAGTCCATGAATCAAAAAGTGGGTGCCTTTGATGGCAGCAGAGTTGTGCTTATCCAGGCTGAGGCACCTATGGACTCCCGCTAGGCTGCCCGCCATGGTCTCTATCCCCACCCGCACCTGCTGGACTCTTACTGCTGTAGTTTGGAAAATGATGCCTGGGTTCTGGGAGTCCAGGACTCTGTGAGCTCTTTATGAGCTCTTTGTGAGCTGACAGATGGTGTGTGTTCTCTGCTGCATTGTTTATTTGGGGACCCCACAACACAGTGTGTCCTCTTTGCGACCGGAGATGGTGTCTGTATGGCACCCAGGATCTGCTGGAGGATGTTGGGATTGATGGTTTGCAGCTGGTCATCGCCATCCTAGGAGAAATCCAGGACAGGCAGCTGGCCGTGACGTATGGCATCATCATCTGCAATGAGATGGAGATATGTAAATGATGATTGCACATGAGTCATCAGGTTGTTAATCATGGGGCCTTACTTATATGGCGCAGAGCAATAAAACATGTGCCACCAGGGTGTCAGTTTTTGGAATGCTCCATCAGCACAATATACCAGTCCACATTTACAAATCCAGTCAAAGCCACCTTGCATGGATTTTCATGGGCTTCTGCATATGGATCCCTTTCATGCATTACACTGCATGGCAGTTGCGTGCCATGTGTGTTGCTAGGTGCGTTCCCATGCAACAATCATGGATATAAGTTTGTGTATGAGACACATTCCCCTGCCTGCCCACATGTGCTGTAAGAGTGATGCAAGGAGGAGATTTGTCCACTTGCATCCTTTTTGTCACCTCATGTTATGTGTGCTGTATACTTCACCACCCAGAGTAAGATGCAATCACCTCTTTTTTTTTGTGATTGTGCATGAAGGTCTCCCTTCCTGTAAAACCACACTCATCCCTACAACACGGGCCTCTTTGCAGCATCGGTGAAAGGGTACCTACGTTGCAGGGCTAAGTGCTGTTGTGCAGGAAGGGACAGCTTCCTGTATATTCACATACACAAGAGGTGGTTGCATCTTACTATGGGTGGTGCAGGATACAGCACAAATAACAAGAGGTGACAAGGAGGATGTATGTGGACAATTCTCCCATTTGCATCACTCTTGCAAAACATGTGGGGTGGCATAAGGACCTGACACAGTCTCAAACTTATCAATGTGTGAATGCATCAGGTTACTACATTGCCTCAGAGGTGGCACTGTAGTGGTGCTACATACAACTAACATTGTTGTGGGCCTATTTTTCCATCTTCCAATGTGTGTTGCAGTCAGCAACAGGCATTGGACTCTGCAGACATCATTCCTGATTGTTGATGTTGTAGGATGTGTCCCCTCCTACCCATGTGCAATCAGACCTGCAACACAGGCACCCCTACACCATGCTCAATGTGTACCTATGTTGGTGTTAGGCAGAACTTTGTGCCTCATCACCAAGAATAGTACTGGGATGCAACTATACGTCCTTGCAGATTCAAGATGATGCAGCACAGCAGGCCGGGCAGCTTCACTGCACTGCATTATTTCATCTTACGTGGTTAACAATGGGCCACATTTCCCAGACACTGACAGCACACTGCCCCAACAGAGCATACTTTTTACGTTGCACTCCAATGGTGCAATGTGCCAGGCCATGTTTACAAGGCCAAGGAAGGCACCTTGTCTGCCGTTTTAAGGGCTGCTAATTATGTGCCCCTTTCAGACCTCACACTGCGTGTAGATGGCATTCCACGTGTGTTGCTGAGGGTTTTCACACACAACACACATGTAACCTCACAACTTCTGAAGCTTCCCAAATTTTCACATCTGACAATGCTACAGCTTCATATGCCACCTCAGGGATGGCATAGAAGTGACAAGAGGGTGAGTGTCATCTTTTGTTTGTCCGAGTAATGTCATGTTTCTATGTGTGCTGCATTGTGCATCACACTTGTAAAATGAAAACACCAATTGAGCCTGATGTTGTGCAGACCTGTGTCCCTCCATGTGCAACAGCAATCCTCAAAATACAGGCACCCTTGCAGCATGGTGCAGGTGTGCCTGCGTGGGCACATGGCAGCAAATTGTGCACCAGCAGAGATTGTAATGACAGAAATGCCCCATATGTTGTGTGTATGTTACATTTGTGCCCTTTCCCAGTAGGGCAGGAAGGAATATCCCAGCCCTTACTGCCCCACCCTGCGCAACAGGCCTGGTACATGATGCCCAATGAGAGTGTTGTAAGGGTAGTGAAATGGTCTGTGTAGTGGGGAGGCGGGGTCCGTGCATGTGACATGTGTTTGGTGCTTCGCCACTGTTGTGCCCCAATGTAACCCTTTTACATGCATAGAGTGCCTCCTATGGGCCTCCCCCTATGCTATTTGTTAGTTACAACATTGCCCCCGCTGCAACTTACCCTGTGTTTGTTGTTGCTCATCATATGCCGCAGTGTCCTGTCCTTGGACTCTGTTCACCAACTCCTCAGGGATGACAGCTGTCACCATCTCCTACAGCTCATCCGGCTGCTCCTGTGGTGCAGGACTTTGGCCACTGGTCTGCAATGCTGCCTTTCGGTTACTGGCCAGTTTCTCTTTTGTTCTGCACTTGCAATAGTGCCAGCGTTTCTTACAATCTGTCACAGTCGTCTTCACCTCTACCACACTGTTGACTTTATCAACTATGGACTGCCATATAGCCTCATTCCTACCTATTGGCAATTTAGAGGTGACGAAGAGCTGGTGTTGGTGCTCCGTCACCTCTGTGATCACGATGTTGTTCTTCTCTTCACTGAACCTACATTTCCTCATCCTTCTCCTGGGAGTCTTTCTGGACATCCTGGCTTGCACTGGGCTCACTGGGGTCTCTCTGGGGTCTCTCCTGTTCTGATTTCTCCATTATATCACCTTGTGGCTTCTGTTTGGCATTTTTGCTGGCTTTCTTTATGCATTTAAGCCCAAAAGTGATGCTAGTACGACTAGCTTCAAGAAACATGCTGCTAATCAGGCTAGCGCCACTTTTGCAGCACTAGCATCATTTTTTGTGACATGTGGCAAAGTTGAGCATTGTTTTTTTATGCTAGCCCTTTGTTACCGCCATATTGTGCCGTTTTCTAAATATGGTTCATGCATTGGGGTAAGAAACAACGTTAGCCGGCGCACCCCTGTGTTATCCCCTGCGCCGGTGCTAAATGTAGCTTCCAGCTTCAACGCAGGCATCCCTGCACCATAGTGGAAGCGTGTCTGTATTGAGGAGATTATTTCTTTATGTTCTGGGAGGTGTCCCTTCCTTCACATAAACAATCTACAATGGCAATTTGCTGCGCCTATGTTTGTTGAGGAATGCAGCACAGATAGACGTACCAAATCGTCAATCTAGAATAATTGTTTAAGTGCAGGAAGATGTCCCTTCCTACACATAAACAATCATTCATATCCTTTTGCTCTTTCTTTGTTTGCTGCAGAATGCAAAAACGAGGACGACTAAAAGTATTCCTACTCGTTGTGCCATGCTAATGCCATGTTTTTGGCATTGCCACAGGTTTCAGACTTGTTCTAAATCTGGAGCAGCATCAAAAGTAATGGGTGTTGTGGTGGAAAGCCAATAGCAACACCCATTTCATGCCCCTCTGATGCAGAAAACTTCATTGGAGTGGCCCATAATTACAAGTTGGTGCTAAGCCACAATAAGTGGCTTAGCGCTGCCTTGTAAATGTTGGGCTCCCCACAGCACCACTGGAGCGTCACAAAAAAGTGATGCTCAGGTGGCGCAAGGGCCTTTTAATCTGGCCCTTAGTGTCTATGTTGCTGATATAGCACCTAGGAACATAGGGGCATATTTAAGAAAAGTGGTGCTGCACACAGTGCAGAGACAAGTTTCTTGCGACCCTTAGCAGCCCCCTAAAACCACCATGTGTGCGCCGTATTTAAAATACATGGAGGTAGTTAGGGGACTAGCGTCAGAACTTTTGATGCTGGTCTGGCGCTTTGCAGGAGTAGCATAAAAAAGGTTGATGCTAATCCTGCAAAGCACCCAGAGACCCATTGTAACCAATGGAAGACTCCTTTAACGGGTGCAGGCATAATGTAGTGCAAAGGGTTACAAAGTGGCGCAATACATGGACAATGGACAAAAAGTGACGATTTGTGCTATATGATTTAAGGCCATGGTACCAGTCTGGCGTTTCACCTCCAACACCTATCGATGTACCTATTCTGCCCCTCTAATCTAAAGTGCTGCAATATTTCTATATGGAACGTATGTTACAAAACAGCTTCAATTTTGAATTAAATGCATGCATTTTTAAAAAGTGCATTTTTGAAATTTCTCTCAATCAGGATGTATCATTTGCTAACAAAAATAGATTTTTACTTTCCTGTTTAGATGCACAAAAACGTTTGATGAACCGAGATCCAATTCTGCACAGTAAAATGGGCAAAAGCAGATACATCTTAGCTGACACTCAAAATATAATTTATATTCATTGCACAATTTAGCTCACTTTAATTTTCCATGTGAATGCTTTTTAATCATTTTTGTTGCCTTTGTTTATTCCCCACGGATGCAAGAAATAATTCTAATTTTGCTAATGCACAGGAGCCTACATTAATGTGTGTATTCCTTAGCATTTAAGGTTCGAGTTTTCAAAAAGAATATGTTAAAAATGAAAAACATTTTCCTTCGATAATACTCCAGCAGGCTCTGTTGCCACTACTAAAGACAGGCTTAGTCTTCTGTGTTTGAAAATCAAGATTGAATGAACCTATATGTGACACGGTACACCCCATCCATTACATTACATGAGGTATTTGTTATAATCAGCACTGTTCGTGCCTCATTATCCCCTGGCTAAACATTGCTGTCTTTTCCATTTTGGAATGTGAGCAAAGCCAAGTGGTACGGGGAGAGACAGTGAAGAGAGAAGTGGAGTCATTTTGAGTATGGTGGATGGCGTGTTAAGTCACCAGGTCATGTGCTTGCTCCGAATAACTCCGCGTTCATGGGGGACGAGGTTCCCGGGGTCATTATATGGCTGAGGGAGGGGGGCCCCAAGCCCTTCTGCCCAAAAGAAAAATACATCAGTCCCAGGGCATGTTGTCCCCAGGATATTCAAAAGGGTTGAGGAAGGGGGATGCATGCCTGCTCCCCATAAAAAACATATCGCCCCCTTGGAGATGGGGTTCAATGGACCTTTAAAAGGCTCAGTGAGGGAAGCTCCATGACTCCCACTATATTAAAATGTATTGTCCCTGGGTGATGGGGATTGCACACACACCCCGAAATAAATATATATGTAAACACCTGTGAACAAGGTCTGGTGAGACCGAAACGCGTCAGGGGATTCCTGTTTGTTTGTTTATGATCTCACTAATGTATTAAAAGTTAAGGTATTTTTGGCACAACGACAGAGTGCGGTTTTCTCTTGCTAAAACAGAAAGAGAATCTTGTTTTTTGAATATATATATATATATATATCAGCAGAAGAACCCCGACTTATCGAGACTCACTTGCGGCGGTCTTGATATGGGATCGGGAATCCCATCAATATTAATCAGATTTTCGCTCCCAAAGAAAAGAAGTCAAGACACAAAACGGACAGTTCAAAAAGCTGTATTAAAGAAAGATGGTCCTCCTCCCAACGCGTTTCAGCCGTGAACAAGGCTACGGCTGAAACGCGTTGGGAGGAGGACCATCTTTCTTTAATATAGCTTTTTGAACTGTCCGTTTTGTGTCTTGACTTCTTTTCTTTGGGAGAAAAAATCTGATATATATATATATATATATATATATATATATATATATATATATGAGAGTTGTCCTGAACTAAAGCTCACTCGCAACTGGTCATTATGGAATATAGCAAAGTCAGCAATTTACAGAAATTTCTTTGGCATTTTCATTATTTCAGGCCTTGTATTTTCGGACATCTCTGGACACGTGTTTCTGGGTTAATCCATTCATCAGCAGAGAACAAACATTTCTTTCCTTTTTCAAAGGCCAACTACCCAGCAGATTTAATTGCAGGCACCCGATATCAGTTGAATACCAGTTTTGTCCCAGTGAACCACATATGCGCTTTAAAGTCCATCCTGGTAAAGGTAGTCCTGCACATTTTAAAATTATATCCCAAGTGGGTTGCTGAAGCCAACCAAAATAATAAAACATAGTTCATTACCCCAGTGGGCAAATTCAAAGTAAGAAATAGTTTTTGCTGCCAATGTTCCAACCTGCTGTTCTGAAAGTAGGACTGACTTTGTTACATTCCATAATGACCAGTAATGACCAGTTGTGAGTTCGCTTATGTTTAGGACAACTCTCTCTTGTATATATATATATATATATATATATATATATATATATATATATATATATATAAGTTTCATGGATGTGAAAGGAGCCATGCACTGCTTATACCCTCAGATATTACATGTTATATTATCATGGTATGTTCAATGGCAGCATTGATAACATCCCTAATGAGAGCTGAAATTACATCATCGATAACTGTCAGGAATCCCCAATGTGACTTCCGCGTTATTTGTCAGCATACCCAGGGATTAGGGTTAAATCATATCTCTGTTCTTGGTTAAACTTTCATGTTTCTAAGTAAACATAATGTACTGTGTTACACAATTGGTTTTATCAATGCTTGTTTTATCAATGCTTGTTTGCTAATGTCAGCAGGTGTAGACATGTCCTTCTAATTGGGTGTGGTGACTCATCCACATGTGGAAACTCTACTGCTTTACTGATTGGCTATAAATAGCAGAGTGAAGCATGCCTCCCTGCTTGGCTTTGTTTTGCTTCCTGATCTCAGCATCTGATTTGGAAGTCCAGCACCTGCTGTAATCCTCATATTCAGGACTTTTGGGGCAATTCTACGGGACTAGTATTCTCCAGGGAGTTTGTTCTTTGAGCGCCGCGCTTTCCTAAAACAGCTGGTGTATTTCAGACCTCGTATTTTGGCAAAGTGCTTATCCTGAAGAGACAAATGCATTTCGGAACATTCTACATTATTATTGTAGTTACTTGCCTAAATGTGCTTCAGGAAATCTGCTTGAGCTCAAGTGCTGCAAAAAGTGACAGTGCAATTTTAAAAGAGCATTTGCGTGACTTTTCTTTTTCTAATAGCATAACTCTTGGATTTAAATTGTGTCACTCATGCCTGTCTTTCAGATTTGAGGAATTTGCTTTTGAAGGGATTTTCACACACACAGTGAAACCAAACCAAACTGTGCCACCCTAACTGTTTAAACCCAGAGTGAACATTTGTATTTCTTGGATTGGTTTTGTTCCTTTTAGTTTACCCTATGCATGCAGGAAAGTTATACATGATATAATTAATGCCCTTGTTTGTCTTTCTTGTGCATGATAAGTGCAACCACAGTTATAATTGTAATGTGCAACAGTGAATCTCTGTGAACCCAGCTCTAGTATTGCAGTACTTATTGTTATGGTACTCAGTTTGGGTTTTTGGTAATGCAGTGTTAGCAAATTTGGCAACAGTTATTGTTATCCAAGAAAAGTGCTGGAGCATCCCAGTGTTCTTCTACCGCTCCCGTGCCCATATCAGAGAGAGAGATTCAGTTTTAAGGAAGTTGAGTGCACTAACTCTACTATCACTCTGTCAACAATGACCTGCCCTCAGAAGATAGAGGGTGCCTGGCTGGATTGGCAAGAAGTGGCAGTGTTTTCTCTCTTTCTCTTTCACTCCCCCTTTCCTTTTGCAACACCTTTCAGGGTTTCTGTGTCCACCAGGAAGTGCCGAGAGGTGTTCCAGGAAGTCGGGGGCATTCCATCGCCCCTGCAGACATCCTGCTTTTCAGGTGAGTGGCCCCATCTCTGCAGATAAAACACAGTGATTAGCAGGGGTACAAGTTACTTTAGGACCCAAGTAACAGGTATAGTTACTTGAGATAACTATAGCTGAGGTATTTTGGAGTTTTTTTTACTTTAATATGTTACTGTCTCACTGACATTTTTCACCTAATTGTAAAGTCACTTTAACCTTTTTTTTGTGAACACTCATATATATATATATATATATATATATATATATATATATATATATATAAATAATTGGGACGCTGCAACTTCCGATAAGTTACACCTTTGCTGTTCCAGGGTGGACTGTTAGACTACTATCATGCTTGTTAGTCTTCTCATACATTCATGAAATAATTGGTGGCTTTTTTTTTTAAAGCTGCAGTTTTAACTAGCCCCTTCATTTACTCTGAGCTGTTCCTGAGCCAACCTATTTTAACAAGTAAAGCCCTCAGGAGATCCCATGATTACTCCACCCAATTGGGAACAAATGTGTGTCTTATTGCCTCATGCCTGATTGAGGCTTTATAGTGGCCAACACTGTTGGAAACCTGTCCCTCTGTTCTTTTTCTTCCTCCTTTTTCTTTTCTTCTCGTAGTGAATTGGAGAATCCTTCTTCATCTGTAGTTGGTGGGCCATTTTAGAGTTCCTCTTCCGGGACCATGCTTTCATGCCTAGACTCCCTGCTTGAGTTCCAGTGACATGGCATTTTTAGCTGGTGCTGGATGTAGTGACTCTGTGATGGTCTAGTGATCCAAGAGATTGCCTGGGTCGACCTGGATATGTGAGGAGGATGTCCGTTGGTCAAGAGCACCACAAGTAACCAGTGCATGTGTGTGGTCATTTCTGAGCAGAGGCCCTTTTTTGCAGCGCATGACATAGGCCGCTACACTGGTGACGAGGGGTCTTGGCTGCACGTGCACCTGTCTAGGGTCAGAAGCACCAGTAAAGACTGCCTGTGCTGACCTACCCGTGTCTACCCTGCTGGGACCAGCATCTTGCCCTGAGCACCTGACACTGCCGGTATGACTGAGGATGATGCTGCCTAGAGACTGCTGATTGCCATGGTGGTTATCGGGCTCATCCAGGATCATGATCAGAGCCTCCCTGCGGATGTCTTTGCCTGCTGACTGTGGTCCCGCCCACGAACCCACCTCCAACCCTGAGGAGCTGTGCAACGGCTTTGCCGATACGGTGCTGACCGGACAATCAAACCTGCCAGCTGCGAGGATGAGAGGAGCACTGCTCACGTTGCCACCACGCTCTGCACCGCTAAGACAATGTGAAAATACACTCTAGACAAACAGGTGTCCATGAATACAAATAACAGCAAGTAAAATACAAGTAGCAGCAAAGACACTTATGCCAGAGTCCACAAACACATGCCAGTATTGCTCCTTTGGTAGACTGCACCAGTGCCACTATAAAAAAAAAAGAAAAAAGAAACAAAATAAAAATGATACCAGGAGGGAAAAAGAAAAAAGGCATTCGCCCCCACAAGCCAAGGGCATACGCTAGCGTGGCTCATTGCACAACAACTTACACGTGGACCCACAGACTGTCTGCTGAGGGAGGGCAACCACAGAAAGCGGCATGGCAGACGACTAAGCATGTGTGGCAAACCTGATGCTGGCACCACAGCAACATTCCATGTTCCGAGCACTTGTGCCCTTCAGTGAGCTGGCAGACCCACGGACCGCTTCCCTGCAAGTGAAGATTTCGGTTGGCAGGCTGGAGAACTACTTCGTAGTGACCCGTGAACATGGCAGAGCAGTGAAAAGGTCACTTATACTGCACCTTGGGGGTGGCACGATGTATAAGCTGTTCAAACATCTCCCCAACACAGGCAAAGTGGATGATTGCGATGCAGCAGTGAGGGCACTCAACACCCACTTCGACCCCCAACTCAACCTAGACTTTGAGAGATTTAAACTTCATTAGGCACAACAGAGGGACGGAGAGTCCATCGATCAATTCTATGCCTGGCTAAGGGAACTTGCAAGCACAGGCACAGAAGATCACCTGCCAAAGGAGATAGGGATGCAGATAATTCAAGGCTGCTAAAGCAAGACACTGATGGGCCTCATCCTGAGACAGTCCGATATCAGTTTGGAGGACATTTTAATCATGACCTGATCGCATGACCTATCAGCAGCCAGAGCAGCAAAAATAGACTTGGCCATCACACAAGTGCCTGAGAAGACCCCAGTGATGAATGTGGAGAAGGCGGACATGGTACAGACACATCGCTAACAAAGGAAGCCCCCGACATATGCACCAACAGCACGAGGAGGGAGATGAAAATACTGTGGAAAAGAGGAACATCCCCCAATGGAATGCCCAGTCAAGGAAAATCATGTTCCAACTATGTGAAGCTGAGCCATTTCACATCCATCTGCAGGAGTGGCTCAAGAGGAAGATGAACAAGGGGCAGACTTGAACCAGCAAGAGCGATCAAACAACTGTCAACAGCGAACTTGACATTGCCCGTGGCCTACTATCAGATCACCCACGGCAGACTCAATGAATCATCCCCAGACAACAAAGATGGGGAAGAGGAATTTTTTACATCATTCACCAATGATCTCAAATTGCACAGTAGGCCGCAAGCGACCTAAATGATTAATGTAGAAGGTTCCATGGAGAAGGCACTGATAGACACAGGCACCTCTGTGAATGTGATGGAGTCAAAACAGTATTGTCGCCTTCGATCCTGACCAGCCACCACAAAGATATTCACCTATGGGACCAACACCCCTGTCCAGCTAAAAGGAAAAATTACAGTCTGCATCAGCTCTAGTGTCAAGGAGATTCAGACCACCTTCCATGTGGTAGATAGAAAAGCTGACACTCTCCTAGGCGGTCACTCAGTAGAAGACTTAGGGTTGATATCTTTGCAAGGACTGTAAAGACATTGCAGAATGATGAATTTCTAAAGCGCTCCCAGAACTATTCACTGGACTGGGGTGTCTGAAGGCCCCGTCCATTCACTTATACATCGGCTAGGCGATGAAGCCGGCAGCCCTGCAGTATAGGCGCATCCCATTACACCTCCGACCCCTGGTAGAGCAGGAGGTCCACAAGCTGGCAGACTAGGGTTGATTGAGAAGGTGACTGGACCAAACCCATGGGTGTTGTCACTTGTCATCGCTGAAAAACGTAAACAACCTGGGAAGTTCCACCTATGCATATACATGCGCATCCTGAATGTGGCGATTAGGAGAGAATGGCCCATGACGCCAACCATAGACAACATAATCGCCAATCTAAATCAATCAAGGTGGTTCTCGAAATTGTACTTAAATGCAGGGTATCACCAACTCGAACTTGCTGAGGAGAGTGAGTACATAACAATGTTTTTGCCGCATGTTGGGCCTTAGGAGATATAAATACCTCAGCTTCGGGGTCTCATCAGCTGCAGAAATATTTCAAGACGCGATCTGCAAGACCCTATCATAGTTACAGAGTGTCAGGAATGTCAGCGATGATAACCTAGTCCATTCCACCACCACTGAGGAGCACTACCATCATCTCAGAGCTACCCTCAGGTGACTGGCAAGACACGGACTCACCCTACACAAAGAAAAATTCTCTTTCTTCCAAAAGTCAATTGCATTTTTTGGAAATGTGTTCAACCAGAAAAGCATCAAGGTTGATTCAAGGAAATCACATGCCATTAAACAAGTGCCAGCTCTAAGAAACGTCACAGAAGTGAGGAGCTTCCTAGGGATGGTCACGTGCTGTGGCAGATTCATACTGAACTTGGCAACCCCGTCAGAACCTCAACAAGCACTCACAAAGACTGAAACTCTTTGGACATAGAGAGATCGGGAAGAGGAGTCATTCCAAGCACTCAAGATGGCTCTCTTGTGCGACACCACTGTGGCATACTTTGATCCAACGAAAAGGACGGAGCTGATTGTGGTTGCCAGCCCAGTAGAGCTAGGAGCAGTGTCGGCCCAAGAAACTGACCCGGGATGATGGGCCCCCATTGCGTGTGCCAGCAGAGCCGTAACAAAGCCGAATGGTGTTACTCCCACATTGAAGGAGAAGTGCTGTGATAAAGTGGTCCTGTGGACACTTCCATTTGTACCTCTTTGGGAGGCTGTTGAGAGTCATCACCGACCACCGACCACTCATGCCACTGTTCAAGGGAAGTGCTCTAAACCCCTCTCCGAGGATAGAATGATGGGCAGTGCAGCTGCAACACTATCAAGCGGAAGTCATATACCGAAGAGGGTCAAGGAATCCAGTGACTTCCTCTCTCAGCACCTGCCGGAGCCGGCTGATGAACACCAAGGACAGGAATAGGTGGCAACGGAAGAACATGTGCAAATTCTGGTCACTGGCAGCTACCCCTAATCAATGAGCTTGAAGGAGATCCCTGAGGCCGTCGGCAAGTGCAAAGCAAGCCTTGGAAAGCCAAATTGTGGCAAGACTTCCTGAAGAACATAGACCAGTGGGCAAGTGTGGAGAGAGACCAGCTGGCGGAGATCTGGAGGGCTCACAGTGAGATGGCATCCTACCATGTGGGCATCAATTAGTCATCCCAAAAAGCCTGCAGCATAGAGTGAACATGTTAGCCCGTGGTGGGCATGATGGCACAGCAAAAATGAAAGCTTGCATGGGGGAGAAGGCATGATTCCCATGGCTGGAAGGCACAGACGGGGACCTGGTGAAGCAATGCCCTGGCTGTCAACTGACAAGTGCTGGGGACGTACTTGCAGCAGTCATCACCGAAGCCCACATATTGTCGAGAACAAGCCCAAGTCTGGAGGGAGAAGACGAACCGGGAGAGCCAGTCGAGTGAGGTGAGCTGTCTCATGCCGTCTCCAGATAGGCGACTGTGTTTCATACTAAGTGAGTCACATGAACAGGGTTAATATCGCAGGTGCTTGGAAAACGGTCATTTTCAATGCAATAGGTCTCCACCTTGGGGTAGTTAGAGGCATTGGCATTGTAAATGAAAATGTATTTTACCTATGTTTTTTAGTTTGGAGTGTAGCGGATGTTTGTGGTGTGGGGTGGAATTATGTAGGTTGTATTGGAATTGTTAGTTATTGAATTGTGTGGGGAGAATTGTGTGTCGTGAAGTGTCTTTTTTTGTGTAGTGGAATTATGTTGCATTGTGAATAGATAGGGATGAGAGCTGCATAGAATAGATAGAAAGGAAGATAGACGAGATAGCTAGTTTGTGAAGGAAGTGGTGAATGAACTTGAGACAGAGAAGCGGAAAAAGTGTGTGAGAAAGATGCATGAAGAGAGAGGACTTGTGTACACTGAAGACACCCTAAGAAGCAGAGGAGAGCATGGATTTGAAGGACTGAAATTTTGAAAAGGCACGGGAAAGAAACCGTGCTTAGTATGCGTGAGCAGGAATTATAGAGAGGAGACAGGAAGTGAGAGGAAGGAATGAGAGGGGGCATTAGGATTGCGAGGTGAGAGGGAGTAGTGGCAGTGTGAGGTAGAGATGAGAGAGGAAGTAGGTGTGTGGCATAGAGTTGACAGGGTTGGTGGAAGTAACGGCACCAAGCCCATAAATGCTCTAGCTTAAAGGAGAGAGCAGTGGGCGAGGAGATATGCAGAGGCGTGGCTAAGTATTTAGACAGAGATAAAGGACATAAGAACAAGCAACACAGCACACCTCAAGCAGCCAAGGGAAAGGAGGTTAGGAATGTACAAGCCAAACTGGTAAATCTTCTCCTTCAAGTCAGAGAAAGAAAATAAAAACACACCTGCAATCAGCGTCTGACATTTGACCTCAATCTTTACATGCACAGCAAATGTAAGGAGATACGATTTGGAGACAGGCCTGTTTACAAAAACGGAGGTAAAGGGGGAAAACAGGACCAATCCTGTGAACTGCTTTTCATAAAAAAGAAAAAAGGTTTCCTGAACAGATGTCAAAATGAAGACCAGTGTATTTATATTGTGCATGGTCCCTGCTCTTGGGCAGGATAAACACAGGAAAGGGCATGACAAATGCATGCCTTGGACAAATGAGGAGAAAGAATATTAGAGTGACAATAGAGCTATCCAATGGGAAGCCTATGGGCGGGCTGTTTCCAACAAAGAAGTATAGACGTATATTCTAAAATATATACAAGAGGTCTTGAATACTCGACCTAAAAATAACTACAATGCTTGAGTATTGCACATCACATTGAGCGTTTATATATTTTAGAAGATACCTTAACATTGCTTATAACAGATAGTCATTCTATTATATCAAGCAATGGTGTGTCAGAGTGAGATTTAACCTTGTCATAACTGCCATATCATGGCATGAGATTCAATTTGTAATAGAAAACACATGCAATATTAACACTTATAGAGCATTTAACATCATTATATGGACAGCTACGTATGAGAGGTACATATGTGGCACACAAGGGTGACAATAGGACAACTGCAGGCTGAGGGGGATGGGCATGAGTTAATCAGTGATAGCATACTTTCCCTTACAAGTCAAAGTTTGTGTAAGCCCTTGTCTTACTGTAAGGTCTTCAGTTGAGTCCATGGTAAGTCATCATCCAGTCTCGTTAGGTGGGCATGTAGTCTATATACTCAGCATTGTTCTCTTTCTAATAACACTCTATTCATATTGGGTTTAACGTCCCTTTCCTCAATGAATGTGCAATGGAGGTCATTCTAAAAAAGTTTTTATTCAAGAATATATGCTGTTAAACGAGTGGTAATACGTTCACAGTGAATATTGCTGTGATGTTCGCCTAAACGGATCAGCACTTTCATATAAGCTATGCCTGTATACATTTTCTTACAAGGGCATTTGATGAGGTATACCATATTCATTGAGTTGCAATTAGTGTGGTTCCTCTGCTCCCATGGTGTGTTCAGGCTTAGCTCAATTGTTTTGGTCAGAGTGTAAACCTGCATACCAAATACCCTGCACAGGGGAAATATTAGTTTGAGGGATCGACTGATCCATATGAGTCCCAAAGAGAATAATCAGATGTAATGCACCCTTTGGGATCTCCCAAGAGTAACAGACATTTCCCCTGTGGAGGATGTGGACCACTGCAGGAAGATATCCAATGTGCTCCCGGCACCATGGCTAGCCATCCTGTTTTTTAGGAACCAGGATGGGACCCAATGATGGAGCATTACACCAACAGAGTGTGTGAAGGTATAACAAAAAATATATAAATCAGGTAAACTTGTTAGGGTCATGCTATGTACTTTTTGTGATTAATTTGAGTGTGCCTACTTGATATATATACATAGGAGAAAGGAGGGTGCATTCTTTTTAGGGTCAAACCTGCCAGTGCATGCGCATGCGTCTCGTATGTGAGACGCTGTTGTGCTCAGTAAAGGGCTTGGAGCCCGCCTGTCACTCACCATTTGTTGGTTTGCGTGGCTCTCTTCTTTACAGCCTCATAATTCATCATTGCATGTCTGGCATCAATTTCATTCTTCAGTGTGGAGCAGTGATCAAGCACTAATTGAGTTCAACTTAATCAATGCCCGTCAGCTGCTCCTGACGTGATCGAGGTACTATTTTGTTCTAACTTCCAGTGGCTTGTAAACAGAAAGCTTGTGATTGGCAAAGATTGTGCCCAGCAGGACAAACAAAAATTGCAAAGTTTTATTTTTGAAAGCTAACTTTATTTTACTTCTGTTTTTCTTTTGTTTTTGCTTGTGGGCGCTGTTGTCAAAAGATGACAATTAACTAAATAATGAGATATGCAAGACCTTTTGCATTGCAAATGCTTGTTTTCCTCTAATCCCTTCCTTGGCACTGGATTGACCTGTTAGACTTCCTGTTCTATCATTACATTGGTTGCAAATTATTTTTTTCCTCTTACCTTCTCCTTAGCTTAGGATTGATGTGTTGGACTCCCTGCGTTATTATTGTTTTAGTACCAGACTTCCCTTAAACTACTTCAATGCAGTATTGTGCTCATCTGTATCACCAATGGGTCTTCCCCCCAAAAAATCATGTTAATGATCAAACGACAAAAGTAAAAAAGTGACAAACAAAGAAATGGACCAACAAAAAAAACTAAGGGCCAGATGTAGGTAGGTTTCCTTTTGCGACTTGCAAATTGCGAGTCCCAGCGACTCTTAATTTGCAACTCGCAAAAGGAAATGCAGAAAGGTGTCTCAGACACCTTCTGCGACTCGCTATGGGGTCGCAAAGACCCACCTCATGAATATTAATGAGGTGGGTCGCAGTTTGCGACCCCATAGCGAGTCGAGGCACTCACAAGGATGGTGGCCTGCTGGAGACAGCAGACCTCCATGTCTGTGACTGCTTTTAAATAAAGCAGTTTTTTTTTTTTTTTTTTTGCAGCTCGTTTTCCTTAACGGAAAACGAGCTGCAAATAGAAAAATTACCGAAATCATTTAGTTTCGGGTTTTTTCAGAGTAGGCAGTGGTCCATATGACCACTGCCTGCTCTGAAAAAATATTTTTTTTTGCATTCACAAAGGGGAAGGGGTCCCATGGGGACCCCTTCTCATTTGCGAATGAGTTACCATCCGCTTCAAGTGGATGGTAACTGCGAGTTGGTTTGCGACCGCTTTCGCTGTCACAAATCAACTATACATCGCGATGCGGTCGCAAATAGGAAGGGAACACCCCTTCCTATTTGCGAGTCGGAATCACATTTTGCGAGTCGGTACCGACTTGCAAAATGTGACTCTGCATCGCGGAAGGCCTTTTGTGCCTCGCAAACTGCGTTTTTCGCCGTTTGAGAGGCGCAAAAGGCTACCTACATCTGGCCCTAATACCCATATCAAACACCATCAGTCAGAACTGATGTGAATCATTAGTACAAACTATTATATTTTATTATGTCAACAAATAATAAAACTAACCAAGTGTGACATCTCACCTCTATTTCTATTACTCATCAAAATATTCAGGACAATAACTAATTCCATCAAAACTTTCTAGGTTGAGAGTGATCATGGAAAAGTAATAATATATATAAAACCATCAAACAGCACCCCCACAACATTACTGTTTCACAGTAAACATGACATTTCCAGTCTTCCATTTTTGCCCAAAGGTTGGAGGGTATTCAACAGTTTTATCCAAAACATTTCTGTTTGTAGAAGTATTTTATTGCTGTTTCTTTTTGTATTACCGCAAAAAAGCCACTTTTCAAGCATGCCTCAACAACAGCATTCACAACAGCAAAGAGCTCTTCGCCATCGTCAAAGAGTTCACAAACCCCGCGGCAGACACCTTATCCATCCCTTCCCCCCCAAGAATTCTGCGGCAACCTCACCACCTTCTTTCACAGTAAGATCCAGGACATCTGCAAAGACTTCAGGGACCAAAGCCCCCCAGCACCGCTCACTACCATGGACCTTGCACACCACCAGATACTGAACTCCTGGAACTCCATCACCATAGAGGACACCCAAAGACTGATGAACTCCATCCACTCGGGGCACCCTTGGATCCATGCCCTCATCACATCCTAAACCTGGCCAGTGCCTCCATAGCAACGGAGCTCTGCCAAACCATCAACCTATCCTTCAAGACCTCCACATTCCCCTCAGACTGGAAACACATCAAAATCAGTCCACTACTCAAGAAACCCACCCCGACCCTAGGGAGCTGAAGAACTACAGACCTATCTCTTTGCTTCCTTTCCCAGCCAAGGTAACGGAGAAGGCCATCAACCAGCAACTCACTGAGTTCTTCAAGACACACCATATCCTAGACCCTTCCCAGTCTGCTTTCAGAAGCAACCACAGCACCATAACCACATTTTTAGCAGCCACCGATGACATATGCATCATACTGGACCACGGAGGCACTGCCACACTCATCCTCGTCGACCTCTCCGCTGCATTTGACACCATCTCCCACTCTACCCTCTGTGACAGACTGCACGACGTTGGCATCCAAGACAAAGCCCTGAACGGGATCAGGTCCCTCTTCACCAGAACAACACAGAAGGTCAGACTACCACCGTTCACATCAGAACCTAAAGACACTTGCTGCGGAGTGCCCCAAGAATTCTCACTCAGCCTGAGGCTTTTCAACATCTACATTGCCCCACTCACCAAGATCACCAGACAACATGAGCTAAACATAGTCTCCTACGCTGATGACACCAACTGATCCTCTCCCTGCCTGAGGACTCTGTGCAAGCCAAGAGGAATTTCCACAATGGGATGAAAGCAGTCACCACCTGGAGGGAGGCCAGCTGCCTCGAGCTCAACTCGGACAAGACAGAGATCCTCATGATCAGCTCCACCCATTCTGCCTGGAATGACTCCTGGTGGCTCACCGCACTAGGTAATGCCTCAGCCCCCACAGACCATGCGTGCAACCTGGGTATCATCCTGGACTCAACTCTATCAATTATCCATCAAGTTAATGCCGTCTCCTCATCAAGCTTCCACACCCTCCATCTCCTGCAGAAGATCTTCAAATGGATTCCCTCTGACAAGAGTAAGACAGTCTCCCACGCACTCATCGCCAGCAAACTGGACTAAGGCAATTAACTATATACCAGCATTAGCAAGAAACTTCAATCAAGACTACGAGTCCAAAATACAGCTGCCAGAGTCATCCTGGACATCCCACAACACAGACGTATCTCCTCCCACCTCAGAGACTTACACTGGCTCCTGGTCAACATGAGCATCACATACAAACTTCTGATCCACACCTTCAAGGCACTGCATAACAAAGGACTGGCATACTTCAACCACTATCTCACCTTCTACGTATCCAACTGACATCTCCATTCCTCCCAGCTCACGCCCCAAGACTCGAAAAGTACAGCAGGAGGAATATCCTTCTCCTACCCAGCAGCCTGGACATGGAACACACTTCCCCTCAAGCTCAGGCAGACCGCATCACTCAAGCAGTTCAGGAAGGACTTAAAGATCTGGCTCTTTGACTGAGCAGCACACCTTTCAGCGCCTTGAGACCCTATTGGTGGTTATCCACGCTTTACAAATCTGTGGTTGATTGATATTAGGTGTGATCAGTTCAGGTAATTGAAACTGTAATTGACTAATGGTATGATTGTAATCGTGGTAATGAGTTGCTGTTCTTGAAGTCTTCGATTTAATTAGTATGTTGTTACTGTGTTCTACTAATCTAATTTTAATTTTAGTTTTTATTGTATATACAAAATCACATGCGTATTATGATGAGATATAAATGCAGTTTTTACTATTGCAATATGCCAAGTGTCGTAGATTTTTTTTTTTTACATTGATATTATTCTGTTCTGGTATTCTCATTTATCTTTCAGTTTTACCAGTATAGCAAACAGTATGGGAATTATAAGACATGAATACAGTTTTTACTATTGCAACATGCCATGTGTATTAGGAACATTTTTTTACATGGATGAGGATATGTCACGGTAATGCTTGAAATTACATAGTTGCAGTGTACACAGTTGCTGCATCTTACAGATAGATAATACTTTACTTTATTGCACCATTATTTAAAATCTGAGGAAGAGCCAGCGCTCACCATGGCAGCAGCGTTCATCCCCGAGTGAGGGCGATGCACCGAAAACATGGGTTTGTGGGGCATAGTTTATTCTCAGGAAATATCTTTTATTTGGACATTAACCTCGCATCTAGATTGCGTGATCAGGTTTCAACATTTTAACACTTTTTTTCTACAAATAAACATAGTGTAAGAAAACATATGTTTACATTTCTTCATTACGGTTATTTCCCATGACGAAGGCTACAAGTTGCCTCTAGTGGACTCGGGGCCCCCGGTACTAGGACATGAAATCAGAGCACAGATGTTCGTTTTCAATATAATGTCTCTAGACCATTTCATTTTTCAAAGAATAATGAAAAACAAAATAAATCATAATTCAACGTGTAAAAGCAAATGTTCTGGAGAGTTTTTTAGGAATCAACCTTACTTTAAAACCTGGATTGGTTTCCATCCAATGACAGTGAGCAATATGACTACAGCCAAGTAGCTATTGCCACAGTATTTATGAGAAATGCAACCACTGAAATGTTTGTAAGTATTGGTAAGAGAAGTCTGAAAGGAATAAAGGCAGTATATTATATTTCATCTTCTACTTTCGAAAATAAGTGCCCGATGTCTTTTGCAGCAGAGTTGAAAGACTTTTAGTCTGAGCAGTTTCAGGCCTAGACTATTACAAGGTTCTGTTTGTTAGACTTCATTCTATCAGGTACTGACATTTCAGACCTTTAAATATGTGATCACTAACCCGTTTCTTATTGTAGGGTAATTTATCTCTGCTTCCCCATAGTTAAATTCCCCTACTTGATAGAGGTATCTTCCGTCAGTGCCGCAGTTGCAGTGGCAATTGTGACAGATGTTTTTGCTCTACACTAAAGGATCAGATGATATACAATCACTCTTGAATTGAATGGTATTCAAGCTTTAAGCAACATGTGGTTCTTGTGTACTCGAATTTCTGTTGACAAGTACAGGCCACCCCTATGTTTACTGCAGGGGGAAAAGCTGAATGTCATTGACCTTTGTCCTGTTGCAGAACCCTTTAAATTCATTAACTGGGGGTCTAATGGCTAGGTCGACATTTCAATAATTCTGGGCTGTGTATTCTTGAAAAATTCATAAAATCGGTAGGGTCATTTGAACATTTGTCTATCCATTATATTATGTATTATATTTTCGTATCATATAATCTGACGTATTTTTTTGGGTCATATATTTATTTGCTGCCAATACGCATGCTATGAGCTACCACCTCAGTTCATGATTTTTATAGTGCCCTTTTCTTTGAAACATACATGCCTGTTTTACGGAATCAGTGTATACATCTTCCTGTGAATCAATATAGAAACGTTTTGTTCCCATAACTTAAATTGTGGTCTCTTCTGTAACTATAATTGCACAAATCACATGACAATTTTGAATTATGTAAAGGTCTTTATTGTCCATCAGGATTTATTATTTGGTCCCTTTTGTTTTACATTTTTATCTCAAACCTCTCCAAAGGAACCCCGAGTGATTAATGCTGTTTCTTAGAACTATCAAATAATTCACTTTACAAAGCTATGCCTCTAAAATGAAGAACCACAGAGACACTTATAGAGTGGTAAGCAGGTTCCAGCTTTTGGGCTGGTGGTGCCCGATGCAACAGTCTTTGTTGGTGCATCCCAAGGACCTCCTTGCCCATGGATTCCCTCACTACCACCCTCCAACGGTGCCCCTCATCTTTCCATTGCTCTCTTTCATATGTGTTTCATTAGTTCCTCACACTAGTCAGAGCAATTTACATCACACACCTATTATACAGACACAATGAATCATATGTGTGTAAATCAGTGTTTAGGAATAAGACAATGAGGACTACAAGGTGTAAGCGTCAGCCATACCAGTAGACATTTATATTTTAGGCGTGTTTTCCTGGGGAAGCACAAACAGAGAATTTATAAAGCAACAGTAGTCGGGACTGATGCCCCCTTTCTTGTACATATGCCCCAAAGCCTGTAATGGGCTATGTGGTTCAGCTGGAACCTAAGTACAGAGGGACAATTGTGGCTGGCTTCAATCATTGACACATAACACCAGTCTACAATAAAGAATTGAAAACCTTGTTAAGGCCTAACCTCATACTTTACATTCAGCTCATTGTAAATCCAGTGGGACTACAATTTCAGTAATGATTCATATGTAAAAATTATTTTGTACTGCAGGAACCTGTTTTAACGTACTTACGCAAATGTTCCATTGATGCTGGAACTGTTTTATGGTGCCTAACTTAACAGGAGCAGACTTAAGATATCCCTAAATATATTCAGATTGTGACAGGTCATTTAGTTTTTCAACTTCAACTTTTGAAATAGTAGGTAAACAAAATAATTCTCTCCTCCTTGTTGAAAACCACTCTGCCCAGCATTAATATCTGAATTAGCATAAGAAATGCCAGCTATTCCAAATTTACTAACTCATGTACCATGCTTGAGTCACTAAAACTTGCATAGTTTTCACATAGAATTGTATTAAGCAGTTAAAGCGATCTTTTGCATTTTTTTTTGTCAAATGTGTGGAGCGCTAAATGCCTTCTGGTGTGATACATCTAAAATTATGAATGTATGCAGGTAGGGTGTTTTAGGTGGAACCCCCACAACATAATGAACAACTTACACAAACCAACGACTATAATGAAGCAAAGCTATGCAAAGTGATGAAATTATTTTCTGTGCAGAGAGAATGCCACCAACTCAGTGCTTGAGTAAAAATCAGAGATATGGTCATCTGTGTGAGACATTACCCTAGTTTTTGTAATCTTCCCAGATTTTCCTGTTTGATGTGACTGGGTGTTAGGCTCTGTACACTTCATTACTTCTAAACAGTAGCAAAGCACATTTTCTTTCCCCCTAAAAGATGTGCAGTACATTGGCACTCCCTATTCACCCTGTTTAGCTTACTTTAAGCCTTGGGGACTTTATTCCCATGACCCACCGCATGTGTAAAGGAGGAGGGGGGCCACACAGGGACCCCATGCCCCAGGGCTAGCTGAAATGCTGTAACCAGGGGAGCCCCTCACCAGGACATACCGGTTTTCCTGCCTTCACCAGCAGGGAAATCTGTGCTTGCTGTCACTAGCGGGAGCATTTTTAAAGCTCCTGCTGAATGGGAGCAAACACCAGAGGCCAAATTCATCAACCTTTCATGCAGCACAGCTCTGTAAGCCACCTTGCTGCGCTGCGTGAAATGGAAAAGGCAGGAATGTGCAGTATTTAACAATACATGGTACATTCCTATCCTTTCCTTGTGCTAGCGCCGTTAGGGTGCCTAGCACCAATGCAGGCACCCTTGCACCATAATGTATGGATGCCTGCATTGTAGGCAGGTTTGTTTTAGTGCAGGAAGGGGCACTTTCCTGAACAAAAACAATCTTGAGAGGCATTTCTGTATAAGTGTGCAACAGGATGCAGCACACTTAAAAAGAGTAAAGAACAGGGAGAAATAAAGACAGTTCTCATCGTTGCATCTTTGGTGGAGAGGCATAGCATTTTGACGGATCACCTGGTTTACTAGTGTTGGTAAATCTGGGAATGCGCCAACATCCATGAATGAAAGCATGTGAATAGCCATGCCCCACCCAAGGAACACCTCCCTGATGGCAGAGTAACGCAAGGCAGTGATTTGCGCTGATTTGAGTTACTTTAGGTTTATCAAGCTATGCAGGGCAAAGCAAGGTAGGTGGGTAAAATGTTCAGTAACAACGTAACATTTTAATCCCTAACCCTAACCTTTAACCCTAAAAAATGGAAACCACCAGTTATAATTATCTGAAGTAACTATAACTTGAGCCCCTTGGTAACTATAACTCGTGCCTCCACCATAGACTGCTAATTACCTCACCTCATGACATCTTCGAAGTCTTAATTGATAATATCACTGCAACAATTGCAATGAAAGTATTGATAAGAAAGCTATGCATGGCTGGGCCCTGAGATATAGTTACCTAAGGCACAATTTAGTTACTTGAGATAACTATAACTACAACTGGTGAATTTCTGTGGTTTAAAAGTTTAAAAGTTTAAAACGTTCTGTTTGATATTTTCAGTGAATAAATATATTCACAATTAGGTAGTTATAGTTGAGACAAGTTTCCATAGACAGAGCATTTTTTGTTTTGCCTATAACTTTGGCGCTGCTAGAAAAATCTTTACGAAATTTTCAAAACGTGTGCATTGTTCAGTTAAGCTGCTGCCTTTAAACTTTTGGGGTGATCCGTCAAGCGAGGGCAGAGAAAAAGGGGGGGTCCTAAAACACATTTTCCCCATTCATATTTCCATAGGATCTTTAGAAATGCCTACAGCCCAAACAACTGAATGGAATTACACCAAATTTGGCAGGAAGCTAGATCTTGCTTTTTGTGGTTTGGTGCAAATCTGTTCAGTAGTTTTGGAGTAATTTAGGGCCAACATATACAGGCATATAGGGATGCGAAACCTCTGTGGATCCGGACCCGAGGATCAAGGTCTGGATCTGTGAATCCGGGGGAAAAAACAAGGTATTGATTGGCTGGCCACAACCTGACAGAAAAGTTGCGGCTGCCATTTTCTTCTGTTGCATTGGCTCAGGGGTGGGAAACAAGCAGTGAAAAACACATCAGGGGTCAGGATTAAGGTACCCTGACCCCATAGGACACATAGCGGGCCCCTTAGGGACCCCTCACATGCAATAAATTGCCCAATTTCTTTGCCCAAACCATGGATCCACAACTGGATCCATGGATCCACAGACCTGTGAATTCACAAGTAGATCAGTGGATGAAGAAAAAAAGAAAAAAGAAAAAAATACCAACTGCATCCAAGTTGCATGCAGGAGGGCTGGCCGATGGGGCCAGGCCCGGCGATCAACCCCTGCTGCACACGGATGCTCTTGATCTTCTGACATCAGGGAGAGGAAAAGGCCTTGGGTGCTGGCCACACAAACGTGACTGGCCAGGCTAGTCTTCAAGATCAACTTCATTGGCAGAAGTGTTGCTCCAAATGAAGGCTTAGGGTCTTGCATCCTCAGGCAGAGTGGACAGTGCGATTGAGGCTGATGGCTGTGATCTTCCTGTGTCACCTTGAAGAAAATATTAAATAAAGTATTGTGACCTCTTGGAAATGGTAGTTGTTACTATATAAATTGCAGTGGCATGGTATTGATGTTTATAATGTCAGACAGCTCATCACTAATGTTCCCTACCCAATTGATGTAATTGACTGGTTTAATTTTAATTTTAAATCATATTCTTAAAACCTATTGCGAGGCCTATTGACATGGAGTGAACAGAAGTGACTTTGGGGCCACAGGTCAAGAACTGGATTAGTAAACCTCCGCTGTTGAAAGTAGGGTTGTTTGTCTCCCCTGACCTGTTTGACATTTTGCTAGCAACACTGTGCCAAGTAGAACTCCACAAGCACAGGACTTTCAGTATTAGTAATGGTGACCAATCCTAGGGTACTTAGGGAGGTTAGTATGGGCATATATCAGGATTCATTTTAACTTTAAAAATGTATTCAGTTTTAATAATTATGTACTCATCACTCCATTTTCATTTCAATGCGGATGATCCAGGAATATGTGTTGATTTTTAAAATGAAGCTGAGAAGTCCTTGAACTTTTCAAGGCCCAACCTACTCACTGTTATGTGTGAGGGCAATTTGTGTCACAGTAATGTGATGCTTAGTTGAAGAGATGTATAAAAGTCATCATGACACAACTTTTCTATTTCATAACTTGGGTTTAACACATTATCTGAATCATGTGTTTTAGTTCACGAGCAACAAAAATAATAAAAATAAGATCCAAGAATGCAGTGATATGTTAATTGAAAACCCAGAACTAGAACAGTTTGTCATAATGACATGGCTCCAGAGACTTAGGGCCAGATGTAGCAAAAATGTGCGAGTTGCAAATGGCCCGAATCGCAATATGCGACCCCGCAAAATCGGAAATGGGATGTAAAAATCCCATTTCCGTAGTGCAAATTGCGATGCGAGCCATTACCGACTCGCAAAAATTGCAACCTGATTTTGCGAACCGCAAATAGGAAGACGCAATTTGAAAGTCGCAAACCATATGAAAAAGCCACTCGCAAATAGCGGCTAGTCGCAAAAAGCCCATTTTGCACACCCATATTACCACTAAGTCAGAGCAGGTGGTAACCAGAACCAAAGTATAAAAGGAGACCCAGAAGGCATCTGGGTTACTCAAAATGGCTGAAATATATGTGATAGCAAGGAGGAGGAGAGTCCACGCCGCACAGCAGAGGAGGAGCCAGAGACAGGAGAGGATATACAGAACCAGGCAGGCACTTTTCCAACAAACTGAGGAGGAGATTTATGACAAATATCGATTGAGCAGTGCAGCAATTTTAGAATTAATTGATCTACTCAATCCACAGCTTCAACGACAGACTGTGCGCGGCAGCGCCATCCCCACACATGTGCAAGTGCAATGCTCACTTCACCTCTTGGCCTCGGGTAGCTAGCAGGGGGTCATTGCTGTGGCAGGTGGGGTATCCCAAAGTGCACTCTCACGTTTCTTCAGATGTTTCCTAGATGCCATACTCACACACATGTCCAGATGCATATACCTACCCAGGAATGAGGCAGAAATTAACAGCACCAAGTTGGAATTCTACAGAATTGGCAACTTCCCACATGTAATAGGGTGTGTAGACGGGGCACATATACAAATATGCCCTCCTGCAAATCTGGAATATCTGTTCCGCAATCGGAAGTGTACCCACTCACTGAACATCCAGGTGGTATGTGACGCCCATTATGTCATCACTGACATGGTAGCCAAATTTCCAGGGAGTACACATGACTCTTACATTTTCAGGCACAGTGGGATACACCAACACCTAGAACGTGGGGAGTTTGGAGACAGATATCTATTAGGTATTGCTGAAGACACCCTGAAGCCATACACACAGGTCACTGTGTTAACCATCCATGCCCTGCTAACATTGTTAATTTTTGCCAAACAGGTGACAGTGCATATGCGCTATGACCATGGATACTTACACTGTCCCTAACACCCAGCAATGGGAATGAGAGGTGAAATAACAGTGCACATAGGTGGACCAGAAATGTCATAGAGAGGACCTTTGGACTGTTAAAGTCAAGATTCCGATGCCTCCACAGAAGTGGAGGTGCACTCCAGTATGCCCCAATAACAGCATTCAAGATTGTTGGCGCATGCGCAATCCTACACAACATTGCCACCAGACGTGGGCTACATCTCACCCCTGCAGACCCTGATTCGGAGGATGACGAGCAAGAGTTACCACATCGCCAGCCTGGGGATAGAAGCATTGCAAATCAAGGCGGACAGAGACGGGACCACATTGCAAACCAATACTTTGGAAGGTACGTGGCAACAGACACCACACTCACCAATGTCACACACAAAGAGCCCAGTTGTGTAGTGGATCAAACAAAACATTTTAATAAGTGAACCTAATAACTAAAGAACAGAACTGTTGGTAAGGGGCTGCACATGTCCACCCTTAATGAGGACACATTAACTGCATGTACCTCAAGAGTCCTGCAGTGTTTGTGCCTAACACCTCCTCCCGGTTTGCCCAGCACAGCTTGTGCCAGGTGGGTCAGGAGACCTTTGACCTGCACTGCCACTCCGCAGTACACGTGTGTCTGTGGCAGATGCACTGCTGATAGTGGACCCCTCCTCAGTGTCCTGAGGGGTCTCACCCGTGCACCTTGCCACCTGCCTGGCCTCCAACATGTCCACAGCGTGGCTAATGTGGCCCAGTCCCCGCACCACATCCCCTGCAAAGTAGCCCAGTTCCACCTGCAGGCTCACGGTCCGTTGTGACAGGGCTGTGGTGTTCAATGCAAGACGGACAATGGACGCTGCCAAGCGGTCAAATCTCTGCACTAGTTGGCGCTCACGGCACCTTGCACTTTGTCTCTCAGCCACCAGTTCCGTCACAAATTGGCGTACTGATTGTGTTAGGTCACTGACATTGTCATTCAGTCTTGTGAACTGTGTGTTCACTTCTGCCAGGCCATGTGTGAAATTGAGTTCCATCCTCTGCATTGCCCCTGAAATAATCCTCAATTGCCTTGTTTGCAGGCGAGGCCAGATAGGAGGGATGCCTCAACTACAGACATGGATGCCTCCCCTATATCTTCCTGGGCCACTGACTGGACCTTGACTCTGCGTCTGCGACGCAGTGGTGCTTCTGGCTCTTGCTGTCTCACAGTGTGGCTGGGACAAGGTGTCGTGTCTCTTTCCTCCATGTCGAGTTCTTCATCTGGAGGGGACTGTGGTGTTGTGCTGGGCCCTGTATTGGCTGCTGCAGCCTCCAGTCCTGCCTGTGGCCTGCTGTCTTCACCCTGGATGGTGTGGCTGGTGGGGATGTCTTGTGGGAGACCTGTGGGACATAGGGAACACACTGCCAGTCTCTAACATCTGTTGTATGCCTCATAATAAACATTTGCCTATATGCTGCCTACTGTACTACATTGCCCATAATGCACTATTCTGGTGGTTGCTAGTCTGGAATGGAGCTAGTCTGGTTGTGCATGCTTCTGTGTACTGGGTGAGTGTGGGTATTGCATTTATAGGTGTACATGCATGTTTCATGGTACTCACTTTTGGATGTCCCTTGCGCTGACGTGTCCAGTGCTCCCATTCCTGACACTGCCTCAGGCTCCATGGTCTGCTCCACCAATTCCTCCATGGCTGTGGGTGGTGGGATGGTGGATGGGCCTCCTCCTGTGCCCCTCGTCTCCCTGAGGCACTCTGCCACCCTCTCCTTTGTCCTGGAGCGCAGGTCATACCACCGTTTTTTTATTTCTTCAATGCTTCTGTGGCTCACCCCAATGGCATTGATCCTCTCCTGGATTTCCTGCCAGTTCCTCCTCTTATCAGTGTCTGGGGCACTCAGGGCTGCCTTTCCAAAAAGCTGTTCATGGTGCTGGCAGCATTCTTCTGTCAGCACCTCAAGTTCCTTCTCTGAGAATTTTAATTTCCTCTTCCTTCCTGCACTGCCTGTGCCTTCCATGGTAGCAGCTGTTCCTCCAGGTAGTTGCTCAGCAGTTTGAAAAGGGTGTGGTCCTCCCTCCTCCCAGGTGTATTTGATGTCTTCCTGGCTCTGATGTCATCAGCAAGAGCCAGGAAGTGTTTTTCCAACTGTTTTGCTGCATCTGCATGCAATTTGCGGTACAGTCGCAATTTGCAACACCTGACTCGCAAATTGCGAGTTCGTTTTTAGCGAGGTCACAAAAAGCGACCTCGGTAACAGCAGACTCGCAATCTGCGGTGCAACATCATTTGCGAGTCACAAATTGATGTCGCTTTTTTTTGTTGGATCCCATTTTGCGAGTCGGAAATTGCGAGTCGCAATGACTCGCAATTTCCAACTCGCAAATTGTTACCTTCCTACATCTGGCCCTTAGTGCTGTGAGAATGTGATAAGAGTGTGTGTAGTGTACTTTGGGATAACAAACTTGGAGATGTTGCTGTTACATAAGAGAGGGTGTGATTTGTGCTCCAAATGTAAGGTTACACTTGTTTGATTGTGTTTCAAATATGAGTTGTGTTAAGGAGAATTGTGTGACAAAGCAAGGATGTTAGATTGTGATTACACAAGGAGTGTAGTGATTTGTGACTAAGATCAGATAGCTTACTTACGTGAGAATGTTGTCATTAGTGAAGGTATCCGCATTATGAAATAGGAGTTCCAGAGTGCTGAGTGGGTTAATTTGTTATTAAGAGAGAACTTCTGTCTGCCTGTTAGTCTCTATTTGTCATAGAAGTCCCACAATGCCTTCCGTGTGGAGTATGGACAACACCTCCTCCCAGGATATGATGTTGAGAGGCTTGTGGGACCCTGCGTCAGTTGCTAGGGTCTCTTTGTGTGCTCTAGAACAGATTCTCCCCTGCGGGTCATTCCACCACTTTCAGATCTCTAAATGTGAGCTTCTGGTGTTAGAGACAGCATTCACATAATCCATAATTCTGCCCCCTATTTCCCTTCTCTGACTCATGGTTGTTGTCTGGACCTGGGGCACAACCCTAATCATCTCATCTACCATCACAGTTAACACATTTTCTGATAATCTGGGTTATCCCCTTTCATACATCTTTCCTAAGAAATGTTTTGAAGGAGCTCTGCTGCTGATGCTGCATGTTGTGAGTGTAAAGGGTTTGTCTGGTTTGAGGAACATCTTTTGTCGTAGACGTTGTAGGCGTTGTTGGTGAGTTTTGAGTAGATGCATGTTGACAGATACATCTACTATAAAAAGCCCTGTCTGTCAATGTGCTGCTCCATCATTAGGGTCCCTCTATACCACTCTGATGGCAGATAATCCTAAATAAGGTGAACAAATGTCTGCCATATCACCTTTGATGGAGTGGTGTCCAATAATGGAGAACAGGGAGCATGAGGACAGAAGACTGAATGACAGCCTATAATCGTTCCTTCATCCTGATGGCTGTCGGTCCACTGAGCGAATCTTTAACTATTGGTCTGAAGGACGTATCTGTCAGGCCCTTATTCTCTGAAATGCAAGTGAAACTCTTCCAGCAGAGCAAGTTCCAAAGCCGAGGCCAAAAATGGTCCCTTAGTCAGATATATCATTGTAAAGCTCCTGCCAACGTCATTGATTTTGGTGGCAAAACTGTGATGAGGACAAAGTTGGGTTTCTTGACTGTTGAGGTTGCTTCACTGGTCAATAGATTTGCTGCCTCACTTCAGTCCAAGAATTTAGCTTTGGACTTAGTCACTTTTTGGAAGCCGAAATGCTCTAGCAGGCCAAAGATGAATGCTGTAGCTGGGCCATCTTGGAGTCTGGGGTCCTTTCACTTTTGTGTTTCTGAACAGGCAAACATGAGGCTAACCACTTAACCTGTTGGACAGCAATCCAATCCCTGGGTACCAGCAGAATTCAGGAGTTTTTGAGTCTTTAGTGGGTCCTCTTCTTCCAGCAGATTTAAGAGTTTTCTTCCACCAGGGATTTCATCTTTAGGGGGAGCCTTCTCAGGTCCAGAAATGTTCTGTTGAAGTGGTGTGGCGGTATCATATTTATCTAGGTCATTAACAAGTGAATAGAGAGATTGCAACTATTTTCTTCCAGTCCCTCACCTCTTTTTACAGCATTTACTCTTTGCCGTACTGTAAAACTACCCAGGAGCCCCTATTTCAAGATGGTAGACCCTGCTGTTTCTACTCTTTACTGAGTCTCCTATTCAGATAATATTTAGATGATCTTTCCCTCTATATGACAAGGTTAAATCTAGCTCTCCTCCTGACTGTGATTTGGGCTGTGCCGTCTTTGAAGGTCATGGGAATGAATTGAAGAAGCCCCTTCTGGAATCTCCAAATCAAAAGAAGTAGTGCTAAAGATGACCCCTGTTCTGCCAACTCCTCCTGTCTACTCACATATAGGCAATCACTACTAAGTGGTCAGCAATTATACACACACAGACACAGATATATATATATATATATATATATATATATATATATATATATATATATATATATATATATATATTCATTTAAAAAAAACAAAGGTTATAGTACCGGGTCGTTATAGTTAGGCTCAGTTTTTAAACGTAGAAAGCCATAGAAATCCATCTGTTATAGTTATAGTTATTTCAAGTAACTATAACTGGCACCCTAAGGTAACTATAACTCGCGCCCCGACTGTTGTTGGAAAAAGGCAACTGTTGGCTAATTGTTATTTTCTCATTCAACATATAACTTAACCTATTTTCTGCTAATCTTATTGGGTGTAAACGTATTTTCAAAATATTTTTTGCCATCTTAATGAATTCATGAATGAATACAAATGTGAGTAATAACCTCATTCCTATTTGTTTTTTGTTTTTTTAATGGATTTGTTGACAAACCACACATACTGAATATCACGTTTATGGTGTGCGGTACTCATGTAGTCTGGTACAAATTTCATGATAAAAACAACTAACGTTAGACTAATCTCAGTATGTAAAACCTAAACAAATTGTGAATGTTGTTATTTTATAAATATATGAATATATTTAAGAAGTGTTAGACATCCAAAAGGCCAGCAAGGGAAAGTTCATGTCTATAATGTGTACGTACATTTGTCTACATACAGACCCTGCAGATAAGATACATCATTATCAAGTGCAGACCTAGACAAAAAAAGGTGGCTGGGGAAAAATGAAAACTTCATGTGACTGTTCCAAAGGAAGTTATATCAGGAATACTAAGGAATCCACATTCTGTGCCTGACTGTTACATATCAGAGACAACTAGACATCGAAATACAGTAGGAACACAAATGGTAGTCTTCAGCTTCATATGTCAGGTGCCATTTATGAAAATCATGGACATTTGCATCACTATATGACAGAGGGGAAGTGGCATCTCTAAAACCAGAATTGTGTAACACTACAATGTTTCACCAATGACTTGCTACTGCCCAGGCAGATGACAGGATAGTATGACTTCAGAAGGGTTAAAAAGATATAATAATCATCACCTTTGGCCTACAATTATATTGCCATTTGGTGTTGATAATTATATTTTTATAGACCAACCTAGACTGATGTTTAAAAAGTGCATATGAATAGCTAATAATCTTCTTTCAAACAAATTATTTAACTCAAAAGCACTTTTCAAATACTAACAAATCACATGCTGCAACAAGGGAGTAGCCAGAAAATTAAAATACAATCCACTTTGGATCAAAGCACTGATAGACCATGCAAGTGAAGCAAGTGAGGTTAATTTTCCCTAAAAGAGCCGCCTCGACTCTACATTCCAAACATCTATCCATTCATCCTTTCACCCTTTCACTGACCTGCTGATATCCACAATTTCAAATGTTTATGATGTCATCCGTTCATTCTTTTAACATCATTCAGCTGTTCACGATTCCATCAATCCCCGGGTCACTCCAGCAAACCATCCATTCACACACTCATCATCTATGCATGTATCCATGCAAGCATCCATCTAACCTTTGACTTAGCCATCCATCACTTAATACATCTAACCGTTATTGTTCCTTTTGTCCATCCATATTTTCACACTCATCTTTCCATTCACTCTGCCATTCATCCCTTTTTTTCTAACATCCATTCAGCTATCTGTAAGAAATTGGGTTACTTGTGGAAAAGATGAAACCCATCTTAAGCAGCAACACAATTGTTATCAGGGTGAAGTCACAAGCAAACCCTGAGTTGACCTGTACTCAACCCTGGGGCAGCTTGGCAAAGTGCAACCAGCTTACATTTAGGAAGATAGAGTATTTTCTAATAAATAAAACAAAACCAAATGACAAAAACCCAATCAGCAGAACCAGAGATATTAAATTATGAACATTTGGGAAAATATAACATCACAAAGCAGCAACTGTGGATATCTGATCTCACCTGACTAGGAGAAAGTCACAAGTTCAGGTCAACTGCAATGGAGCGAGGGCCGGCTACAGGGACTTAATAAGACCATCTGAACACAGTACATTAATTCCTACTTATTTGGAGAAAACCACATAGATACAAATCCCCATCAGGGCCCCGTCCACCACATGTGCTGTCACCAACCCAAGAGGGATGGCCTCTGGGTAGCGGGTGGTGTGGTCCTCCAAGACCACGATGAACCTGTTGCCCAAGGCGGTCTTGGGGCACAAGGGCCAAACAATGTTGATTCCCACTCTCTCAAAAGGGAGTGCCAATGACAGGTACTATGGTCAAGGGAGCCTAGAGCTTTTGCCCTGACTTATCACTGGCCTGGCAGGTGGGGCAGGACCTACCTGAAGCTGTCTTTATCCAGGGCCAAGAGAAGTAGGCAACAAGCCCGGCGAAGGTTTTGACTTGCCCTAGATGTCCTGCCAAGTGGATATCATGAGCCAACCTCAGTTGGAAGGCCCTGTAAAACTGGGAGACCACCAGCTTGTGGGCTGAACTAGGTCCAGGAACCTTAAGTTCACTATATAGGAGGTCATTCTGCCAATAGATGAGGTTATCTCCAAAGGTATCACCTGCAGCCTGGCCCACAGCTTGCCACCTCAAGCCCTCTATACTGGGGCACTCTTTCTGCTCTTTCCTCACTAGTGGGCCAACCCTCAACATGCCATCCAGCGAGCTCAGGCAGGTATACCAGGGCAGAGTCATGCACTCACCTGGTTGCAACCGTGGAAACAATGCTTTTAAATCCGCATGGGGCAGTGAATGAAACAAGTAACAACAACCTTAATTCACTCACTGCCTCTAAAGGGAAGGGGAGTTGGAATAAAACAAGAAAAGATAGACTTGTGTCACTGGGTCTGCTGCCTTGTGACACTGCACAGAAAAGTCTGTACTCCGTAGACCTTTTAGTGTTGATGTGGGTGGGATGCACTAGAAACAACAAGTTATTTACAACAATATCACATATAGGCTTCATCACAATTACAGCTGAGAGCAGGTACAAATGAAAGGAATACCTGAATGTTTGACACTCCACACAATGATGTAAACAACACAGTTCAATTAAAAACTTTAACATATAAAATATGTGCTCAAACTCTTTCAATGTTTGTAATACAAAACTTGTCAAGAAATACAAACATGAAGATCAATAGTTCTGAGGAAAGTAAAGTTTAGAGTGCCCACGAGGGAAAGTGTCAGGAACACTAGGACTTTCAAAACATTGACTCAAACAATGTCCGATTTGCAAGAACAGGTTTTCTCCTTGAAGGAACTCAGTCTAGTATAATCTCAAAACTTAATTAACGATTAATGCGCACTAAACCGAGGATCAAGTACTTAGCCTTGCCTTTATTTCTTCAACTGGAATCGAAAGGAAGACTGTAGGCTGAGATGCAAGAAGCCCAAAAGGAGGTAGAATCATAGCTCTGGACACAAAGACACTGGAGACGTTGATGGAGTCAGAATCACAGGATCAACAGAAAGGCTTGGAAGATTAGAGCTCTGGAGGTTCCGGGCAACGCAGAAGATGAGTGCAGGGAATATGCTTGCGCAGTACTGGAAGGAGGCCAAGCCCCATCTCATGTTCAGGTGGGGTACTTATAACCAATGGGGAAGACTGTTTCAGAAGGGCACATGGCTAACATGGAAAGCCAGAGAGTTCCAAGGAAACCTGGGAGAGAACATGTGATGAAATTACGGTTGTGGCCTTTGAGGATGGCAGGTGGAAACAATTGAACAATGCATCCAGAAACAAAACGAATTAGCCGTTGGAGTCAATAGGTCATGACATTTGGCACCAATAACCTTAGGCAGGTGGAAATTAAAGCCTAAATGATTACATGCAATAGGCAATGGCAGACAAACCTAATTACCTAGGAAACATGTGATTCTCATAATGGAGTGCAATCAGGGGAAACAATGGTATAGGAGGTTTGAGATGGTAATGAGCTCTGGGAGAGGGACCATGTGTTGCAGGAGGCCATGAGGAGCCACAGTGAAAAACGACATGATCCCTGTGTACAAAACACACAATACAGAGGGCACAAAAGGGGGTCATGACAGGCAGCAATGTCCTCCATAGTAGGCTGATGCGCATCCTCCTCAGGTGCCCCACAACCTGGACTGCAGGGACTTCGGGGTCTGGTTTTCCATGCCCTGTGTTCTTACTCTTCTTGGCAGCTACCAGGGCCATTTTTCCAGGCACCCTTGACACCCTTCCCAGGGCAGCCATGGACCATGTGGTCATACAGACCCATTCAGGCAATCCCAGCATCTTCAAATCTGACTTGAGCACTACCTCCTTCCTGATAGTGTACTCTAGGTCATTGCCCAACAGACAGTCTCCAGGCATGGCAGGGGTCCTAGCTACTTGTAAAGAACCAGAGACCCTCCCCCCATTCAAAGGGAGCCAGAGCCACAGGTACCTCTCCATTGTCTGCAACCATGACTTGGTGGAATGTGTTAAAGAGGACCTTCTCTGAGGACACCAGCTGACACTTCACAGTAGTCATGCTGACTCCTGTGTCCCTAAGTGACTCAACTTGTTGCCCATTGATGGTGAGCTACTACCTATACTTGGACGTATTTGGAAGCATAAGGGGTTTTTGACATCATCTCCTTATCGCCCAGGGACACTACAGTAACCTCTGTCTGCTTCCCAAAGCTAACTGGGACCACCTCTTCCCCAAGCGCTACACTCACCAACCTAGGTGTCTGCCCACCTGTGGGGGGGCTGTGCTCTCTTGAGAGATTTGGAGTCTCCCTCGGAGTGCCTAGTCAGTACATTAAGGGACAACCTCCCTGTTTGTTTGTCAACAAATTCCTTTTTCTTGGGTTCATTCTGGGACTAGTTACCACAGTTCCTTTGGGAATTCTTTAGGGGTTTTTTGAGAACTCCTTGCTTTTAAGTCCCCCCGCCCCTTTCTTCTGTTGGGATCTCTGACCACCCTTTGGACGTCCCCTCAGATGCCTATTTGGACACTCTTCTTGTGCTGACCCAGAGGTTTGCTTTCTCAGCAAGCTATCTGGAGTCAGTCAGCTTGCTGTCCACTAACTGCTGGTGGAGCTTTGTAAAACAAATCTTGAGTATGTGCTACCTGAGAATCAAGTTGTACAGCCCATCATAATCATTGACCTTGCTGCCACTCACCCAGCCCTTCAGTGCATTGCTGGGTTAGTCCAAGAAATCCACCCAACATGGGTTTGGAGCTTGTAGATGTCCCTAAACCTGTGGCCTACTTTTCAGGGGTCAGCCTAAATTTAGGTAGCAGGATAGATTTCATGGAGGTTTATCTGGTTTGGTCCTCTACTTCTAGGATCAGAAAAGTGTCCCTCACCATTGGAGGCATATTCCTCTACATACCACCCCCATTCCATAACCCTAGTGATTTTATGTACTCTCAGGGTCACCTTATTAGCTGAAAAACATTTGTCAATATCATCTCCCACCACATAACTAGGTACTAGTTCCCTGGGTATTTGGACCTTCCTGTTTTCTTCAGACACTGATGGTATGCTACTACCAGTGCTGCTCAAGTCTGACTGCTTTGCCTTAAACTCCAGCTCTCTGACAGTATCTCATGGGCTATTATCCTTTCCTCCTTGGCCAGTTTAATTCCCTCAAGTGCCAGTTCTTTCTCCATTTTAAATGTGGTCATCTGCAGTTTAAAATCCCCGTTGTTGTCCACTATCTTCTTTTGGGACAGGCCATGCAAGAATACCCTTCCTCCTGCTCAGGCAGGGAATTCCAATTCAGAAGAGAGATCTTCTTTCTCCACTGAAGGCTGCACCTCAGGGTAGTTGTTAGTAAATTGTGAACCTCCCACCAGGTCATCATAGTTTTCTGTAGCTCTATCTTATTGGTTCCCTTCTTGATGGAGAGCCCCCTTTCTTTGCAGAAGTGCTTGAGCTCAGCCACAGTGTAATTTTCCAGGTTGGCCATCTCAGATTCCAATACTGCAGCTATGGTCTCAGTCAGGTAGCAAAGAGAGTAGATTTTCAAAACCAAAGTAGCCAGTCAAGGAGAATTAATAAAAAAGTTGACTTGGTCTTAAATTATTTATGTTGGGGTGGTAGTGTAAGACAAAGTTACAGTATGGCACTGCACAAACACAGGTCCAAATCCTCATGCTGAACACCAGTGCAAGAAATTGGATTCCTCGTTGAGGGGGGGTGAAACCTTTCTCAAGCAGCAACCACAATTCTTCTCAGTGTGAAGTCACTAGCAAACCCTAGTTCAACCTGTGCACACCCATTGGGTAGCTTGGCACAGAGCAGTCAGGCTTAACTCAGAGACAATGTGTAAAGTATTTGTGCAACACTTCAAACAATAACACTGTGAAAACAGCCCATGCCCATTTAGAACAATAGAGTGATTTGTAATAAATAAAACAAGACCAATACTACAAATTTCTAATCAGTAGAACTGGAGATGTTACATATCAAGGATTTTAGGAAAAAAGGCTCCTAAACCCCCAACAACTATGGATAATTGATTTTGCCAGACAGGGACAGAGTCACAAGTTCAGGCCCACCATGATGGAGCGCGGGCTGTCTACAGGGACCCAGTTTGGCTGCCTGAACAGAGTATCTTAACTCCTGGTTCGCAGAGTGTTGGGAGAATCTGCGCTGAAGATGGGTTGCACAGCCAAAGCAATGCGTCAGATCAGACATGCGGAGAGGGTATGGTGTGAGGTCCTGCATCACCGTCAGAGATCCTGTCAATGAAGGCTTGCGATGCACGGTCCAACATAGTCGTTGACGTGGCTGTCATTGAGAGGTGTGAGGGCCTATGCCGAGGATACATCAAACAGCGGTGGTTCCAACAGAACGACAGGATGCAATGCAATGTGGGTCTTTGCAATGGATACGAACCACGCAGCAGTGGTGATGCATCGGTTCCACTTGGTGTTGGCTGTCCAGCAGAGGAGAGGCACCAGTTCTGCTGGATCCACGGAGGCTGGCAGAGCACCTTAGGCCCACGTCTAGGGGGCCAAGCCTGGTATGGCACCACTTGGCGGGGTAGACTCATAAATAGTCCAGGGGCAGTTACAAAGTTGTTGGAAGCCTGTTGTGTCCCTAAGACTTAAAATCAGGAGGCGAGCCAACTAATCATTGGTGTCACATTGGGGTTCTGGATTCAAAAGATGCAGGTCCAGTCCTACTCACCCAGGCAAGAGGGCAGCAGGTCAGGAATGCAGCAGTCCAGCAAGTAAGTAGTCCAGCAGGGCAGCAGTCCAGCAGAGTGGCAGTGCTTCAGCAGCATAGCAGACTGTCTTCCTGGCTGAGTAGCCACAGGTCCAGAAGTGTATTGAAAAGTTGGTGTCTGAGGTCCAATATTTATTCCCAGTTGTGCATTTGAAGTGGTGAAGAAGCTACTAGAGGTTTCCCTTTGAAGTCCACAGACATCATGCCGTCCCTGTCCTACTCAAGTGTAATTACACTGGGTATTCTCCCCTTTGTGTGGAGGCAGGACAGAGACTATTCAAGTGTAAGTAGGGCTATGCTCAGCTCCGTCCTCTCATCCTGCCAGTGATGGCCCATCTAGGCACACCTAAGTGCTCTATTGTGTGGGGTTGCCTAGGAGGAATACACAAAGCCCACCTGTCAGATACACCTAGTCATTTGACCAAGAGGAAGGCTACAGGTGCCAAATGAGTAAGGCAGGAAAATGACAACTTTAAAAAAATGGCATTTTCAAAATTGCAATTTTAAATCAGACTTCACCATAAGTTAGGATTTGTCATTACAATTGCAAAGATACCAAATATGATTTTTTTACTGTTAGACGTGGCATCCTTTGCATGGTTTCCACTGACTCTTTTTCCTGTTTTGCTGACTTCATTTTTGCTGGCTTTAGGATTCTATGCACTTTACCACTGCTGACTACTTCTAGTGCAGGTGTTGTGTACTGTAAAACATGGTGACCTTGGCTTCTCCGCAATTGGCATATTTAATTTAGTCCTAGTCCCTAGTAAAGTGCACTATATGCCCGGGTCTGTCAATTAAATGCTACTAGTGGGCCTGCAGCACTGGTTGTGCCACCCATTCCAGTAGCCCTTTAAACATGTCTCAGGCCTGCCACTGCAGAGCGTTTGTGTGTGTAGTTTTGAACTGCCATTTCAACCTGGCAAGTACACACACTTGCCAGGGCCAAACCTTCCTTTTAATTACATGTAAGTCATCCCCAAGGTAGGCCATAGTTAGTCCCAAGGGCAGGGTGCAGAGTATATAAAAAGTTGGACGTGTCCTGGTAGTGAAAACTATTACATGAATTTTTCACTACTGCAAGGCCTATCTAACCCATGGGTTAACATTGGGGTTACCCTAAAGCAGCCTTTAAGTGTAACTTACCCAAGTGGGTAAAGATAAAAATTTGGAGTTTGCTGTCTCGGGACTCACAATTTAAAAATCACAACTGAGTGCGAAATCAGATTTTAAATTGTAAGTCAGAAAATGCCACTTTTAGAAAGTAGGCATTTTCTTACTTTAACCATACTGTGCCCCTGCCTGTCTTTGAATTTGCATCTGGAGTGGGTGAGAGCTGGGCTTTGTGTATTCCCTCTAGACAGTCACACACAAAGGGAACTAGGGTGTGACATTTACATCCTGATGGCCCATCACAAGGCTGATGGGCCTTCACGGCTAGAAGGGTGGGAGGAGCTAACACACCTGTGTCCCCACACAAAGAGTTGTATAACCCCTGTAGAGTGCCTGAAGCCAGGGAAGGTAGGGCAGAGACATTGTGCACTTAAAAGGCCTCTCTTTTAAATCTTCTCTACTTTAAAAGAACAACTTGGTATAAATGCTGGAACCCAAACCCCACCGGATCAGTACACTGCTGGATCTGAGCACAGTCTGCCAGGAAGAAGGACTGCTGTGCTGTCAGAATGGACTACTATTTTGCTAAACTGCTTTTCTGTGTTGGACTGATTCCTTCCTGTGCCTCCTGCTTGGGAATGAGAAGGACTGGACTTAATTCTCTACATCCTCATAAGAATCAAGTGAATACAAGGGCTTGATGGCTTGTCTCCTGCTCTGAAGTCTCAGGGCCATCAAAGACATTTCTCCAACTATGCTGTAGCTGCTGGACTCTGCCAACTGTAAGTCTTGTCCTAGCAAGAAGTGCCAATCCAGTCCTGGGCCTTAAAGGGTAATTTCACCGACCGGAACCACCGCATCCTCCATCAACACTGATGCATCGCCACGGCCACTGAGGTTGAGGACTTTACATCACCTTTGCTGCGTGGCTCGATGATGACATCTTCAAAACTGCTCTTTGAGGACACCCCGTTGACGAATGCACAGCTTGAGGATGACCCATCGCTGTACTGCACAGATCGGAACTAATGCATCACTTCTGCATCGCCCTCTTGATATTGACGCAGCCTTCCAGCCAAGGTACGTTTCAGCACAGCCAGTGTGGGTTCTGTAGCTGGCCTGCCCTCCATCACGGTCGACTTGAACTATGGATTTACCCCTGTCTAGCGCGACCTAAAGTAACGTTTTAGTGCTGTTGAATTTTAAGCACCATATTGCAGCTTATTTTGTAAAAATTCATATCTTGAGTTGTACTTATTTTACTTAGATAGATATTCTCTATTTTTCTAAACTGGTGTCTTTTTGTGGTGTATTCACTGTGTTGCTGTAATTTAAGTGTTGCAGAAATACCCTTCAATTTAAGGCTGGCTGCTCTATGCCAAGCTACCAGAGGGCGAGCACAGGTTAATTTAGGGAGTGTTACTGATTTACCCTGACTAGGATTGTGGTCCCTACTTAAACAGGGTGCATACCTCTACCAACTAGAGACACAGGGCCTTATGTACAAAGAACTGGCGTAGGGTGGCACTGCCTGTCATTTTGCTGCACTGCACTGAGCCAATTCCAAAGGGCAGGAATGCAAAATTTCTATAAGAATGCATTCCTGTCGTTTCAGCCAGCACCGGTGCACAATATGCAGCCAAGCGCCAATGGAGTATTCTGCTCTGATGCAGGTTAAGAGAAGACTAAGGTGGTCATTATGATCGTGGCGGGGTGGGCCGCCATGCCGGCGGCGGTGGGAAAACCCGGCAGCCGGCATGGCGGCCCACACTGCCACATAATGAACCCTTTGAGGGCCGCCATAGGTGGCATGCACTCACCGCCAGGTTGCCTCCGTCAGGCAGCCTGGCGGCGGTCAGTATCATTATCCGACAGGGCAGCGGTGCTGCCCCTCGGATAATGATCCCATAGCCTCCAGCCTTTCCCTGGTGGGTTTACCCGCCACGGAGAGGCTGGCAGAAGGGGTGCGCAGGTGCACCCCTGGGGGCCCCTGCACTGCCCATGCATTTGGCATGGGCAGTGCAGGGGCCCCTGTGCAGTGCCCATCGCGCAGTTCGCGATGGGTGCAGCTGCACCCACCACACAGAGGCATTGACGGCGGTTCCATGTGGAGCCGCCGTCAATGTCCCGGCCAGGCATTCCTGTGGGGCGCTGGGCGTAAACAATGTTTCAGCCTGTCAGCCCACAGGAATGTTCTTTATACGGCCGGCGGGGATCCAGGGGCGCTGGCGTTCAGTACTATGACCGCCAGCATGAACACGGTGGTTTCGACCGCCGTGTTCATAATGAGGGCGTAAATAAAGGAAATGCCAAAGACGAGCACTCTTAGTCTTATGCATAGAAAAATATATTTCAGATGCAAAAACATGTGCGCAACTCTGAAACGGATCACAGTTTTAAAACAATACAATTTTAGAGTCGTCAATGATTAATAAGCATATATATATATATATATATATATATATATATATATATATATATATATATATATATATATGTATATATATATGTATGTATATATTTACACTACATATTCATGCATGCATGCACAATGTAAAGCTAAAAAATAAGAAATAAGAATAAAAAATGCATCACTATGGGGCTTGTCGGCTCCATCATCTTTTTGCCAGCAGCAAGTCATAAACCCAAAAGACCGCAAAAAGAGAGACCTACCCAATGGGATCCGGGCAACATGTCCCTCCCTGGAATGAGTTCAATCTCTCCCTGGTCATCAAGCTCACCTCTTATTTTCCTTAAACAAGCTACAGAGGAGAATTCTAGAAACTCCCCCTCCCATACAGTGAGTTGCTGTTCAACCGCTGGCCGTATCAGGTCAGTGTTGAAAAGAACACGCTAGAGGTTGGCTAAGTCTGATGGTGTTTTTCCAAGGCTGAGCTGTTCCCTGCCTTACTGTTAACATTCTCAGCTTGGTACATTTTATAATCTGTGCTCTTCACTCCCCCATGCTATCTACTCATCCTTCAGTGAGAAAGTGCGAGGGCACAAGCTGGGCGCGGAAAAACATCTGACGGTGTCAAGCTAAGCTAAGCACAAAATGGAGTCAGTGGTCAAGACGGAGCCGGGGGTAAAATACAGATAGCATCACAATCCACACTTTAACCAGTGACTCTCGTAACACACTGCTGTAAAATTAACTCTCTTTGGTTTAAACGTTGTAAGCAAATTAGGTATGTATTGTATACCACAACAGATTAGGATTAGTGCACAAATCGCCATAAGCATCCCACCTAAAATTTGGCATAATTGCTCATAATCAGTTAACTATTGGAACAACTAATCCCACCACCCTTTATCCACATCGTGTTTTACCCCTTTCACCAATTCATGTAAAGTGCCACTATGGGAGCTAATAGATTTAGAATGATCAGACAAATTAAAGCAACACCTACCTTCAAACTCTGAGCAACCATGATTGTGTTTTAACAATAGGTAATCAATTGCAGCCCTATTTTGCAATGCAGCTTTACTAGTACCTCGTATGTCGAGCAATAACTCTGATAAAACAATAGAGTTGTGATTGATATTCTCAATCATTAAACATGCTAACTTATTACTAACCCGATGTTAGAAATGGGGTCTTTGGTTGGCAGTCAGGTTACCCCCTGTCCAAGCAAGGAGCCTCACTCTAGTCAGGGTAAAGGAGAATCACACTCAGTTAATCCCTGCACACCCCCTTGGTAGCTTGGCACGAGCAAGCAGACTTAACTTCGGAAGCAATGTGTGAAGTATTTGCACCGACACACACACTAATACAGTGAACCACTATAAAATGACACAACATGGGTTTAGAAAAATAAATAATATTTATATAAACAAAACAAGACCAAAAAGATAAAAATCCAACATACACAAGTCAAGATATGAACTTTCAAAAGAATAAGAGTCTTAATCCTTAGAAAACAGTGAGAATGCTGTTATTACACAAAGTACCTGTTTAGCGTCAAAAACAAAGCTGCACAGACGAGTGTGAGTCGGAAAACCAGCGATGCATTGATTCCTTACTCGAAAGTGAGGCTGTGTGTTGTTTCCTTCTCTGGTCGGGTCGGCGATGCATTATTTTTCTCCCCTGCAAGACAGCGATGTGTCAGTTTCCAGACGGGCACCTCGGATCCGCACAGAGACGGGTTTACTTGGACGCCCAGGGACGATGCATGGAAAATCCGGTCTCACAGTGTTAGAAAAACACACTGCATGGGGTTTGCATTGTTATCAGACTCCGTAAGCGGATGTTGCACGTCGTTTCTCACACCGCGATGCACGTGGATCGTTTTTTTCAGCTGCGAAGCTGGCGGCGCGTTATCAGCTGCATTGTGGATGGTGCACCGTAAATTTCCCCGCATGGCGTTCTGTGCATTGATTTTCAGTTCTTGTCTGCCAACTTCACCTTGCAAGGGCCCAGGGACTAGATAGGGCACCACTTGGCTGGGCAGGAGTCTCAGCAGAGAGTCCAGGTGCTGGCAGAGGAAATCTTTGATGGCCCTGAGACTTCAACAACAGGAGGCAACCTCAGATCAAGCCCTTGGAGATTCTTCTCAAGTAGGAATGCACAACAAAGTCCAGTCTTTGTCCCCTTTCACAGGCAAAAGCAGCAACTGCAGGATAGCCCAACAAAGCACAATCACAGGCAGGGGCAGCACTTTTCCTCAGCTCTTCAGCTCTTTTCCTTGGCAGAAGTTCCTCTTGAATCCATAAGTGATCTAACTTTATGGAGTTTTGGGTCTACTACTTATATTTCCTTTTGCCTTTGAAGTAGACAAATGTCAATGAAATTTCTCTCTTGTTTGTAAGATCCTGCCTTGCCCAGGCCAGGCCCCAGACACACACCAGGAGGTTGGAAACTACATTGTGTGAGGGCTGGCAGAACCTTTTCAGGGGTGAATGACCACTCTTCACCTCCCTCCCAGCACAGTTGGCTCATCAGGATATGCAGGCTACATCCCAGCTACGTTTGTGTCACTGTCTAGAGGAGAGGTACAAATAGCCCAACTGTCAAACTGACCCAGACAGGAAATCCACAAACAGGCAGAGTCACAGAATGGTTTAAGGACAAAAATGTCTACTTTCTAAAAGTGGCATTTTCAAACCCACAATCTAAAAACAAACTTTACTAAAAGATGTATTTTTAAATTGTGAGTTCAGAGACCCTGAACCCCACATTTCTATCTGCATCAAAAGGGAATCTGCAGATAGGCCTTGCACAGTGAAAAAACGTATTTGGCAGTATTTCACTGTCAGGACATATAAAACACATTAGTATATGTCCTACCTTAACCATACACTGCACTCTACCCATGGGGCTACCCTAGGGTCTACCTTAGGGGTGCCTTAAATATAAGAAAAGGGAAGTGTGGTATTGTTTAATTTTAACACTGTTATGCTTATTGTAGAATTATTGTTAATCCTCTTTGTTTATTGTTGGTACATTCCTATCTTTCCCTTGTTATTTATTTCCCCCCTTTTTCCCCCCTTAAGTGATGGTTCTTTCAATTTTCCCTGCTCCTGGATAAGCATCTGGCTGGAATGTTCATCGACATTCTTGGCAGTTGCAGGGAGCCGGTTAAGGTGAAGGTTGGAGTTTTAATCTGGATTTCTTACTTGAAGAAGTAAAGAAATTCTTGCGTTTGTACACCTTTGTTCTTGGTGTATTCTTCACATTGGCGACAAAGGTCCCATGAGCCTCACTGGAGCTTCTCCAAGAAGATTTTGTGTGACGCCTCTCTGGTTCTTCAACTTCAACTCCTTTGATTCGCACTAAACTTCATCGAAGCTCCTTGAAAGTCGTTCATTTCCTTGCAAGTATTTCCTCTTCGCTACTGTGTATTTATATATTTTTTTGCTTCTCTTCGCATATAATGTGTTTTTTTTCGGAGCCCGATTATCCTTGGGCATTAGCGCGTGATCGCGTTGCTCCGTTTCCATGCCAATGCCATCTTGTCAGTGTGCCGCGCGCTCTCGCACGGAGCGTTGCTAGGTAATAATTTCTCAGCTTTGTTTTAAATGCCGCTTCCGCTTTCAGCGCTATTGTGCAACTTTAGTTGATCGCGCCTGGAATGTGATCTTTTCTAAACAAAACAGTTTCATTTATGCGTGCATACATCTCGTCTATTGCTAGACTACGCTATATTTTTATAGAACCTTTGCAGACCACCTTTATTTGATCGCGTATGCCTCTTTATATCGAAGAAACTTTGCAACATTGTAAAGAAACTTGAAACTTTTAGTCAATTACTGCATGAGACACTTCTTGTTACATTTCTTGACTTTTATTGGAAATATGGGCATCTTGTGTGGCAACTGCCTTATATCATTATATCATTGGATGGTAATACATTTATAATTGTGGAAACTTTTCCCCAGTTCAAGTATGCAAAACATTTCTCCTCCTCCATTTTTTTTATCTTTGCCTGGAGAACCTCCCATTCAATGGAGCAAATGGAAGAACATTTTTCTTACCTATATTCGAGTTTGTGGCAGCAATTTATCTTCAGAAAGGAAGAACTCCATATTCCAACATTGTCTGGGAGCAGAGGGGAAAGACATTTTGGAAAACTTACCTGTCATTAGTTCTCCAGATGGCGCTGAGGGAGATACCAATTTGAATGAATTTGAATTGACTCTTCTAAGGTTGGACAGACATTATCTCCCAAAAGTGTCAATCATTCTTCAACGATATTACTTTGGGAAATGCAAACAGAGTAAAACTGAATCTGTTGAAGATTTTGTGACAAATTTGCATAAATTGGCTTCCCAGTGCAAGTTTGGTGATGCTTTGGAAGAACGTATCAGAGATCAATTTATGTTGGAATGCAAAAGTGAAAAAATTAGAGAAGCATTATGGTCTAAGGGAGACCCTACGTTAGATGAAGTTTTATCTGTGGCAAAACAGATTGAACACTCTGAACTGTGCATTGAAGATCTCAGGAAATCCAAAGACACTTCGAAAGTGATTCAAACTGTGGACACTAAGGCCCTCATTCCGAGCCTGGTGGGCGGCGGAGGCCGCCCGCCAGGCTTCCCCCCTCCGAAATACCGCTCCGCGGTCGTAAGACCGCGGAGGGTATTCCGAGTTTTCCCCTGGGCTGGCGGGCGGTCTTCACAAGACCGCCCGCCAGCCCAGGGGAAAACTCCCTTCCCACGATGACGCCGGCTCGTAATAGAGCCGGCGGAGTGGGAAGGTGCGACGGGTGCAGTTGCACCCGTCACGTATTTCAGTGTCTGCTTTGCAGACACTGAAATACTTTTAGGGGCCATCTTACGGGGGCCCCTGCCGTGCCCATGCCATAGGCATGGGCACGGCAGGGGCCCCCAGGGGCCCCGCGACTCCCCCTCCCGCCATCCGGTTCCCGGCGGGAGAACCGCCAGGAACTGGATGGCGGGAGGGGGAGTCGGAATCCCCATGCCGGCGCAGCATGCTGCGCCGGCTTGGAGGATTCCTTTGGGGCAGCGGGAAACCGGCGGGAGACCGCCGGTTTCCCTTCTCTGACCGCGGCTGAGCCGCCGCGGTCAGAATGCCCCGCGGGGCACCGCCGGCCTGTCGGCGGTGCCACCGCGTCCCACGGCCCTGGCGGACTTGTTCCGCCAGGGTCGTAATGACCCCCTAAATCTTCAACAAAACAATGCATTAGGTTCAAAACTTAAATTGTTGTGTTATAGATGTAATTCTTCTTCGCATTTAGCTAACTGCAAAGACTATCCTGCTGCTAATATGGTGTGTAAGAAATGTGGCAAGAAAGGCCACTTTGCTAGATGTTGCAAGTCGGTGGGAAAGAATTCGGTGAGGGTGAATGAAATTGAATGTGATGGCGCAGATGATGGTGGTGATAAAGATTTCATTCTACAAATTGTGTATGACGTGAATTGCATAACAGAAACTCGTTGTGAGTACCCCATTGATATAGTGGAGGTGAATGGGGTTGAAGTTTCCATGATGATGGATTCTGGTGCTAAGTTGACTCTGGTCTCGGAATCCGATTTTTGCAAGTGCTTCAAAGACAAAGTGTCTCTTCATCCTCCAGATGTTATTCCTTTTAGTTATGGTGGAAAACCAATTGAGTTGAAAGAATATTTTGAAGCTAAAATAGGATTTAAAGGAAATTTCATTGATGGAAAAGTATATATATCCCAGAGGTGGGTGGTACTATCCTTGGGTGGCCTCATCAGAAATAATTGAATATTGTGTTGAACCCCAATGCGGTTCCCCAAGTATAGGTGCAGAAAGTGTGTGATTTGGGGGAAAATCTCATTTGTGATTAGCCGGATGTTTTTTCGGACAAAATTGGTTGTGTCAAAGGTTATAAGCATTGCATTGTCTTGAAGAAAAATGCTACACCGATCGCATGCAAGGTTAGGAATATACCTTTCAGTATGAGGCACCGTGTGAAAGATGAACTTCAGAGGTTGGTGTCTGAAGGCATAATTGAAAAGGTGGAAGCAGCAGAATGGATTGCACCTATTGTTGTTGCAACCAAAGCTAATGGGGACATAATGTTATGTGTGGATTTGCGTAATTTGAACAAAGAGGTAATTGAAGACAAGTTTCCACTACCTAGCATTACTGAGATGATGAGCGCTCTGGGGGATGCTAAAAATTTTACTACCTTGGACCTCAATTCTGCCTATCATCAGGTTCCATTGTGTGAGGAGTCCAAAGTTCTTACATCTTTTATCACACCATTTGGTGTGTTCAAGTTCAACAGGATGCACTTTGGGTTGTGTTCAGCTCCCTTCGTTTTCCAGAGATTGATGAATGAAATACTGGGAAATTTATCAGGTGTGAAATTCTTTCAAAATGATGTGCTCATATTTTCTAACTATATAGAATGTCACAAAACACTGGTCATCAAGGTGCTTGATATCTTTTGCACCAAGGAATAACTTTGAAGAGTAGTAAATGTAAGTTCTTCCAGAGAGAAATATCTTATTTAGGGCACGTGAAAACTGGTGATGGGATCAAGCCCAAGGAGGAATTGGTAAGATCTATCATTAACTTGTCAGCGCCACACAATAAAAGTGAGGTTCAGACTTTTTTAGGGATGGTCGAGTTTTACGCTAGATTTGTTCCAAATTTAGCCATGAGAAGTTGTGCTATTAGAAACTTGCTTGAAAACTGTACCAATTTCTCTTGGAATTCAGATTGTCAAAAAGAATTTGATGATTTGAAACATAGTTTATCATCAGTACAATCTTTAAATAGTTTCAAACCAGGGCTGCCTTGCTCCATTACCACTGATGCTTCAGAAAAGGGGTTGGGTTGTGTACTCAAACAACACAACAATAACATCACTAAAATGATTGCTTTTGCCTCACGCAGTTTACGTAGAGCAGAATACAAGTATTTTACTATAGAGAAAGAGACTTTGGCCATATACTGGGCAATAAGAAAATGTAAACAATTTTTATGGGGAACCAAGTTCAAGGTGTGCACGGATCATAAACCCCTCTGTGAATTTTTTGAAAAAAAAAGGACTTGATAATGTCTCAAGTCGCATTTGCAAATGGATAATTAGTCTACAGGACTACCATTTCAAAGTAAAGTATGTGCCCGGGTGTGAAAACAAAGCTGCAGACTGCTTGTCCAGACTTATGGCTGATGTGTTGCCGAATTCTAATACTAGTGATTCCTGGTGGGTGGATGAGGAAGTCAAAGTATGTGTGGTCACAGGAGGATGTATTACAGAGGAAGAGTGGAAACAGGAAGTTGATAAGGATAACGATCTGGTACGTATCAAGGAATTACTTTCTGCAGGAAAGTCACCAGATCATACTGAAAGTTTAGGGGTACAGTATAAGAGGATTTGGCATGAACTGTCCATTCGGAGTAGTGTGGTTTTAAGAGGGAGTAGGCTAATTCCGCCCAATAAGTTATGTAAGCGCATTATGGAACTTGCTCATACAGGACATCATGGCATATGTAAAACCAAGGAAAGGCTTAGAGGCTTGTATTGGTGGCCTGGTATAGATCAAGCAATTGAGAGAAAGGTACGTGATTGCGTAGAATGTAATATTGCTGTAAAATCATTAAAAATTAGGATGCAACCTATGATTCTGAAAGAAGTTCCTGAAGAGGTTTGGGAATCTATCTCTATCGACATTCTAGGTCCTATTTATCATAAGTCTCATTCTAAATATGTGGTGGTTCTCATGGATGAGATATCCAGATGGCCTGAGGTCATGATTACCCCTGAAGTTACATCCATGAGAGTAATTGAATTTTTTACGGATGTTTTTAGCAGGGAAGGCAATCCCAAGAGCATCTTGACTGATAATGGGGTACAGTTCATGTCTAAGATCATGTGTGATTTTGTTTTAAAAAGGGGCATCTTACACAAGCGTTGTGCTCTACATCATCCAGAAACTAATGGTATGATTGAGTGTTTCAACAGGACGTTAAAGGAAACTATACAACTTGCTAATCAATTGGAATGTGATTGGGAGGCTATGATTAAAACAAAAATTGAAGAGTATAGGTTTACTCCTCACTCCAGTACTGGTCAAACCCCTTTTGTGATTTTAAAAAAGCGCATTCCTCACACAGCGGTAGATCCTCCGTGGGTCAAGAATTATTCCAGGGAAAACTTCAATTATGAAAAACAAAGAGAGTCTGCTTGGAATAAACATGTGAATTGTCAGGAAAGGAGAAAGCAATTGTATGATGTGAGAAAATCTGTTAGAGATATGCAACTTAATGTGGGTGATTTTGTTAGGGTCAAGCTGCCGGGAAAACCTTGTGGTGGTCAGTCTCATTACAGTAAAATTTCTTACTTGAAGAAATAAAGAAATTCCTGCGTTTGTACACCTTCGTTCTTGGTGTATTCTTCATAGGAAGGATTAGGCCTGGCAAGTGGTCACACTTGCCAAGTCGAATTGGCAGTTTAAAACTGCACACCACGGGTACGGCGGTCCTATGACTGCCATCCTTGTAATCGGGCCCTTAGTTATTAAAATCTTTTTTGCTATAAACAATTACCTCATGAAATTGTAGAAAATACACATAGTTTTAATATAGTCAAACACAGCATCTATACATATTTCTAGGGCTGGTATCACTGAAAAGCAGTCTTGCAGAACAGATATCACCTTTCTGTATGGTTGATCTTTCTAGACAAAGTGTTTTTTTATGCTCCTTTTTTCCTGCTAAGACATAAGAATAGAAATCTCCTGTGGGATTGACAGCCTGAAGGACAGATAGGCAACTACTAAGCCCAGTGCTTATGTGAATCCCAGTGGCACACATGGAAAGTGTCAGGGGTCACGTCACCTCCTGCATCATCTGTTACCTTCCCCAGGGGTTTTTACCTAATCATGTGTTTGGAAGGCCCCCCAATTGCCTTGAAAGCACTGTTGCACGTTTAACAGTAACATTAGCTTTTTTATCTGAGTCCTTGTGCTTTTGAAAGAGACCCACTGCCTTTCACTTGGCTTTACTGCTCCCGCCAGCATTGGACCTCTTGCAAGCTGTTCTTACCTGTAGTTTCTTCGCTGTGACTCCCGTCCGGCCTCTGCAACATCGGCTCCTAGAGGGGACACCTTTCCCAACTTTGACCTTGAAACAGAAAAAAAGAAAGAAGTACCCATTCTTGAAATACCGCACGGCTGCGTTGCCAAGAAAAGACAAACCCATCGAATTCACAGGAATACAGAACGCTGCACATCACACAACTTTTGCATTTTATTCTGTTGTTTTGTTTGCTATTGTTTGTGTGACTTTGTCCAGTGCTTCCAGATATTTTGTAATGTTTAACCAAGCGCTTTAGCCCAGCGCTTCATCAAGCATCTTAGGCAAGACTAAATGAGTGCAAAGAGATAAAAAACAAGACTTGCCATATTTAAGTGAGAACTGTTAGAGGGACAGTCCCATTCCTTATTTAATTTGTGTGAGAAAGAGTCAGAACCCACGTATGACTGAAAGTTTTGATGACATCAACCAGAAGCCTTCAGGTGATTTTATCGCAAACTAATACCCATGTTTTTGAGTCCTATGTCCTTTTAGGATTTTAATGTAAATGTTTAACATATGCTATCTCTCTCATCACTACAGACAATAATGTTACATGAGGGACACTGTCCTCTACGCACTCCCATCTCTCCGGGGGCCTGGCTGGATGGGGGGCAAGGTGTGGGAGTGTTCTCTCTTCCAATTCCCCTTCTCTTGGGAAATCTGCTAATACTCCTGTACGTACCTTATGACACCGTCTAGAGGTGTTTCAGGTGGTGTGTGCAGTGGGGGTGGGTTGAGCATCGCCCCTGCAGAATACCTGTGTTTCAGGTGAGTAGGTCCAGCAGAAATAAGCAAGCCAAACAGGTTGAAGCCAAGTCCAGGAATGAGTCCCCCAGCCTTCCCACATTGAAAGATGACCTACCAAAATTATGTGTATTGACCTGTACCACCTAAATCAGAAGCCTAATAGCACATGTGCATGCCAACCCTTCTGCCATAACCTAAATATTATACCAGTGACAACACTAAAACTAGCAGTAGTCTCACAGATGCCAAATTGAGAGGGTAAACTTATCTGGCACCTGTATCAGGCTGATGGTGTTCGGTCCATGATCTCCAGAGCAGCCTTTCAATACCTTGGTACCCAGGTGGAGGTGATGCACTTAAACTCTTCTGAAGCACAATATGGATATTAATCACTAAATTAATACAGCACACTGTAGTAAGAAGCAGAAAACAAATTATTATCAATATGAATTAAAAAGTTAGGGGGCTACTTGTTACCACAAGCCTCAATGATATTAACACTGATGATTAACCACCAGATCACATGGGTGTGTCAAGATACTTGCACACTGAACATTGCATTTGTACCTGACACATACTTAACACCTTCTTAGTGTACATGTGTTTTGCCACATAGTACACAAACATTAAATAATTAAGTAACACCTGTACATGTATGTAGTGTTGAGTATTTTTGTGCATGTAAAAGGGTAGTACTTTGCTGACAAGCAGCCCTGGGCTGGAATGTACTGTATCTTTATCGGCTTTATGTTTACCTCAGACTACAGACCATCCCATACTATCTGCCTGAGGCAGCAAGGATTATTTGCCGATGGTACCCTGAATATGTGGTTATCTACTGCAATATGGAAGGGAATGGTTCCCACTTTGCAGATCAACAATAGGTCAGAAAATATTAATGAAATGTGATAGCACCTTAACTCTTTGTTAGAAATGGCCCTTTATCCCCAAACATTGTGCCTTCTTCCTCCTATTTTTTCGCATATGTTTGTGCTGGTTCATTATCTCTGCGCACTTTACCACTGCTGATCAGTGCTAAAGTACAAGTGCTCCCTGTATAAATTGTATTGGTGATTGGTTTAACCCTGGTTGGTATATTTGGTTTACTAGTAAGTTCCTAGTACCATGTGTGCCCAGAGCCTGTAAATAATGTGCTACTAGTGGGCCTGCAGCACTGATTGTGCCACCTAAATGAGTAGACCTGTAAGCATGTCTCAGACCTGCCACTGCAGTGCAGTCTTGCACTGCCAATTCAACCTGGCAAGTGAACCCACTTTCCAGGCCCAAACCTTCCCTTTTACTACATGTAAGTCACCCCCAAGGTAGGCCCTAGGTAGCCCCATGGGCAGGATGCAAGTAGGATATTCATTGGTGTATTTTACATATCCTGATAGTGAAATAATGCCAAATTTGGTTTTCACTGCTAAAAGGCCTATCTCTTCCATAGGTTAACATGGACACAGCCTTTAAATACCTTGTATGTGCAGTTATAGAGATATGGAGTTTGGGGTCTCTGAACTCACAATTTAAAGATTCATCTTTTGGTAGAGTTGGTTTTTAGATTGTCTGTTTGAAAATGACAGTTTTAGAAAGTGGGAATTTTCTTGCTCAACCATTCTATTCCCTTCGCCTGCCTGTGGAATCTACATCTGGGCCAGACTGACAGTTGGGCTGTTTGTGAATTCCCTCTAGACAGTTACACAAAGGGAGAATTGGTGTGTCCTGCATACCTTGATGAGTATTCATGAGCTAGAGTGTGGAGGGCACCTGCAAGGGCTATGCCTGTCCTCACACAATGCATTCTCTGACCCCCTGAATTGTGTCTGGAGCTAGCCTGGGAAGGGCATGATCTTGTGAACAAAAGAGACTTTGCCTACTTCAAAAGCAGAAATGAGTAGTGGAGCCAAAATTCCAGACTTTTAGAACACTTATGGATCAAGAGCCTCTGCCAAGAAAAAGAACTGAGGAGCTGGAAGTGGAGTACTGCCCCTTTGCTGTGTGTGCTTTGCTGGGTTGGCCTGCAGTTGCTGCTTCTGCCTTAAAGAGGGCAAGGACTGGAATTTGCTGTGTATCATGACTGTAAAGTTTCTCCAAGGGCTTGGAGTAGAGCTTGCTTCCTGTTGGAAGTCTCAGGGATATCAAAGACTTCAACTTCATCTGCCTACAGCACCAGGAACTGTTTTGTGTTGCAACAGAAAAAGAACCACAGCGATGCCGACAATGATGCTGCTGACTGCCCCGTGACCTGACGATGACACACAGAGCCGCACCCCATGTCGCACCGCAACCCTGTTCTCACCGCTACCACCTGACGCTATCACCGAGCCGCTGCTTGAACCTGTGGGCCCCACACATCCGCATCACCTTGCTCATACCGCAGCCTTGGCAGCCTTGGCATCCCCAGTGACGGCACTCTCTGCTGACACCAACACCATTGCCTGCACCACGGCCAGAGGATACCGCTCATGAGGTACACGATGAACTGTCCCATCCCACACCTCAGCCCCGGTCCACCAACGCCAGTGCCATTGACTCCAGGATTGTCAACAGACACCCCTGTCTGCACTGCGACCCATAGGTGCCACACAGAGCCCACCCTGTGCCGCACCACCAACTTGGCCTACCGACCACAGTGCTTCAGCAACGATGACACTGCTTCCTGCACCGGAACTTGGTGACACTGCACATCGCACCACACTGCAGCCTTGGTCTTACCAACGGCACAGGACACCGTCACCAAGTCGCTGCCTGCACAGTGACCTGTGGGCACCTCACGTTGCATCGTCCGTCTTTGCACTGCAGCCCCGACGCCATCAACGCCAGTGCTCCTGACTTGGTCATCAGCCCGGAGTTTGATCTGCAAAGTGTGTGACTTCAAGGGCCCCCGCACCAACCGCAGGAACCGATGCCTAGGACGCCAGTGACGCCGCACTCCTGATCTCATTGCAAGGATCACGACGCCCTGCATTTCCAAGGTACTGTTTGCAGGTCTTCCTGATGCCGTAGCTGCCCCCCGAAGCCACAGCTGGCCTGAACTGTTGGACTTGTTGTTCATGATGCCGTGATAGCCCCAGACAGAGCTATCAACTTCAAAGAACTGTATTTTTAAGTTAATTCTTGCAAAATTCATATCTTTATTATTGTATGTTGGATTTTTCTCTTCTTTTATGCAGATAAAAATGGGCTACTTTTAAAAAACTTGTATGGTGTCCTTTTGTAGTGTTTTCACTGTATTACTGTGTGTTAGGTGCAAATGCTTTACACATTGCTTCTGAGATAAGCCTGACTGCTCGTGCCAAGCTACCAAGGGCGTGAGCAGAGGTTATCTGATTATCTGAGCTGGGTATCTCCCTTATCCTGACTAGAGTGAAGGTTGCTACTTGGAAAGGGTGCAAACCGACTGCCAATTAGAAACCCTATGTCTAGCACTCTCAAACATCCTTCCTCCAAATAACAGTAAAAACAGTGTATGAGTAGCAGTTTAATTAAAAGTAATTGGTGACACAGTAACATTCAAGGCCAGTTCTACCTACTCCTTACACAATAACTTATTTGCTGGTGTGTTAGATTAGTAGTTTTAGCACATAATAATATTTATTACAAACACCAGGATGCGCCATGTTGATAACTAATTTGATAAATATTGATATAATGGTTTATAATGAGATGATGATTGGAATATAGCACAGTGTTGCAGGACAAAGCTCATCAGTACTTCAATTTACTAACCCTGAGACGCTGTGCTGTCCTCCAGATAGGCCGTTTGGGTGCCATCAATTCCACCAATCGTTTCAGAGTCAATCTTATGTACCTCCTGCTTCTCCTTGGGTGTCAGCGTCTGGTGGGCTTAAGGACCACCACCTGTTGTCATAGTAACCCTCAAGTTCTGTGCTAATGTTTCTTTTGCCCTCCGCTTATAATGATGTTCTCTCTTCTTACACTCCTCTACAGTCCTGTGTTTGGTACAACCACATTGACTTGTCAAGGATTCCTCTCAACAAGGCAGCCTTTTTTGCATGTATTGCTTCTAGGAGCTCAAATGCAGCAGTGAGATATTTTTCCTGTCTTGGCACTTCACTGATCAAAATCTACAACTGCTCCTGCGTTGCCTTTCTGTTACTCTTGTGAGTATCTCTTCATGACTTTTTTCCTCCTGGCTTGCCATATTACAATATATTAGTGCAGTTTTGCATTACTCTTTTCACTGATTCCGTTCTTGTGGTAAATTGTGACTGTTTCTTACCACTAAAATGCTTTTCTTTTTAATTCATACCCCAGCGCACTGTACACTTTTACTTATTTTGAAGTTTGTATAAATTCAATTTTTTATTAATTTTCTTTACTAATTTTTCATGATATTCAGCAACCAATGAAAATGCGCACAAATTATACTTTAACTAATAAATATATTGTTCATATGTATGATGGTTATGTGTTAGATACAAGACATTAAAAAGTAAATAAATGGAACATGCTTTCTAGCAGCAGGTTGCGAGATATGGGGATAGTTGTAAGGTTACTTACATTTTAGTTTTTTTTTCTGTTTTTAGGCTCCACTCTAAAAGCATTTCATAGTTTTGAGAGTGTACTTGAAATAGCTACAATCCTATACGAAATTAAGAAATATTGTCTAAAAATGTCATGCGTGCTAGGGTTCTTGCGTACGACTTCTTACATAATAAAATATTTTCAAGATTGATTACTGTAACTCTTCAGCGTTAGATGAATATTAATAAACTCATGCATAATGTTCTCCAAAGGCGCATTACTTGATATGAAATATTTTTGCACTGTGGAAAAAGGTAGAATGAAAGAAGAGCCAGGGAAAGATAGTTTGTGCATTTGTTATGCGATCAATATGCATGAATGACACACTTTGCAGTCGTATTCCCTCATAAAATGAAACATAAGCTCAGATATAACCATATCCTGTAATGTTATGCCAAAGGGAAGCCCTTTCAATACCGTACAGCAGGTTTACTTTCTGTCAATTGGTGCATTTTATGACACTTATTCAAGTACATATCATGGGAAACGAGCAAGAAGAAATGATATAAAATATTGTGAACATGTTTGTGAAACCAAAATAAAATGGCACGGTAATGTAGGTGATTTATCTTCTATACCTCATGGCTTAAATATATGGGAATATCTAGTGTCTTTGATTAAGAGGAAGCGACAAAGTGTTCCTTTATGTTTGTCTAAATAATACCTTCACGTATCAAATAATTAAGTGCATCACATTAGTTTTAACAGTAATGTCCCAGATCATGCACCATTGGAAGTGCACGTTGGATGATAATATCCTTATGCACCACTGATGTTCTACTCAAATATACCCTTAACCGATGAAAACTCTTTTGGACTGTCTTTATGACATAATAGGGTTTAATTATACATCATTATTAGCCTATTGTGGTCTGAATCAAGCAAAACAATACAGTGAGCTGAAGCAAAACACGACAGTGGGCTTTCTCAGTGGCAAGGGTGTCATAACTGTTCAGCACCATAAGTGTGTAGGCAATGCACTCCACAGTGGTGAGATGGGTCTCACAGTTGCACTGCCCATACTATTGTGTTTGCATATCCAAGAAACAAGTTTAAGAAAGATGGTTCTTGACTGCAAAGTTCGTGTCTTTTGACGTCAGGGTACATGCTTTCAGGCATTCTATCACTAGCTGCTTAAGTGAATGAATGTATATTAGGATAGTCATGCAGCTCAGGAAACTGTAGAATATATTATCATGGCATCCACAATCAAGCATAGGAGAAAATAGCCTTCCTTTGCTTTTACATTCATTTGGAGAGGGATGCCAATGATGCACAAATTGATGCAGAGACTAGGAGCCCAACCTCATTATGAAGGACACCATAAGGCTGGGGACACTTTTGGGTCACCTCTGTCACCCAAAATTACATAGCTATTAAATTCCTATGCAGTCAAGAGTGAAAGTCCTCCACCGGACCCACTCACCTTGGCTTCACTAAAGGGACCATGAGCTAAGATGGATACAAAGTGAGTGAGCTCCCATGATCAGCTATAATCGGTACAATAGATCCTAAAATACGTTAATCAGCAACATTTTTGCATCTACCTGATGCAAGAGGAATAGAGGACACAGTAAAAGAGAGTTTTTTATTAGAGTGGCAGAACTGACCGAAGGAAGCAACTACCGTCCCCTTGTCTGCACAGTCAGTCATAGCCTACAAACAATTAGGTAGATGGGCGTAAGCATAAGGTGCACATTAGGGGCCCAGACATGACTAGGATGAAGTGTCCTCATGCAGGACATGTTAGCTCGTCTGTCCTTATTTGGTTTTCTAGTTTTGGTTTATAAGGGGACACATTATAAGGTCGATGGACCTTTTGACTATGCTTAGAGTGATTCCAACATAAGTCCGAAAATCAATGTAAATACAACATCATGATCTATAAACATCAACAAATATATCTCAGTACTCCATAATCTTCACTCACCGTGACTTATACGGTCACGAATAACCACACCTTTAGAAAACATTAAAAGGTTTATTTCCCTAAATTAACAATGCTAATATTATGTAAATTAGTCTCAAGACCAAATGGTATACATTCACAAAAAACACTGGTTGACCGAATCTTCTAAAGAATCTCAATTTAGCTAGAGCATTAGCTATTGGACATTCAAGAATAATAGTACAAATCAGTAGCAAGAATAACTGCACATTGGAAATGACATGCATCTAGATTCAGTAAATGAATATTTTCAGATCTTTAGTAATGTCAACTTGTCAACATTTTGTGTCTCCCTAACTAACCTTCAGATTAGAATAGCATGTTGGACTTCATGCAAAAAATTTAGTCAAAAGTTAATTTGGAAAATATCTAGCTATGGCTCTAACAAAACAGCAGATGGTACATAGAAACAAATAAGAAATCTATAACTAACACAATACCATTTTGTTATACCTCTACTCAATATGGATCGGCAAGCTGTGATTCTCTTTCTCAGTTGGACATCCGTCTGGTCTTCTTCAGCAAAAGCGCAATGAAACAAAATGGTTCAGACACAGGGGACTCTGAGCAAATCTGAACCATTTAAGAACAATCTCTAAGGGGCAGCATCCACTATTAGCTACTAAATTATAGAATTAAAGTTAGAAAATAAAGTAATCAGGAAATACTCAACTCCTCAATCAGAACCTCTGTGGGGAAAATCAAAGTAGGAAAGCTGTGCTTCTCCTCTGTGCAGTCGGGCTAAGTTACAATCTCCTAAAGAACTTCTCACATTGCAATTGGTCAGAAAATTATAAGTTTACAGTCAATTCAATAAGAATTAAACCCCAAATCAAAGATATAACTAAACTGTCTTTCACACGTTGATGATTGGCTCCTCTTCTCTTGTTCCCATTGTCAGGCTCGTCAGGTAACGATTTCATAACACTCCGTACTGCAATCAGTGCATCCCTTGTTGGCTCTTGGGAATATTACCGTCTCACGCATCAAAGTCTACACTGTAACAAGTACTGATATAAGACATTCTCGCAAGCAGTTCTCATGAGAAATTTAAAGAAAACTGCAAAGTGTTTGGTCAACACAGTGTGAACAATAAATCAGTATTTCTCTGGACATACATTCCTACAATTTTATTCGGACATTGCAGTTTAACATGAGGCTGTGCAAACTAGGTCCAAACCTCGCTAACTTGAGGCATACGATTAATAAGAAAATACATACCAAGAAATCATTAATAAAACATACTACTATAATTTCTCTACACATATACTTTGAATAATGATTAATATGCATTCTGTAAAAGCATTACCTATTGATGGCAGCTACTCAAATGGGCACATTTTCCAATTCGCACATTATTTTCATTATTAATCCAATTTCTATGTAAGTTCATAACTCATAATATATAAAATTATTAGTAATAAATTCAGAATTCTTAGCTGCAGAGTCTGTACCAGAGAGGGCTGCCAGAAAACTGCTCCACTTCTGGGGGGCAGGGATATTCGCAGACACAATTAGAGCCTGAAGAGGCAGATGCCAGCGCTCGCATGTGTAGCTGGACCTTTAATAAAAAAAAGGGGAGAGCACCTGCCGCACAACTGAGGACAATAACATGTGTACAAAGGGTAGAGCTTAAAACTGATGAATAATTAAGATCTTGGTAACCCTGGAACAAAAAAAATAATTGTTAAATGCAGCTGCTAAGTCATGAAAATAGAATAAGGGGAACAGAGAAATCTATGCAGTGGGCAACAGGAAAACATGCTCATGTGACACGTAGCTAGGTGAGGAATGCATAGCAGTTCCCAATGCGAAGGCAGCAAAAACTCACTTCATGTTAGTTTAATTCAACTGCCCAAAACTGTGAGAGATTGGGAGCTCCCAAAATTCTAATAACTAGAGTACTCATTTCACCAGAATAGAGTAATGACTGGAAAAAACACAGCTCAGTGAAAAAGCTGTGAAGTCAGAAAACGGGGGCACTACCTGGGCAGAAAGTTGCTATCAAAAAGCTAATACAAAATATCAAAACCCCACATGAGCAGACACAGTTCACACAACACACAGGTACAAAGAAGACACCAGGATACTGTTACTGAGGTCATGAGAAAGACAGAGCTGAAACAAGCAAATATCTTCTTTGATCCTAAAAGCACATATTGTATGCCCAAACGAAGCAAGGACTAACAGGAAATGGAAGAAAACGTTGATGATGGGATGCAAACCAAGGGCACCCAATTAAAAACCCTCCTACTAAAAATAAAGAAAGCCTCTCCACTATAAATTAAAAGATAGATGTACTGGCACTTAGAAATGACAATGTGAAGGCATGCCTGGAATAGAATAGACCTGTCAGAAAATAGGTATCGCACATTGAGGATAAAACAACAGAAAGAAAATAGCCAGTTTGCAGAGAACACTCAAATTAGTCAAGGCATTGGAGGGTCCTGGGAGAAACTTGTTGCAAACTAGTCTTCCCCGGGATTCTTTGTGAGGAAGATGGGGCAAGAACAGGATTGTTTGGATTGTGGGTGGTGTGATAGAAAGAGTGCAGAGAGCAAGTGACAGCCTCTTGCGACTCTTACTGAGGCTGCTGGCAATGAGGTTGCCATTGCGGATGTTGGAAGAGGGCCTGAGGGGCCAGATAATTTTACTGCAGGAACATCCGCAATGTCAGAAAAGGCACGATGCAGAAACAGTGCACCTTGGAGGAAGCGAGTGTGCTGACCTGCTCAGGCTGGGAGTGCTGAGCAGGCCCGGGTGGTTTGGTGCACTCAACCTAGGCCGCATCGAGTGATGTGGTGGCTGTGGTTACAGCTTGCAGCATGCCTAAAGGCAAGGGTAAGGCTAAGGATGGCGGGAGGGGCAGGAGCATTTTTCCAGGAGATTTTGGCCCAAAAATGACAGGGAGGCATAGGAGCCTCCTTGTTACAAAATTTCAAGAGGCTCCTGGTAGGACCTCACAGGGCAAGGTGGAGGCAGGTGGGGCCTAGCACACAGCAGGATAGGGAGAAGACTGCCTGGGTTGGGGGCAAGGGGACTCCTTCCACTCCCTTGTGAGAGGAACTTTTGGATTTGACTGTGAGGACAGGTGGGAGGAAGAGACACGGGACTGGGGCACAGGGTCTCAGCATGGGGAGAAAGAAGAAACAGACTGGGGACAATAGTGGTAGCCATATGCTTGTGGTGGAGTCAGGCATTTTTCCCTGTGGTTCAAGGGGAGGACAGTGGAGGGGCAGGAGGGACTGTGATGAGTGGCAGCCCGGAGTACACTAATGACAGAGTGATGGTGGTGACAGACGGATGGGGCAAGTTAGTCTGCTGAGTGGCCAGTATAGCAGGCAACAGGTGGTGGATTTGGAGGCTAGGATCAGGGAACAGTATAGGGGAGTGGAGTAAATGGAAGCCCTGTGGGAGAGGATTTGCAGAGCCAGGGACCTCGCGCAGACCAGATACGTCAGGTAGAAAAAGCTAAGTGGGTGTTAGGCTAAGGGTGCGGCCAGGGTGGTGGCGGAGAGTCAGGGTTCAGAGGGACATTGGCTGTGGGTACCTTAGGAGAAGGCAGAGAGAGGTGAGGCAGCTGGTATGGTTTGTGGACCTGGTGGCAGTGGTGACCTGCCAGGCTGAAGCGTCCTAGCAAATGGAGAACCAAAGCCAACATGTGAGTTTGGCAGATGGACGGTGACAGCAGCAGGGAGCATGATGGCTCCAGGATGTTGGTCTGAAGAAATAGGGGAGGCCTCTGAGGCCCTCTCTACACCAAGGGACCATTCGTGTCACCCTCCACATAAGGAGCGCTCAGCACCTGAGGGGGCCATGCTCCCTTCTACAGAAGGAAGAAAGATGTAATGAGCTATGTATTGTGTAAGTGTGTGTGCGGATGAGCTGGAGCTGGACTATGAGGAAGGGAGCGATAACTGGGAGGACGGTGAGGTGTGCGATGATACAGGGGAAGGCCAGAAGGTGGTGGTAAATTCTGAGAGTGCGACATAGGTTGTGAGAGCTGGTATCTTACAGGATCGAAGTGCGGACGATGGAGGCACACAAGGGCAGCGAAAGCAGCCATGCATGGGGACCAGTCAACAGAGGAGGAATGCTGCTTGCTTTCCAGCAGGTAAGAAGGACTGGTGGTCTGTGTGGTGTACGCAGAAGAGTGGTTCTGAGTCAAAGTCATGTAAATCCTTTGGTATGGGGGCTGGGGTGATCGAAAAGGAGGGAGAGCCTCAGCAAGAGAACTGCAGCAAAAAAGTGGAGGACAGGGCGGTTGTCCAGGCAGATTCTTTAAAGATGGGGGATGGGGAGAGTGAGGAGATCAAAGAAGGAGCTGGGCACAAGAGGTGATTACTCCTTATGGGGCAGGCCATGCCACTGGGTCACACATCAGAAAGGACAAAAACAGCATATAGAAACATGAGTATGTGGATGTGTTTAAACTTCTACATAGGGACATTTAGGCTAAGGAGGGCTTGAAGGAAGACAAGTGGGAGCTGGCAAGGAGACCCAGAGTTCCTATTACCATGGAGAACTGGAGGTCAGCATTTTTTATATATACCAGCATTTACTGTGATAAATACCCAGATAGAGTCACCATTTATTTAAGTACATGGACATTATTAGTAAGGCACAAATGCACTTCAGTGGGTTTGATAGGCTCATTTATGATGAGGAATTTAGAGCCAGGGTCAGCATAAATTCTGATAAGCCATGGGGTGATGTTGATTCCGAGTTATGGATGCAGTGGATGTCATCTACCCAATCTACAGCCTCTACCCATAAGCTGAGCAGCATGCCCAATGCTTATAAGTTACGTCCCACTCAACATGGAGCAGGGAATGCATCCAGTAACGTGTCTAGAAATGTTTCCTAGGGGGTACATCAGGGGCATGTTGGAATTTTGCCAAGGGATTTAGCAACAGGAATTCCTGCAAGTATAAGCACAAGTGCTCCACATGTGGGGCCCAACATCCCACCACACAATCCTTTACACTGGCCACCTCACCAGAACAGTGGTATGTGGGTAAGGGCAAGGGATAACAGGGCTCTGTTGGTCTAAAGGGATCCTAGCCAATTAAATTGGAAGCTTTACTACAGTGGTTGGTACAATATCCAGAGGTTACAGGGCGCTGACACTGGAATGGAAGTTTCAGGAGGGTTTCCGGATAGGATATGAAAGGCTAAGAGGTTGCAGGTGGACTGACAACTTGCCATCAGCCAAAGAAATTCCAGAAGTGGTGATAGCGAAATTGTACAAGGAGGTCCACAAAGGCAGGATTGTGGGCCCCTTTTTTGAATGGCCTTTGTGTGACTTAATCATATCTCCTTTGGGTGTAATACCTGAAAAGCAGGAAGGGAAATAGAGGATGATACATCACTTATCCTGGCCTGAAGGTGCATTGGTGAACAACTTCCTAGCCACTGAGAATACTATGGTGGTCTACACCTCAGTTGATGAGGCCATCAGATTAGTCAGGCAGTGTGGTCAAGGTGTGGTGTTGGCGAAGTGCCACATCAAGTCGGCATTTTGTTAGTTGCCTCTCTACCCAGAGGATTTTACTTTGCTGGGGATGCAATTTGAGGGAGTCATCTATGTAGATAGAGTTCTGCCAATGGGCTGTGCTATATCAAATGCCCTTTTTGAACCTTTCAGCTCCTTTTTGCATTGGGTTTTCACGAAGTGGAGTGAGCATAACGAGGTAACATACTATCTGGATTATTTCTTGTTTGTGGGAAGGGAGGGATCTGGTGATTGTAGCAGATCCTTGCAACATTTTGAGGACATGGCAGGTATTTTGGTGGTGCCTCTGGCACTTGAAATTACGGAAGGCCCCAGTATGGTGTTGACTTTTCTGGGTATTGTACTAGACATGGTTAACATGATGGCAAGATTGCAGTGGAAGAAGGTGCAGGAGATGCAGTGCTTTCTGGAAACAGTGATGGGTAAAAGACGCTTGGAGCTCCGAAAGGTGCAAAAGTTGTAGGGCTTCCTAAACATTGCATGCAGAGTGGTCTGGGGGACGTATTTTTTCCAGACAGCTGGGCATTGCTATGCCTAGTACCACATTACATCATCACAGGATTCAGATTTCCATGAGCGTGAGGGCAGATTTTGCGGTCTGGGACTGTTTTATCAATGAATTCACTGGCGTATCAGTGTGGTTTCAAGGAGAGACAATGGTATGGCAGGTGCAATTTGTTTCTTATACTGCAGGGGCTCACTGCTTTGTTTTGTTTTTGGATGGCAGATGGTGTGCCAAACATTGGCCACTGCAATGGTTGCGGCAAGAGTGGAGCATTGCATTCTTGGAGGTTTTTTCCAATACTTAGATCTAGTGGTGTGTGGTGATGAGCTGACAAACAGGACGGTGATGCTTCATGTGGATAATATGACGGTGGTGGAGCTAGTGATTAGACAGAGGGCCTGGGACCTGAGGGTACTTAGGTTGCTACGACGATTCATGTTGTGGTGCTTGCGAAAGAATATTGTCTTCAAGGCTACTCATGTGCCAGGAGCGAACAATGTTATAGCTGATTTGTTGTCTAGCGCACAGTGACACCGCTTTTGGAGTCTGGTACCTGGAGCTGAGAAAGTCTAGATGACGGTCCCTACAGAAGACTGGGAATGTGGGGCATGAGATTTCTTAGGTTGGTGGTGATGTCTTTAGTGGAATCTACCAGAAAAAGTTATCAGCTTGCAAGGAGAGAACTTCGGGCATTTCAAGAGGGAACAGTGAGGACTTTGAGACAGGAACACAAATACAGGGAAGGAATGGTGATGCTTTTTGTTTTAGCTTTGAGGAACAAGGGTTTGCCACCCACAACAATTGCAGGAAAACTAGCTGGTTTGTCCTTCTATGGTAAGCTTTTTCAGGTTTTTGGTCCAGGGGGAGATGAAATGCTGGATAAGGTACTTAAGGGATGTGGCAAGGAGAGAGGGGCGACGTAGAAGGGGTTGAGGAAAGCCATTATGTTTGATCTGCTGTATGGGATCTTGGGTTGCTTAACCAATTGCTGTTATGACAAGTTTGAGGTAGCATTTTTCCATCTGTTTATGATTTGGATGTTTTTCGGAGCATTCAGGGTGTCCGATGTTTTGGGATTAGGTGATGAAGATGAGGTTCCTCTGGAAATCGGGGTGTGTGGGGATATGGTTTGCAAACGTCTAAGATGGATCAGTAGGGAGAAGCGGTGGAACTGGTTGAATGAAGGTGGGTGCGTGACAGTGTGTCCTGTGAGTAAGAGGCGGAAGTTCCAAGTTTGGCCAGGACGCAGCCAGGAAGTGGTGTTTTGTCATCAGTATGGTAACAAGGTCCCTGCTTTTCAGCTCTTCATCGTTCCACACAGGGCTTTAGTGTCTTTAGGGCGTGATATCACCTGTGGGACTCACTCTTTTTGGAGTGGGGCAGTGACATTGGCTGCGCAGTTGGGGTCGGGTTCAACTCATATTCGCAAGATTGAGAGGTATAAGTCAAAGTGCAGTAAACGGTATGTGTTTAAATGAATTGATGTGGGTGTTTTGGAGGTTGAAGGGTAGGTATGGTGACAATGGTAGCTAATCTATTTCTTTTCCCCTGGGATGTGTGAATGGTCCTGGGAGTCACCACAAGGTGACATGCATGGTGGGGCATTTGGTCAACCACTGGGCAGCAAAATACTCTGCGTGAAAGACGTATGTAACCTGGGACTGCCCAGCCACAGGCATGAGGTGCTCTTGTGGGGAAAGAGTGGGATGAGATGGTGCAGCCTACTGCTGTTCCTAGCTACCATTGTACCCAAATGGGGTCATCCAGACCTGCTGGTGTTGCACTTGGAGGAAAAAGGTGCACATGCAGAGGGACTTGGAGGTATTGAAATACAGATTGCCTGGCACACGTTTGGAATGGGCAGAACTTATGTTGCATAGGAAATGGAGGTTAGCAGTTAAGCATGCAGCCATCGACAAGCCTCAAAGAAAGTCAACAGGGCGATGAGGATTTTTTTGTGCAGAAAAATACATTAAAGTGGTGGCAGATGGGGGTATATAGGAAGAGGAAGGGGAGCTTTTCTATTTAGATGGGGTGCACCTTTCTAATTAGGGACATGCTTACTACAATGTGAAACTCAGAGATGTGCTGGGGGGTTGTGGAATGAAAGGGTATGGTGTGGGAGGAGTAGTTGGGAGTGAATGAGTTGCAGTATCCAAAGGCACAAGGAGGTAGTGCGGAATAACACCCTCTGGGGTTTTTCTGGATGGCAGTACTTGGTGGGGTGGAGAGTCAGGTGCAGGCACACCCACCCCTTGGGAGGAGGAATAAAGGAGTTCAGGTGAAGAAAGATCTGGGGGGGTAGGATGCCTGGAGCAGGAGAATGAAGTGGTGTTTGGAGGATGTTTCAGAAAGGATGTGATGAAGACATCATGGCGCATTATGCATTATGGTGAGTGAATAGTGGGGTTGGATCAAGGGGTAAATAAGTTTAACCGCTTGTGTGCCGCGGACGAGGTGATCTGACGAGGTGGCACCGACCCCAACGATGCAGCCCTCAGCCTCTCGAACTGGATCTCCAACTGCGCAGACAACCTTGCTCCCCTCAGACGCACGCATCAACAGGCCATCACCAAAAAACCTCTCTGGTTCTCTGACACCCTCAAAGAATCGAAGAAAACTTGTCGCGCCCTCGAGAAGGCCTGGCGCAAGGACCACACCGCCGACAACATGACCGCCCTCAAAAACGCAACCCGCGAACACCACCACCTGATCCGCGCTGCCGAAAGGAACTTTTTCACCGACAGACAGGACAAAAACAGCCACAACAGCAGAGAACTTTTTAGCATCGTCAAAGAGTTCTCCAACCCCAACGCCAACGCCGTCACGCCCTCATAAGACTTGTGCAACTCCCTCGCCACCTTCTTCCATCGCAAGATCTGCGACCTCCACAACAGCTTCGGACACCAGACCCAAACAAGCATCACCGAACCCACACCCCGACCATCACCCTCAACGACTGGACCCACATCAACACCGAAGAAACCAAAACCACCATGAACTCTATCCACTCCGGCGCCCCATCGGACCCCTGACCTCACTTCATCTTCAATAAAGCCGACGACATCATCGCCCCACACCTCCAGGCCGTCATCAACTCTTCGTTTTCTTCTGCTACCTTCCCCGAATGCTGGAAACACGCCGAAGTCAACGCCCTACTGAAGAAACCTACGGCTGACCCGAGCGACCTGAAAAACTTCCGCCCCATCTCGCTCCTCCCCTTCCCCGCCAAGGTAATAGAGAAGACCGTCAACAAACAGCTGACCACCTTCCTGGAAGACAACAACCTGCTCGACCCTTCACAAACCGGATTCCGAACCAACCACAGCACTGAAACCGCCCTCATCTCAGTCACAGAGGACATCAGAACCCTGATGGACAACGGTGAAACAGTCGCCCTCATCCTCCTCGACCTCTCGGCTGCCTTCGACACCGTCTGTCACCGCACCCTAATTACCCGCCTCCACTCCACCGGGATCCAAGGCCAGGCCCTGGACTGGATCGTCTCCTTCCTCTCAAACCGATCTCAAAGAGTTTACCTCCCACCGTTTCGCTCAGACCCCACCAAGATCATCTGCGGCGTACCTCAAGGCTCATCGCTCAGCCCAACACTCTTCAATGTCTACATGAGCCCCCTCGCCGACATCGTACGCAAGCACGACATCATCATCACCTCCTATGCCGCCGACACCCAACTTATACTCTCCCTCACCAAGGACCCCGCCAGCACCAAGACCAACCTACAAGAGGGCATGAAGGACGTCGCAGATTGGATGAGGCTCAGCCGCCTAAAGCTGAACTCTGACAAAACGGAAGTCCTCATCCTCGGAAACACCCCGTCCGCTTGGGACGACTCCTGGTGGCCGACGGCCCTCTGCACTGCACCGACCCCCACAGACCACGCCCACAACCTCGGCTTCATCTTGGACCCTATTCTCACCACGACCAAGCAAGTCAACGCCGTGTCCTCCGCCTGCTTTCTCACCCTTCGCATGCTCCACAAGATCTTCCGCTGGATCCCCGCTGACACTAGAAAAACCGTGACCCACGACCTGGTCACGAGCCGCCTGGACTACGGCAACACCCTCTATGCTGTGACCACCGCCAAACTCCAAAAACGCCTGCAATGTATTCAAAACGCCTCGGCCCGCCTCATCCTCGACGTACCCCGCAACAGCCACATCTCCGCACACCTGAGACACCTGCATTGGCTCCCAGTCAGCAAAAGGATCCCCTTCCGACTTCTCACCCACGCACACAAAGCCCTCCACAACAAGGGACCGGAATACCTCAACCGTCGCCTCAGCTTCTACGCCCCCACCCGCCTCCTCCGTTCCTCTGGCCTCGCACTCGCTGCCGTCCCTCGCATCTGCCGCTCCACGGCGGGTGGGAGGTCCTTCTCCTTCCTGGCAGCCAAGACCTGGAACACCCTCCCCGCCAGCCTCAGGACCACCCAGGACCACTCCGCATTCCGGAGACTCCTCAAAACCTGGCTTTTCGAGCAGCAGTAACCCCTCCCCCCCCTTCCCCCTAGCACCTTGAGACCCGCACGGGTGAGTAGCGCGTTTTATAAATGTTAATGATTTGATTTGATTTGATTTGATCTCGTCCAAGGCACCGGATCACCTCGTCCTGCTAGGGGGCCCCGATGGCCAGGCACACCCCTCCCCTAGGCAGGGATGGAAGGTGAATCGCTTCCACACCCGCCCCCCATGGCCCCCCATAGCGTCTGATGACGCCTTCCCTCAGGCACTGGAAGCTCAGCTTACAGCGCTGGATCGGAGGAGAAATGCAAAGCATTTCTCCTCCGATCACGTGGAGGGGGTCAAAGAAGCCTGGAAGAAGAGGAAAGGCCTTTCCTCTCCTTTCAGGCTTCTCTCAGCATTTCTGCTGCCTGATCGCGATCTGCGTGCCAGCACAAATGTCACTAGATACCAGGGATTTGATTTTTTTGTTCGTGGGCAAGGGCCGCTCTCCGGGGGGGGCAATTTATTTTTTGGCTGTTTATGCCCCCCCTGGGGGCAGAAACACCCCTAGACACCAGGGATTGCATTTTTTTTTTCTTTTTTTAGTTTTTATTTGTGGGGAGCGACCCCTTAGGCAAGGGTCGCTCCCCTGGGGGCGAAATGTTTTCAAGGCCATTTCTGCTCCCCTTAGGGGCAGATCGGCCTATTTTTATTAGGCCAATCTGCCCCCAAGGGGGCAGAAACCACCAGACACCAGTTTTTTTTTAGTTTTTTTATTTACAAAATAGGGAGAGCGGCCCCTTGGGCAAGGGCGGCTCTCCGGGGGGGCAATTTGTTTTTTGGCTTTTTTTGGCCCCCCCGGGGGGCAGAAAACCACTAGACACCAGGGATACATTTTTTTTTGTTTACTTTTATTTTTTTATGTTCGGGGAGCGACCCCTTACGCAAGGGTCGCTCCCGTGGGGGCAAATTATTATTAGGCCATTTCTTCCCCCGGGGGGCAGAAACCACAAGACACCAGGGATTTTTTATTTTTTTTTATACTAACGCATAAGGGCAGCGGCCCCTTTGGCAAGGGCCATTCCCGGGGGGGGGGCAAAATATTTTTAGGCCTTTTCTGCCCGCCCTGGAGGCAGATCATCCTAATATAATAAGGCAGATTTGCCCCCGGGGGGCAGAAACGTCTAGACACCAGGGATATATATATTTGTTTTATTTACTTTATGTTTTTATGTATGGGGAGCGACCCCTTAGACAAGGGTCACTCCCCTGGGGGGGGGATTGTATTTAGGCCATTTCTGCCCCCCTTGGGGGCAGATCAGCCTATTTTTGTAAGGCCAATCTGCCCCCTTTTGGGCAGAAACCTCTAGACACCATAGATTGGTGTGTGCTTATGTGTGTGTTTTGTTTGGAGGGGGCAGCCCCTTGGGCAAGGGTCTCTCCCCATGGGGGCATATTACTGTTGGCCATGATTGCCCCCGTTCGGGGCAGACTGGCCTATTCTGGAAGGCCCATCTGCCTCCAAGGGGGGCAGAAAGCCCACCAGAGACCAGGGAAGATTTTGTTTTTCAAAATAAGAGGTTGGGGGTATGGCCATACCCGCACCCCAAATAAATTGGGCAATTACATCCGAGCCACATCCCGGGGAGACAGAAAGTCTACTAGATGCCAGGGAATTAAAAAAATAAAAGAAAATAGTGGGATGG